>NC_135955.1:83465141-83792641 GCF_053455715.1 Rhinoraja longicauda
CCTAAGTTGCTTCATTCTGTGCAGCAGTGGCATTAGGCTTGCTTTCTGCTTTATTCATCAATCAGTTCTTGTTTCCAGGGAAACGTTAGCTCGATGAGAATGTTGTTATTTGTGTGTTGTTTTCACAATGAGCTGATTTATTTAAATCACTCAATAACACGAAGACCACTTGTTTCTGAAGCACTTGGAGCATGACTTATGTACAAGCACAGGGCTTCAGCTACCGTTATCAAATAACTGTAGTTATATCACAGAAGGGAGTCATTTGGCCCATCAGATCCATGTTAATCCTATTGAGGGTGGCACGGCTTGCTTAGCGATAGAGCTGCTGCCTTACAGCATCAGAGACCCAGGTTTGATCCTGACTACGGGTGCTGTCTGTACGGAGTTTGTACGTTCTCCGCGTGACCTGCGTGGGTTTTCTTCGGTTTCCCCTCATCCTCCAAAGGTGTACAAGTTTTAGGATTAGTTGGCTTGGTAAAATTGTAAATTGTCCCTAGTGTAGGATAGAGCTAGTGTGTGAGGTGATTGCTGCTCAGGGCGGACTCGGTGGGCAGTAGGTCCTGTTTCCGGGCTGGATCTCTAAAGTAAACTAAACTCTATGATAAAACACACAGTCCCCTGACCTACTCTTATATCACCACAAATTCTCTCCTGACAGATATTTATCCCTTTCCCTTTTGAATTCTACAATTAAATCTGCTTCCATTGTTAGCGTTAGGAAGACGATTGAAGAGCAAGACGTCTAGGGTGGTTATCTCTGGATTGCTTCCTGTATCTCATGCTGGTGAGGGCAGGAACAGGGAGATAGGGGATCAGAATGTGTGGCTGGGGGGCTGGTGCAAGGAGCAGGGATTTAGATTTATAGACCACTGGGATCTCTTCTTGGGTAGGGGTGACCTGTACAAAAGGGACGGGTTACATCTTAACTGGATGGAGACCAACATTCTGGCAAGCAGGTTTGCTAGTGCTACACGTGTGGGTTTAAACTAAATAGCGGAGGGGGGGGGGGGTTGACAAATTGGGAGTATAAAGATGGAGTTAAAGGGGAAGTGAGTACAGGAAAAGTTGCAAAGGACTCTTGAATTTATGGGAAGGAAAGTTCGAGAAGGGATAAGAGAGTAAAGTCAGGGCCAATAATGACCGGTGTGAGAGGGGAGGTGAATACCGAAGTTAACGTGTTGTATTTGAATGCGCGAAGTATAAAAAATAAAGTGGATGAGCTTGAGACTCAGTTAGATATTGGCAAGTATGATGTTGTGGGAATTACAGAGAATGGCTGCAAGAGGACCAGGGCTGGGAACTGAATATTCAGGGGTATACCTATCGAAAGGTCAGACAGGTGGGCTGAAGGGGTGGAATAGCTCTGTTGGTAAGGAATGATATTCAGTCCCTTGCGAGGGGTGACATAGAATTAGGAGATGTAGAGTCAGTGTGGATAGAACTGAAGAATTGTAAGGGTAAAAAGACCCTAATGGGAGTTATCTACAGGCCCCCAAACAGTAGCCTGGAAATAGGGTGCGTTGAATCAAGAGTTAAAATTGGCCTGTTGCAAAGGTAATGCGACAGTGGTTATGGGAGATTTCAACTTGCAGGTAGACTGGGAAAATCAGGTTAGTACTGGACCCCAGGAAAGGGAGTTTGTGGAGTGCCTCCGAGATGGATTCTTAGAACAGCTTGTACTGGAGCCTACCAGGGAGAAGGCTATTCAAGATTTAGTGTTGTGTAATGAACTGGATTTGATAAAGGAACTCAAGGTAAAGGAGCCATTAGGAGGTAGTGATCATAAAATGATAAGTTTTAATTTACAATTTGAGAGGGAGAAGGGAAAATCAGAAGTGTCAGTATTACTGTTGAGCAAAGGGTACTATGGAGGCATGAGGGAGGAGCTGTCCAAAGTTGACTGGAAAAAGAACCTAGCAGGAACAACAATGGCAGGTATTTCTGGGAATAATATAGAAGATGCAGGATCAGTTCATTCCAAAGAGGAAGAACGAATCTAAGGGGAATAAGAGGCGACTGTTGCTCAAATGGGAAGTCGGGGACAGTATAAAAATAAAAGAGAAGAAGTATAACATGGCAAAGATGAGCGGGAAGCCAGAGGATTGGGAAACTTTTAAAGAGCAACAGAAGATAACTAAAAAGCCAATACAGGGAGAAAAGATGAGGTATGAAGGTAAGCGAGCTAAGAATATAAAGGAGCATAGTAAAATCTTCTTTAGGTATATGAAGAGGAAAAAAATAGTTAAGATAAATGTGGGTCCCTTGAAGACAAACAGGTGAATTTAATATGGGGAACAAGGAAATAGCAGACAAGCTGAACAGGTACTTTGGATCTGTCTTCACTAAGGAGGGCACAAACAATCTCCCAGTTGTACTAATGGCCACAGGACCTAGGGTGACGGAGGCACTGAAGGAAATTCACATTAGGCAGGAAATGGTGTTGGGTAGACTGAAGGCTGATAAATCCCCAGGGCCTGATGGTCTGCATCCCAGGGTACTTAAGGTAGTGGCTCTAGAAATCGGGGACGCATTGGTGATCATTTTCCAATGTTCTATAGATTCAGGATCAGTTCCTGTGGATTGGCGGGTAGCTAATGTTATCCCACATTTTAAGAAAGGAGGGAGAGAGAAAACAGGGAATTATAGACCAGTTAGTCTGACATTGGTGGTTGAGAGGATGCTGGAGTCAATTATAAAAGATGAAATAGTGGCACATTTGCATAGCAGTAACAGGATTGGTCTGAATCAGCATGGATTTACGGAGGGGAAATCATGCGTGACTAAGCTTCTGGAATTTTTTGAGGATGTAACTAGGAAAATGGACAAGGGAGAGCCAGTGGATGTAGTGTACCTGGACTTTCAAAAAAGTCTTTGATAAGGTCCCACATGGGGGATTAGTGGGCAAAATTAGAGCACATGGTATTGGAGGTAGGGTACTGACATGAATAGAAAATTGGTTGGCAGACAGGAAACAAAGAGTAGGGATTAACAGGTCCCTTTCAGAATGGCAGGCAGTGACTAGTGGGGTACCACAAGGCTCTGTGCTGGGACTGCAGCTATTTACAATATACATTGAAGGGATTAAGAGTAACATTAGCAAATTTGCAGATGGCACAAAGCTGGGTGGCAGTGTGAACTGTGAGGAGGATGCTGTGAGGATGCAGGGTGACTTGGACAGGTTAGGTGAGTGGGCAGATGCCTGGCAGATGCAGTTTAATGTGGATAAATGTAAGGTTATCCACTTTGGTGGCACGAACAGGAAGGCAGATTATTATCTGAATGGTGTCAAGTTAGGAAAAGGGGACGTACAACAAGATCTGGGTGTCCTGGTGCATCAGTCACTGAAAGGAAGCATGCAGGTACAGCAGGCAGTGAAGAAAGCCAATGGAATGTTGGTCTTCATAACAAGAGGAGTTGAGTATGGGAGCAAAGAGGTCCTTCTGCAGTTGTACAGGGCCCTAGTGACACCACACCTGGAGTATTGTGTGCAGTTTTGGTTTCTAAATTTGAGGATGTTCTTGCTATTGAGGGAGTGCAGCATAGGTTCACGAGGTTAATTCCTGGGATGGCGGGACTGTCATATGTTGAAAGAATGGAGCGACTGGGCTTGTATTCACTGGAATTTAGAAGGATGAGAGGGGATCTTATTGAAACATATAGGATTATTAAGGGATTGGACACACTAGAAGCAGGAAGCATGTTCCCAATGTTGGGAGGGTCCAGAACCAGGGGCCACAGTTTAAGAATAAGGGGTAGACCGTTTAGAACGGAGATGAGGAAGAAGTTTTTCACCCAGAGAGTTGAGAATCTGTGGAGTTCTCTGCCTCAAGACAGTGGACGCCAATTCTCTGGATGCTTTCAAGAGAGAGTTAGATAGAGCTCTTAAAGATAGCAGAGTCAAGGCATACGGGAAGAAGGTAGGAACAGGGTACTGATTGTGGATGATCAGCCATGATCACAGTGAATGGCAGTGCTGGTGCGAAGGGCCGAAAGGCCTACTCCTGCACCTATTGTCTATTGATATTGCATTCCAGACCCTACTCAAATCCCCATCTCGCCTTCACTTTTTTACCAGTCACCTTCATTATCCACTTTGGAGGCAAGAACGGGAAGGCAAATCATTATCTGAATGGTGTCAGGTTAGGAAAAGGGGAAGTACAATGAGACCAGGGTGTCCTAGTACATCAGTAACTGAATGTAAGCATAAAGGTACAGCAGGCAGTGAAGAATACTAATAGCATGTTGGCCTTCATAAAGAGAGGAGTTGAGTATTGGAGCAAAGAGTTCCTTCTGCAGTTGTACAGGGCTGTGGTGAGACCACACCTGGAGTATTGTGTGCAGTTTTGGTCTCCTAATTTGTGGAAAGACATTCTTGCTATTAAGGGCGTGCAGCGAAGGTTCACAAGGTTAATTCCCGGGATGGTTGGACTGTCAGATGATGAAAGAATGGATCGACTGGGCTTGTATTCACTGGAATTTAGAAGAATGAGAGGGGCTCTTATAGAAACATATAAAATTATTAAGGGATTGGACACGCTAGATGCAGGAAACATGTTCCTGATGTTGGAGTCCAGAACCAGTGGTAACAGTTTAAGAATAAGGGGTAGGCCATTTAGAACTGAGATGAGGAAAACCATTTTCACAGAGTTGTGACTTTGTGGAATTCTCTACCTCAGTGGAGGCCGACTCAATGGAGGCATTCAAAAGAGAGTTAGACAGAGCTCTTAGGGCTAGTGAAATCAAGAGGTATGGGGAGAAGGCAGGAACGGGGTACTGATTGTGAATGATCAGCCATGATCACATTGGCGGTGCTGGCTCTAAGGGCCGCATGGCCTACTCCTCCCCTATTGTTTAGGTATCTATGTATACTATTTCTTGGCTCTTTTCCCAACGGGATCAATCAGATTTCCTCACTGCCATCTTTGTTCTCGGGTAAATGTTCCCTGTCAAACTATGTAATTAAAGTCCCTCACACGATTTAGGATTTGGAAAAAATAATGTTAGGAAATTTAGTGTGGTATTGATTTTTTAGCTTCAGTAGGTCTTCTGCGGTTTCTGAAATTAAATGTTTATTGCACAGAAAACTTGTTACCAAGGAGTTTTCTCATTTGATGCTTAAACATTGGCATTAGTTTCTATTATGATATCGATTTATCTTCCATACAACTAGTTACATCATTAAAATCTTAATTATTTTGCAATTGGATTTAGAGAAGTCTAAATGTACCATTTCATTGGTATATTAAAAGGAAAGATATTATGTGTCACATTGTAACAGGCATGCCGAGAAGATATTATTTCATGGCGTGCATTCAATTGAAAAGCTCCATTATAAAGTGGGGGAATTTCATTTGAATCCAATGGTTTCCATGTAAGTGGGGATAAAATGGAGAGCTTGCAGTGGAGTGTGCATGATATCTAGGACCAGGTTTTGTAATATGTTTGTAAAAGACAATCTAAATCCATCTTATTTCATGGTAATCCGAGAAAGCTTTACAGTTCTCTGCTTGAGAACTGATGATGTGTGAAAATCCTCTCCACTCTTCTCATAATTTGTCTGCGCCATTCCTGTATCAGACTCTCGGAGGTGGAAATAGGATTGTGCCCCAAAGTGGGAATTAATCGGAGTATAATAAGACAGTAATTAAACGATTAGACAATGAAGACCTGGGGACCTATTGATCTGGAGACGTAGGTTCCAATTTCATCATGGCAGCTGGTGAATTTAAATTCAAATAATTAAATAATTTTGGGATTAAAATATTACTATCACTAAAGGCGATCATTAAACCATAAGATTATAGCAAAAATCCATTTTGTTAGTCTTTAGTTAGTGCGGCCTGTGTATGACTCCAGATAATGCGTCGCAAGCCATGCGAGACGGATAATGAATTCTGCTTTAGCCAGCAAAGCTAGCACCGTGTTACTGAATGTTTTTAAAATTACATTAGTCACGGTTTGGACATGTCTTTTGAGTTTAGAAGTACAGCTCGGAAACTGGCCCTTTGGCCCACTAAGTCCACATCGATCAGCAATCCCCATACCCCAGCACTATCCCACACACCAGGGACAATTTACAATCTTTACCGGAGCCAGTTAACCTACAAACCTGTCCATCTTTGGAGTGTGAGAGGAGACCGGAGCACCCGGGGAAAACCCATGCGGTCGCGGGGAGAACGTACAAATTCCGTGCAGATAGCACCCGTCGTCAGGATCTAACCCAGGTCTCAATAGACAATAGTTGCAGGAGTAGGCCATTCGGCCCTTTGAGCCAGCACCACCATTCAATGTGATCCTGGCTGATCATTCACAATCAGTACCCTGTTCCTGCCCTCTCCCCATACCCTCTGACTCAGCTATCATTAAGAGCTCTGTCTAACTCTCTCTTGAATGCATCCAGAGATTTGGCCTCCACTGCCTTCTGAGGCAGAGAATTCCACAGATTTAGAACTCTCTGAGTGAATTTGTTTTTCCTCATCTCCGTTCTAAATGGCCTACCCCTTATTCTTAAACTGTGGCCCCTGGTCCTGGCACAGTAAGGCAGCAACTCTACCATTGGGCCACCCTGCCCCGCAGTCCATGAAGTTTTTCCACCTTGTATTATTAGTGATTGATCAGCATCCATGCATGCTGGATCGCAATCCTGAATAAGGTTAAAATCAGCCAATGTGGTCGCTGGCATGTAGTTCAGGTGAATTTGCAGAATGAGCTTTTGGCAAAGGCAAGTCACATTTGCAATGTGAGTACAAGGCTACAGCACAAAAGGAGATCATTTTGTCCCATTATGTCCTTGGCAGCTCTTTAACAAATTGGTCTGGAAGCCCCTCAAATCCTCTTTCTTCTTGGTCTGTAACCATTTTTAAAAAAAATGTTTACATCAATTCCGTTTTAAATGTTGCCATTTAATCTGCCTTCTTCAGTCTTTGAGGCAATGCTTTTGATTTCACAACATGCTGAGTTTAAATGAATGTTTCTTCACATCACCACTGGTTCTTATGCAAATAACCTTCGCTCTGTGTCCTCTCGCTGCCAAAGTCTCCACTGCTGGAACTGCTGCTTTTTATTTTGCTTCTTCCTTGCATCAAATTTATTGATGATTTTGAATAATGCTATCAGTAATTCCTTTTAGTCGTCTCATTCCCAGTTTCACAAATTTCATCAAATAGCTGTGGCCTGTCTTCCCTGGTATATTATTCTGGTCAAATTCCGCCCCATAAATTATTTTCATGGTGGAAGCATCCGTCCCAATGCTTGAAAATGATGCATACTCCAGCAGAGACACTTCGAGTGTTTTGCAAAGGTTATCAGAGCTTCTTTGCATTTGTACTCTGTGCCTCTCATAATAAAGCTATAAGACCCACATGTTTTTTTTTCTCCCACATGCACCTCCTCTAACCTCATCTAGTACATCCGGTGTTCCTGATGTGGGCTCCTCAACATTGGCCAGACAAAGCGTAAACTCGGCAACCGTTTTGCTGAACACTTGGGCTCGGTCCGTCAAGGCCTACTGGATCTCCCGGTTGCCACTCCCACTTTAACTCCCCTTTCCATTCCCAGGATGACCTTGCCTTCCTGGGTCTTTTCCCCCATTGCCAGAGTGAAGCCACACACAAATTGAAGGATCAGCACCCCGTATTCCACTTGGGTAGCTCATCAGTATGAACGTTGAATTAGCTAATTTTAGGCAAAGATACTAGAGGAGCAAGATGAACCACTCCGTCAAAATCGCCTATGCTGAAGTGTAGCACGCAAAGGAGCGTAACGTCTGCCATTTTAGTCGGCAAAACCCGCCGTCCGTTATGCCCCTCGCAGTGTAATCAGTGTTTTGGGGGAACAATATGTGTGATGATACCATAAAAATGCAGAATATATCTCATCTATCAATTCACAGATTTTTGTTATTTTTCTTTTAAAATGTTTCTGCAAGTTTCTGCCTACTAAAATGGCGCCATGACATATGACGGTTTTTAGGGTCGAGTGGTCTATTACCTTTTAGGTAACTTCTACAAACAATTAGTTTCGACTCCCAGTTGACTAACTCCCAGTCAATTTCTAAGTTTACAGAAAACAATCCAGAGAATATTGTGGTGAAAGTTGTGATCTTGTCGTGGTATTGCATGACTTGGTGAATCCCATCTCTGTTTCCATTAGTACAGTGGTCATGGTTTGGTGAGTAGTTTTCCAACGGAAGCAGTTGGCTATCATTTCAATCTTGTTCCAGAGATTTGTGTACCAAAGTCCAGACTTAAATTCGGATGAGGGAAAATAACTTTGTTTGACAAAGAAGACAGCCTTTTCAGCTTACTTGGTTGAGGATAAAAGATGTCACAAAGTGCTGGAGTAACTCAGCAGGTCAAGCAGCATCTCTGGAGAACATGGATAGGTGACATTTATGGAAGAGACCTTTATTCCGATTGAACAAGATCTCATGCCACCATTTTAATGAAAAACAGGATGTTGTAATCTGTCTCCATTGTAGTCAATTTTCATCTTGTAACCAAAACCATCAGATGACTGGTGGCGCGGAATATATATGATGATGATGATGATGATGATGATGATGATGATGATGATGATGATGAGTTGTCATGCCCTCCCCCAAAAACGACAGTGACTACACTTCAAAAATATTTAATTAACTGTGAAGTACATTGGGATGTCCTGAAGTCACAAAACTTTAGGTCTTCCTTCCAAACCTGTGCAAATATACTCTGAAATCACAGCTCAATCCCACAGTCCTTTCCAGACAGAGGCCTTTTTTGGAAGATTAACTAGGGATTTCTATTTTTCATAAAAATGTACTGATTGTAATGCACGAGGATGCTGCTATGTGGACTTGAGAATGTTTAATTAACTGTCTGCAATGTTTCCTTTAACCTTTAAATCTGCCATTCACTATCACTATATGATTACACGATCTTCCCGGAAACAAGTTCCAACAAGTTTGTTCCTTTTTTAATTAAATCACAATTTAAATCACCACAATCCCCCCCCCCCCCCCTTTCCTCTCTCTAGAAAAGTAAATAATGGCATTGTTTCAATGCTATTTTATGACTGTTTATTTCATATGTCTGCTACTTTGTGTTTGGAAATGTTCCACTTCCCTGCTTAATCCTAATGATTCATCCCCTTTATGTATCCATTTTATTCTGTACCTTTATAATTTTTAACAGTCCAATATTTCAATTAATATCTTCCCAGTTTTACTCTATTAGGCCTAATTGGTAATACCTCACAGCATTGCTTCTTAAATCACGGCAATCATTTTATTGAGCATGTTTTTCAGCATGAATGGGGGGCAGATTAATGAAAACAGCTTCAAATGATTAATATTGGAATGGGCCTTTAAATACGCAGTAAACAGCTTTGTTTAGATTTGTCCTGGCTTGGATTTTTAGTTCTGCACCTCAGCTTTCAAGACAGTGCTTGTTCAACGCAGTCAGCTTGCCATTATTTTCTCTTTAGGCTAAACCATGGCAATGTCACATATCTCTGGTGATCATCATCACTCTTTTATAATCATTGCCCCATTGCCTCTACCCAGCAAATAGAAAAGCAAAAAATCAACTCTATTGTAGCAGAGCAATATTCTGTAGGTTTTGACTGCAATTTTACTGATACAGTATCAGAATATATTGGTAACCCCTGCCGCAAATGCTATTCAAGGGTAATTTAATGAGCAAGTGCAAAGATTTGGCCAATTTTGACCAGCATTTCCTCAATACTGATCAAACATTTGTCATGTTTTAACCATTCATTTTGAGAAAATGATAGATTTTTAATCACTTGAGTCTGGACCTATGGGAATAAAAATATTTTTATTCAATACCAGAAGCAGGCTGCGATGTGATTTAATTGTTATAAGTGAGGTTGGCATATTTACTAACACAAGAATAACTACAATGATAACCAGATTTATTTAAAGCATCAAATGTTAAGCAATGCATCCATTTGAGCCCAGTTCGTTTCAAAAAGCCCCACATGAAATCTGAATCTTGAATCTACTATAGGCCAAAAACTATCCAAGAAATTGATTAATTTTGCACTTCTGCCACTGTAAAGGAACTCTTGAATTAATATTTAGATTTCGTTATTTGCAATCTCCTCACAATGCAATAGTGGACAACATTGTATATGACTTGTTTTTTTATTGTACGTGTCCAATGGATCAAAATTTACATTTTGCTTGGAGATATTTGTCAGTGTTCAATGTTAACATATTGTTACAGCGAGTTTACATTTCACAAATAAAGACATCTATGTTTTTAATTAGTGGTGTGTTACCTGTTTATATGTATATTATTGTTGATTGCTAGTTTTGCATGCAGTGAAACTGTTTCATTAGAGATGGTGTAATATGCTAAATAATTTAGCTCGGTCTAATAAGTAGTACCCCAGAAGCAGTACCCCCCTCAAATTATTTTTGTGTATTGTTATTTTTGGTTAAAGGAACAGTATTGCCAGAAGCATTAAATATTTTGTGCATTTAAAATATTTCTCGGTATAAATTAAAATATATGCAACAAATCGCCCAAGAAATAAGTTTTTTTCCCTTTCAATACTTTCCACCGCGAATGCTTTGGAGACAATTATGCTTTGAAAATATTTTCACCAGTGAGAACATGTGGGGGTGAGGACAGAAATTATTAGCTGGGCGTGCCACCATGATGAATCATTTGAGGCACGATGGCGCAGCAGTAGTATTGCTGCCTTATAGTGCATGCTGTGCCGGAGACCCTGGTTCGATCCCGACTACGGGTGCTGTCTGTAGGGCGTTTGTATGCTCTCCCTGTCACCACGTGACTTTTCTCCAACATCTTTGGTTTCCTCCCACACTCCAAAGACATACAGGTTTGTAGATTAATTGGCTTGGTATAAGTGTTAATTGTCCCAAGTGTGTGTAGGATAGTGTTAGTGTGCGGGGATCGCTGGTCGGTGTGGACTCGGTGAGCCAGAAAGCCTGTTTCCACGCTGTATCTCTAAACTAAACTAAAAATTGAAATTAATCTGCTAATTTGATAAAGTATTTATATTAAAGGCTGAATGATTGAAATTGGGATAACTGCAAAGTCTGTGTCAAAAAGGATAATTGTAAATAGACAATAGGTGCAGGAGGAGGCTATTTGGCCCTTCGAGCCAGCACCGCCATTCAATGTGATCATGGCTGATCATTCAGAATCAGTACCCCGTTCCTGCCTTCTCCCCATACCCCCTGACTCTGCTATCTTTAAGAGCTCTATCTAGCTCTCTCTTGAAAGCATCCAGAGAATTGGCCTCCGCTGCCTTCTTAGGCAGAGAATTCCACAGATTTACAACTCTCTGACTGAAAAAGTTTTTCCTCATCTCCATTCTCCGTTCTAATAAAATGTTGCATAGGGCAGGTTGGCAGTTGCAAATTGTGCATCACATCAGATACATTACAGCGATTAATAAAGGTTCATTCATAAGTCTTGTTTTATTTTAAGCATCAATTGTCCCATTTGAATTAATTCTGTCCTTTATCCTGCAGATATAAATGAATGTGAGTTTGACCCCTGCAGAAATGGTGGGATATGCACTGACCTCATTGCGAACTATTCCTGTGAATGTCCGGGAGAATTCATGGGCAGAAATTGCCAGCACAGTAAGTAAAGTCTTTCAATAATGATTGAAGTTACTGAGTAGGTTTAAGTAACGGTAAATCGTCTTGTCATATTTCTGTCTGTGTGAATGATAAGTGTGAGAAATGCAAATCAAAAACACTGAACGTAGTATTTAATAATATTTAGAGCAAAAAAAGTTTGAGGAAAGGCGATAAGTTAATTGAATCAAAATGAGGGAATGTGCAACACAGAAGACAGAGGAAGGAATATCGGAAAGAAAGCAAAGTGAAATTGTGATGCTGAGGTGGAGGAACAAGTGGATTATTTGCATATAGATATCTAACTAGGTCACATCTGTATAATGACACCACCATACATGTGTCCTAAGAAGAGCTGTAAGTTTTTATTACCCCCAACTAAAGTACATGTCCTTGTTCTGCAACTTCTGGTGTCTTGCACACATTATTATTGTTTTAACCCCACAGGACCGTTTTACATACCACCCTACCCCAAATAAACTATAATTGGCAGTGAGGATAGTTTGGGTTATCCACAATAATCAACCGAAAGTAACACTGTTGAAGTAGTTTTTTTTTGGTACAATCTCCCAAGTATAACGTAGTGGCAGCTCTCACTGAGTGACCCCAAAGTCTCTGCTCCCAAGAAGACACAAAAATCACAGACATTGGATTTCCTAGATGCAGAGTGAGTCTGTAAATTTGCCCAGGCAGCAGCAAGTGAAAATAATCCAGGCAGTGGCCTTCTCTACAAAAAAAGCACCAGAAGCAGGGTGGCATGATGGCGCAGCAGTATAGTTGCTGCCTTGCAGCACTAGAGACCCGGGTGTGATCCGCATGGGTTTTCCCTGGGTGCTCCGGTTTCCTCCTACATTTCAGGCATACAGGTTTGCAGGTGAAGAAGGGTCTTGACCCGAAACGTCACCAATTCCTTCTCTCCAGAGATGCTGCCTGTCCCGCTGAGTTACTCCAGCATTTTGTGTCGATCTCGGGTATGTGGGTGAATTGGCTTCAATTTTTATTTTTATTTTAAGTAAATTGTCCCTAATATGTAGGGTAATGTTTGTGTACGGGGTGATTGTTGGTCGGCACAGACTCGGTTGCCCTGTATCTCGAAACATAAACTAAACTAGGGTGCATGAGGCAAAATGAAATATACAGGAGCCTTCAGTGCCACAGTGTCACCATTTGGTGAGATAAGGGAAGTGATGGCCGCTCAAACATAAACAAGCTACCTCAGCTGCCATGTGGTGCTTAATTAACCATCTGTGTCATTCTGCATCAAAAGAGTGGAAGTTTTTGTTTGTGGCAAACAACTTTCCTGCAATAGAAGCGCATGTTAAAAATACACAGATATTGAACACTGCAGTGGGAGCATAATGAGTTTCAGTTTAGTTCATTGTCACGTGTACCGAGGTACAGTGAAAAGCTTGGGTGCTATCCCGTCAGTGGAAAGACAATGCCCGATTAAAATCGAGCCATTTACAGTGTATAGATACATGATAAGGGAATAACGTTTAGTGCCAGGTAAAGCCAGTAAAGCCTGATCAAGGATTGTCCGAGGGTCAGCAATGCTCTCTGCTTCTGGTCGGATGATTCAGTTCAGAGATATACTCTAAATCCTGTTCTGTACTTACTCATCAGGTGGTTTCACCGGAAGTTAATTATATGCCCTTCACAGATGTATTGCGGAAGATAGAATATTATTTCAACCCACAGTAATCTAAAGTCGCGGAGAATGGAAAGTGTTTAGACCGTGTAATGTAGATGGCGCTCGAATGGATCCAATAAAAGTGGTCAGGCATGAAGACCCTTGGTTTAATGTGGGCTGAAATGTTGAATCTGAATAGATATGGCAGTGAAAACGTGAAAGACGTCTGTCTATTAACAAGCCTTAACTTAAAAAGGGATCAGTGAAAGGGTGGCACGGTGGCGCAGCGGTAGAGTTGCTGCCTTACAGCGTATGCAGCGCCGGAGACACAGGTTCGATCCTGACTACGGGCGTCGTCTGTACGGAGTTTATACGTTCTCCCCGTGATCTGCGTGGGTTTTCTCCGAGATCTTCGGTTTCCTCCCACACTCCAAAGACGTACAGGTTTGTAGGTTAATTGGCTGGGCAAATGTAAAAATGGTCCCTAGTGGGTGTAGGATAGTGTTAATGTGCGGGGATCGCTGGGCGGCGCGGACCTGGTGGGCCGAAGGGCCTGTTTCTGCGCTGTATCTCTAAATCTAAAAATCTAAATCTAAAGCTCCATGTATGAAATGGATCAACACTGAGTGGGTGTAATTAAGACAAATGCCCGTTACAGACATAATGGGGATTAAAATGTAGTTATTTGGCAATCTTCTATTTGGCAGGCAGAGAGAGAGACTTGTTCACCTTAACATTTTGGAACTCATTCATCAGGTGTGTTTATGTACTTTATATTAATCATTTGACAGCACCACGTGGATGCGTTACCATCAGAATATTTGCTTGAATGGTTCATAAGGTACAGTGGTAATAAGCATTCATTAATTCCTCCAATTAACCTGCGCCTATCAGGGCAGCTGAAAAGTCTCTACATGTTTTAAAATCTTGAAGCAAGTTTTCCAAGGTTGAACGGTGATTCAACAGGACACATAGTCCTGGAGCAACTCAGCAGATCAGGCAGCATCTCTGGAGAACTTGATAGGTGCATGATGCTAACAGTGATTCAGCATTCGGCTAACTTCTGATTCACAAATAACACATCACACAATATGTTTCCATCGCTGACGAGTTGTTGATATGTCATAGGCTTCAAACACATTTAAGGTTTGGTACGGCATAACTCGAGGGGAATGTAGCGAGGAGGCAGATGAAAGAAGTCCTGGTGAGAGGAAGCTAATTGTGGCAGTTCAGTCAGGTGAGAAACCGAGATTGTCATGACTGATGAATGGGAATGACAGAGAAGTAACAGCTTGGTGAGATGGCATAAGCCCGTGGTCCAAAACAATATTTTGAGTGAAGGTAGACACAAAATGTCGGAGTAACTCAGCGGGACAGGCAGCATTTCTTTGAAGAAGGGTTTCGACCCGAAACATCACCCATTCCTTCTCTCCAGAGATGCTGCCTGTCCCGCTGAGTTACTCCAGCATTTTGTGTCTACCTTTGATTTAAGCCCAGCATCTGCAGTTCTTTCTTACACAAATATTTTGAGTGAATTGGAGGAAAGGTCAAAAAAGCCAATGTTGCCCAACTGTTTGCAGCAAAAGGCATATCTGAACACTTTGAGGAAATGTGTACTGACAGATGTAAATCCAGAGTTAACATGGAATCGGCTATGGAAGAGAACACATGTGGGCAGGGAGTCGAGTCAAGGTGTCACAAGTTCTTCAGATCAACAAGTAACCACGGGTGCAGTTGCGAAACAACTGCAGATGCAGAAAGCCTGAATTTAAAAATAGAGACTGCCGGAAATATTCTGTCAATCAGTATCTGTGGAGTAAGACAAATGGAGGTGACTTTTCAGGTTGATGATCTTTCCTGCTAAAAGCTGGAAATCAAACATGCTTTGAGTTGCAGGGAGGGAGAAGGTACAGAGAGAATAACGAAAACTCATGTGTGATATGGAAGAGACCATTGGTGCTAGTGCTGGGGTTCATAGATTGCAGTTGACGTTGACATAATGTAAAATCTGTTTCTCTCTCGGCTGAATAGTTTGAGGATTTTCTGCTTTAATGCTAGAGATTCAAACACAATTAAGGTGGTCTAAGGATCTGAGAAAGCCTCTGTGCAGACTGTATGTGTATGTGTTTCACACTGTTTCAAAGAGGAATAAAAGTGTAGCATACTTATAAATATGAAAATAAACTGTTTATTTTGCCTAATGGCATCGCATCTCATATATAACATAAAGGGCACTTGGCCCATCAAGTCTATGCCAGCTTTCAGAGAGACTCCATCAATTCTAGCCTCCTTTCTTTCTCTTGTAACCTATTTTTCTCTCAGGCCGATCAATTCCTTCCTGAAACTCTTCTAACCCACCTACACGAAGGGTAATTTAGGGTAACCTACCCATCAACTGCTCTTTGGGATGTGGGGAGAAACTGGAGCATCCAGAAGAAAGCGATAGGCATGTTAGAGAACAGGAAAGAGCATAAAGAAGAGGTGGTGAATTTGGCGCAGTGGTAGGTGTGTTGCCTTCCACCGCCAGAGAGCCAGGTTTGATCCTATCTATGGATGCTGCCTGTACAGAGTGTGTGCATTCTCCCTGTGACCGAGTGGATTTTCTCCGGGTGCTCCGGTTTCCTCCCACATTCTAAAATCTTGCAGGTTTGTTGGTCGATTGGGTTCTGTAATTGCCCCTCGTGTGCAGGATAGAATTAGTGTAGGAGTGATTGCGGTCGGCATGAACTCGGTGGGGAAAAATAAATAAGCAGCTCCAGAGATAGTCATACAGTGTGGAAACTAGCCCTTCAACCCAACTTGCCTACACTGACCTGCATGGCCCATCTACTAGTCCCACCTGTCTGCGCTTGGCCCATAACCCTCTAAATCTGTCCTATCCTTGTACCCGTCCAAATGTCTCTTAAATGTTATGATTGTACCAGATCTAAGTAAAGCAGCACAGGAAGGTGCTAAGTGATGTGCTGGGATGAAATATTTAATCTTCACCCTTCAAATTCAGTGGTTGGCAGCATTTGAGTGCAACCTAGTCGCATAACTAAATCACTAAATCTCAAAAATAATGGCATTAGTGACTCTAAATATCCAGGGATAATATTTTTGGACCAACAATTATACATATTCTCTCAGTCTTTTTAGATTTTAGATTTTTAGATTTTAGATTTTAGATTCTACAGCGCGGAAACAGGCCCTTTCGGCCCACCAAGTCCGCGCCGCCCAGTGATCCCCGCACATTAACACTATCCTACACACACCAGGGACAATTTTTACATTTACCCAGTCAATTAACCTACAAACCTGCACGTCTTTGGAGTGTGGGAGGAAACCGAAGATCTCGGAGAAAACCCACGCAGGTCATGGGGAGAACGTACAAACTCCATACAGACAGCGCCCGTAGTCAGGATCGAACCTGAGTCTCCGGCGCTGCATTCGCTGTAAGGCAGCAACTCTACCGCTGCGCCACCGTGCAGTATCTTCTGAGATACTGACAGAATGAAGAAGGGTCCCTCTCTGAAACCTGAGCTATTCATGCTCTCCTGAGATGCTGCCTGCCCCACTGAGTTAATCCAGCACCCTGTGTCTTTTGTAAACCAGCAGCTGCAGTTAGTTTCTAGATGTTCACGTTGACTGCTCCAACTTGAATCGCTATGGTTTAAAGTTTTTTGTAGTTCGGGTGAAAATGCAAAGTTATTTACCATCCCCTGGCCTTTTGAGATTCATCATTGCAGAACAGCCCTGCAGGGTCTGTGCCTTTCTCTGTCAGACATCTTGTTACATAATCTCGTAACTACACATTGGCCACCACTATATGCTGATTTGCGATCCTTTACATCAAAACTGTTCCCCGAAGGGCACTTGCATCAAAGAACATGTGCAATGTAGTACTTTTTTGTTGTGTTGTTGTATTTGCAATTCAAGTCATTTTTCTAATGGATTTAGCTGACTTGCATTTACTTATCCATACTGGCATGTCCTCTACTCCTGAAGGACACAGCTGGTATGGAACCATCTGTAGACCGGTGTTGGGACAGGCAAGGATTGTCACAGTATGTGTCCACATTAAGTTCTCGAAACGTGTTCGTTTAGGTACTGCTTGCGTAAACAAGAAAGGAGAATTCAGGGAAACACAAGGAAGATGTGGGTAGGCTTTTCCCTTTGAGAGTGGGGAAGATTCCAACAAGGGGACATAACTTCAGAATTTAGGGACAAAAGTTTAGGGGTAACATGAGGGGTAACTTCTTTACTCAGAGGGTGGTGGCTGTGTGGAATGAGCTTCCGGTGGAAGTGGTGGAGGCAGGCTCAATTTTATTATTTAAGAGTAAATTGGATAGGTATATGGATGGGAGGGGATTGGAGGGTTATGGTCTGAGAGCAGGTAGATGAGACTAGGTCAGAGAAAGTGGTCGGCGTGGACTGGTAGGGCCGAACGGGCCTGTTTCCGTGCTGTAATTGTTATATGGTTATATGGTTAAGATCAAGTAGTATCTTTATGAAAATATTTAAAGTTGATGACCATTTTGGAGCTCATTCACCTCATTTATTTCACGTAGCCTGTGCAATTTAACCACTTAACAACGTCCCGGTTTGGTGTGTTATCATAGGAATAATCCACAGACTACTGTCATTGTATAAAAGATGTCTATGGACTGTTCAAATGTATTAATAATTTTGCAGGTGATCTGTTATCATGTCATACAATGTGGAAACAGGCCCTTCAGTCCAACTTGCCCACACTGACCAACGTGCCCTTTCTATATTAGTCCCACCTGTCTGCGTTTGGCCCATGTCCCTCTAAGCCTGTACTATCCATGGACCTGTCTAAGTGTTTCTTAAACATTGTGATAGTACTTGCCTCAACTACCTCCACCGGCAGCTCATTCCATATACCCACCATACTTTGTGTAATAAATAAATAGATAAATAGATAAATAATGCCGCTCAGGCTCCTATTAATTTTTTCCCCCTCACCTCTTTAGACAGGTAAAGACGATACAGATATTTTATAATAAATAGTTTGGGTCGTTAGATTGTTTACAGTTTACTGAAAGTCTGAAATTTGTTCTGAGCAAGAGCATGAGACCAAAGGCAAAACAGACTTTTGATTTTATACGAAAGCCATTTGTTATACGTGAAATAATTACACTTAAAACATTTACCAATACTTGATGTCCGGATTATTTCATCGTAAAAAGGAACTTTCAACCTGCATTCTTAATTCATAGCAGGGGGACAGGCAGCATCTCTGGAGAGAAGGAATGGGTGACGTTTTGGGTCGAGATCCTTCTTCAGGATCACAGCATTAATGCAAATGGATTAACATTGCAAGTGATCCACCGAGTCGGGCACAACTTTAGCCTAACCCATCCAAGAGTGTGGCTAGTGATAAACTAATATCCTTAGTTGTAAAAAAGGCATTAGATCCAAGCCTATCCCATTTCATCCAAGCCTATCCCATTTCAACCAAGCAGAATAGCTTAGACTGAAATTGGGTATCCATTATGGATTACTAAATGGTGAGGAAGGATTAGATCTGGTTAAAATTCTGATTATAGTTTGCAGATGTAAATGAACTATAATCATGAAATTCTGATGTACAAAATAGATTGAATGGAGAAGAAACTAAAGATGATCAAAATCTGAAAATACATTGGATCTGAATAATGAGCCAGAGCAAATTTACTATCTTGAGGTAGATAAATATTACCGGATCATGACATGAACAATATTGGTTTATAATCAGAATATCTGAACAAAAAATAAATAGAGGCTGGATCTAATTGCACAGCATCAATGAGCAGATTAGATGAAATACTGTACGTCGACAGAATGTGAAATTAACTCGTAAGGACTGAACAAAAATCAAGATACCTATCAAATGTAATGTGGTTAAAACAGACATTAGGAGGACCAAAATATTTAGAAAAAACGATTTCCCATTAATTTATTAATTCAGTTGCATGAACTGTTAATGGATTGAATTTCAGAGAGAGAGAGAGAGAGCGTATCATTCTGCCCATAATATATAACATGTTCAATAGTACATAAACACAAATGCTGGAGTAACTCAGCGGGACAGGCAGCATCTCTGGAGAGAAGGAATGGGTGACGTTTCAGGCCGAGAACCTCAGCCGACCTGAAACATCACCCATTCCTTCTCTCCAGAGATCCCGCTTGTCCCGCTGAGTTACTCCAGCATTTTGTGTCTATCTTTGGTTTAAACCAGCATCTGCAGTTCCTTCCTACTCATGTTCAATAATACCAATCATTGATAGATTTCTGGACAGTTGCACCAGCCTAAACATGTTGCATTTACTAGCTTTCCTCATTGACCGCGTGAAATGATAGATTAGGACAATCATAATTGGTTCGTATGTTTTGATCATGGAGTATTGTCAAAAAATTGTGTTTTAATTGATGCTAATAGCAATGCATAGCTAATGTGTAAACAATGACAAGGTTTGACTGACAATGACTTTGCAAAAATGTTGACGATGAAAAAGAAAATGCTTTCAATTAAAAGATGAATTGTATTTACATAAAAGCTTTTGGTATAATTTATTTTGTCACCTTTTGCTCATGTTTTTGAGGAAAACAGGCCTTATGGCCCAAATTGCCCACAATGACCAGCATGTCCCATCTACACTAGTCCCACATGCCTGCGTTTGGTCCATATCCCTCTAAACCTGTCCTATCCGTGTACCTGTCTAATTGCTTCTTAAATGTTGTGATAGTCCCTGCCTCGACTACCTCCTCCGGCAGCTCGTTCCATTCACCCACTACCCTTTGCATGATAAAGCTACCCCTCAGATTCCTATAAAATCTTTCCCCCTTCACCTCAAACCTATGCCCTCTGGTTCTCGATTCCCCTACTCTGGACAAGAGACTCTGTGAGTGTACCCGATCAATTCCTCTCATGATTTTATACACCTCTATAACCATTTTATTCATGACCATTTTCAACAACCACTTTTCCAACTCTTTTTCTTACCCCCACAGAGTGTTCAGGACCCCTCGGGATGGAGGGAGGGATTATATCCAATCAACAAATTTCAGCATCTTCGACACACCGTGCCCTGTTTGGGCTGCAGAAATGGTACCCATACTATGCCAGACTGAATAAAAAAGGCCTTGTAAATGCTTGGACCGCTGCAGAAAATGACAGATGGCCGTGGATTCAGGTAACAGATGGATGTACAAAGGATAGTCTAAAATATAATTTGCAACACTTTTTCTTCCTGAAAGCTGACTTGTATAAAATGAACCAGAAAGATCTAAAATCGTCATTTTTATATGGTATTTTTAAAGGATTGTTAATTTAGAAGGCACCTGTAAATTGACATACGCCATCGTGCGCCCTTTTTACTTCCTCAACTTTAAGCGAACTATGTCCCAACTTAGTCATAAATGGCTTCTGGACATTGAAAGCAAAATTGCAAAATTATTCCAATAGACATTGAAGTGTAATTATGAATTGAGTTATACATTTTGAAAAATGACTGGATTACCTTTTTGAACCTTCAAATGGTGAATGTTTTTGTCTGAAGGAATGGTACGTTTATCAAGCATTGACAATTTGCCCAGCTGGCTATACTAATGTGAACTATTGCACATAAAAGAATGCTTTAGTGGTCAGATTATTGAAATCCTTTTTTAACACCAGTTAATTGTCTAATTCTGACGGCATGCAACCCATAGCTTTCTAAAATATGCATAAATCCCTGCTGGGATTCATTTAAGTTTCCTTGTTTTTTAATTGTTGTTTAATTCATCTAATTCTATGATAATTTCGTGTTAGTCCAGCACATTGTTTCAATTTTATTTTTTTGGAGCCCTTATACTTTATCATAATTGGAGTCAGGAGGAGATTAATTAATGTATTCAGTGGCAGATCAAATTGGATGAATTCAATGGGTATCATACTGACTTTTTTTTTTTTTAATTGTCGGAATTGTAGCTTTGATTTTAATTTTCCTCCCACTTCTTTTTGATTTGCTGACTAACTGCTGGTGTAAACTTCTGCAGGCTCTGCGTGTCTTGTTACTGTGCCCAACTTGTCGTTCTTCGAGTGTGAATCTCAATGAGTTATTTCATCAGTCACAGGGCAGTGACGCCATGTTTGATTCTTCACCTTCCGCCCAGACTTTCTCACCAGTCTTTCACGCTGCTCTTGGTACTGATTTGGCTTTTTGGACTGATTGGACAGTGGCGCAGCGGTGGAGTTGCTGCCTTACAGCATCAGAGACCTGGGTTCAATCCTGACTATGGGTGCTGTCTGTACAGAGATTGCATGTTCTCCCCTGTGACTGCAAGAGTTTCTCCGGGTGCTCCAGTTTCCTCCCACACTCCAAAGACGCAGAGGTTTGTAGGTTAATTAGCTTTGGTTAAAATGAACTGTAAATTATCCCCAGTGTGTAAGATAGTGCTAGTGTATGGGGTGATCGCTGGTTGGCGTGGACTTGCTGGGTTGAAGGGCCTGTTTCTACTCCATATCTCTTAAGTCTAAACTCTGCAGCTAAAGAGGAGGCAATGGGAAATGAAAGATTTGATCAAATAATGCAACTATGAGGATACAGTATATTTTTAATCCTACCATTTCCTCTTCCCACTTCCATACCCCATTTGGCCTGAAGAAAGATCTGAAGAAGGGTCTGGAAATGTCGCCTATCCTTGTTCTCCAGGGATGCTGCCTGACCTGCTGAGTTTCTTCAGCACTTTGTGTGGTTTTTTTTTGTCGCAGGCCCATTTTAATGTCCCTCTTGGAAAAGGACAGCTTTGCAGACGTGCTTTCTGAGGCATGGAGTGACATGGTGTTTTTACTTGTGACTGTTTTCTATAGTGTGGGGTTTGGCACAGCAATGTTGTTCCTTGGGCTATGGAACACATTATTGAGTTATTGAGGGAAACTACAGGGACCATCAAATGATGGTGTATAGAGATGCTGCACAGTGTTAGAGTTGCTGCCTTACAGTGCCAGTGTTGAGTGTACGGAGTTTGTACGTTCCCCTTGTGACCGCATGGGGTTTCTCCTGGATCTCCGGTTTCCTCCCACACTCCAAAGACGTCCAGGTTTGTAGGTTATTTGGCCGGTTAAAATTGTAAATTGTCCCTAGTGTGCAGGATTGTGCTTGTGTACGGGAGTGCTGGTTGACGCGAACTCGACGACCCAAAGAGATTAAGAGGGAAATCCAAAAAGTTCTCGATGTAAGTGGGACTTCCATTCAACAAATTAATGGTAATAGTTGTTCTACAAGATTGCACAGTGAAAAGTGAAAATGGACTGCCAGATCCTCCATGATCCCATAGAACCAATCCAACTGATATTAACTATGGATGAAAGAAAGTAAGTCCGACAGTTAAAGACAGTATGCTGAGTTAAAGAAATCCTGGGTAGCTCACGTGATGTACAAGGAGGCTGAGGGTAAATTCAACAAGGTAGACCAATGGTGCAACTGGTGGAGCTGCTGTCTCAGAGCACCAGAGGCCCCGGTTCGATCCTGACCTCGGGTGCTGTTTGTGTGAAGGTTCCATGCTCTCCCTGTGGCCAAGTGGGTTCCATCAAGGTGCTCCAGTTTCCTCCAACATTCCAGTTTCATTGGCCTCTGTAAATTGCCCCTAATAAGTAGGGAGTGGATGCAAAAGTTGATAGCATAGAACTGGTGTGAGCGGGTGATCTATAGTTGGCATAGACTCGGTGGGCCGAAGGATGTGTTTCCACGTTGAATCAGTCAATCGAATAGGTGGAAGTAGTCAAATTCAGTTGAAATCCAGAGACGCAGGGGACTACTGGTGCTGGAATCTAGAGCAAGAAACACATTGTGACTTCGTAGTACTGACTTGAGTTGAATTTAGTTTATTGGAACATGTATCGAGGTACAGTGAAAAGCTTTTGTTGCATGCTAACCAGTCAGCAGAAACACAATACGTGATTATAATCAGGCCATCCACGATGTACAGATACATGGTAAAGGGAATAACATGAATCACATTGAGTGCAAGGTAAAGTCTGATCAAAGATAGTCTGAGGGTCTCCAATAAGGTAGATAGTAGCTCGGGACTGCTCTCTGGTTGGTGGTAGGATGGTTCAGTTGCCTGATAAGACCTACTGGGAAGATCTGGGTGATGTAAGAATGCTCAGCAGTGATCACTTCCAGGAATTACTTTTTCCATGCAATGCTTTTGAATGAGTGTTGCATGGGGAATGATGTTGTGCCATGAATCCCTGAAAAGAAAATAGATCCAAATGTGTAGGAATGAATTATTTCGCTTGGGCAGTTTGCACCCCAGCAGTATGAACATTGACTTCTCCAACTTCAAATAGTTCCTCTGTCCCTCTCTTTCCCCACCTCCTTCCCAGTTCTCCCACTAGTCTTCCTGTCTCCTACTACATCCTATCTTTGTCCCGCCCCCTCCCCTCCCCTGACATCTGAAGAAGGATCTCGACTCAAAACGTCACCCATTCTTACTCTCCCGAGATGCTGCCTGACCAGCTGAGTTACTCCAGCATTTTGTGTCTACCATAGATCCAAATGTGGTCATTATTGCAATTCACTTCCAGTAACAATCAATTTTCAGTGCCATGAAATGTCATTGAAGGAAAGAGGAGAGAACTCAAAATGGCACTCCAAATAGATAATTGGTTTTGAATCGGGTCCAAAATGAGGACAAGGGTTTAGTCGGCACCTTGGATGATCTGAATGCCCATTAGCTAAATATGTGCCAAGTTAATCAGTTTTAGTTTTGATTTGTTAAAAGACTTGTGCATTTTGATCTTGTAAATATTTCAGAGTATGTGTTGGTGCTTATTACATTTAATAACTGTGAAGAAGATTGTTTTATAAAAAATGAATGTTGTGGAGCTGAAGTCTCGAGCTGCCCAGTTCTGTTTTGGCTGCTTGGTAATTTGGCAGCCGACCGTGTAGCAGAGATTGTTTATTAAGCAGTTAGATTATGGAGAAAAATGTGTTGACGACAGCTGGGGCAGTATGATTGTGCAGACTCCCTGGTGATACATTACGGTGTGCTGTCTTTGACATGAGATTGTGTTCCTGTAACAATGAGCTGAAGGGCAGTAATTCAGGTTCTGCGCTTCAAGAAGATGCCTCTTGTTTTTCGTATGTGCCAATACTATTTAAGTAGTTCAAAGCAATATAAAGCATGTTATTTTGTTTTTTGAAAATTCAGCACAACATTCCTCCCTCCCCCGCTAGTGTACTTCTTCCTCGAACAGAAGTATATTTTAAAAAGTCGGTAGTAAGGAAGACAAATGCACTGTTAGCATTCACTTTGAAAGGATGGCGTATGCAATCATGAGAGGAATAGAGGTGTATAAAATCATGAGAGGAATAGATCGGGTGGACGCAGAGTCCCTTGCCCAGAGTGGGGGAATCGAGAACCAGAGGGCATAGGTTTAAGGTGAAGGAGGAAAGATTTTATAGGAATCTGAGGGGTAACTTTTTCACGCAAAGCGTGGTGGGTGCATTGAATGAGCTGCCGGAGGAGGTAGATAAAGGGCCAGTCCCACTTAGGGAATTTTAAGGAGACTGCCGGCGACTAGGCTGTCGCCGAACGTTCGCAGGGGTGTGGCGGGCATGATCGTGAGGAGTCTTCCAAAGATCCTAGTGGATCTTGCGGCGTCGCCGAGAAATCAAACGGTTTGAAATCTCTTGGCGACAGCTGGCTTGTCGCCAGGTATCGTTGCTTATTGCGGTCGCTGTCGCATGCTGTCCCCAGGTTTGATAGGTTCTCTTAAGATACATTTAGAAGCACATAATATTAAAATAAGTAAAGTAATTTCAAAATACCATAAAATGCTTGTGTTTAACCAATTAATTTACCGTCAGGACATTTGACAGGTAGATTGGAGGCGACAGTTTGAAGGTCAGGTAAGCGCGGGAATTTTCGCGATGTTTATGGACATCAGCCATTACATTTAAAGTGGGCTCCAAGCCCAGATATGCAACCCAGAAACCAGATATACATCTCCCTTACTTTTTCAAAGAATGCCCACACACTTTTCACAAAAATCCACTGAACCACTTTTAAAATTATATTTCTTTAAATACAGCTATTAGAAAACTGGAAGTACCTCCAGTTTATTCCTGTTACAGTGAAGCTTGATTTTTAAGTAACCCATACATGGTGTTATAGTTCAAAACTCTCAAGTACTTACTGACTTGTCAGTGATTTCAGCGAAAACCAGGACGCCGGAGAAGCATTGACAGCGTGGGAATTTTCGCGATGTTTCAGAAGACGGTGTAATCTCGACCTGACTCGGCATTGTCGTGGTCATTGTCGTCGGGTAAAAGAAAAGTTCGGTGATCTGCTACGACTTTGGCAGTCGCCAAAAAGATCGTCTAAGTGGGATAGGCCCTTAAGGCAGAGACTATCACAATGTTTAGGAAGCAATTAGACAGGTACATGGATAGGACAGGTTTACAGGGATATGGGCCAAACTCAGGCAAGTGGGACTAGTGTAGATGGGACATGCTGGTCATTGTAGGCAAATTGGTTCGAAGGGCCTGTTTCCACACCATACGAAAGGAAAGATGTAATGATGAGGCTTTATGAGGCCAGATTTGGAATATTATGAGCAGTGTTGGCCTCCTTATCTGAGGAAGGATGTGCTGGCACTGGAGAAGGTCCAGAGGAGGTTCATGAGAGTGATCCAGGTGATGATTGGGTTAACGTAGGGGGAGCATTTGATGGGTCTGGGCCTGTACTTGCTGGAGTATAGAAGAATGAAGGGGGATCTCAATGAAACTTACTGAATAATGAAACACAGAGTGAATGTGGAGACGATGTTTCCAGTAGTGAGAGAGTCTAGGACCAGCGAGCGCAGACTCTCAATAAAAGAACACAGATTTAGAATGGAGTTGAGGAGAAAATTCTTTAGCTAGAATTCATTGCCACAGGTTACGGTAGAGGCCAAGTCAGTAGGTATTTTTAAAGAGGAGTTTGATAGTATCTTGATTAGTGTGGATGAGAAAGGTTATGGGAAGAAGGCAGGAGAATGGGGTTGTGAGGGAAAAATAGACCAGCCATGACTGAATGGCGGAGCAGACATATATCATATCATATATGTACAGCCGGAAACAGGCCTTTTCGGCCCTCCAAGTCCGTGCCGCCCAGCGATCCCCACCCATTAACACTATCCTACACCCACTAGGGACAATTTTTTACATTTACCCAGCCAATTAACCTACATACCTGTACGTCTTTGGAGTGTGGGAGGAAACCGAAGATCTCGGAGAAAACCCACGCAGGTCACGGGGAGAACGTACAAACTCCTTACAGTGCAGCACCCGTAGTCAGGATCGAACCTGAGTCTCCGGCGCTGCATTCGCTGTAAAGCAGCAACTCTACCGCGGCGCTACCGTGCCGACATGATGGGCGGAATGGCCTAATTCTACTCCTGTCTTATGAACTTGTTGTATTTGGGCATTAAATATGTTCAAATGTACAGTATTGCAGAATAACGAGAAATAGATGTGGGCGAGAAGGATAAAAGAGAAGCAATTCAAAGGAGAGAGGAATTACAAGACAGAATTATTTCAGAAAACTATCCGTTCTGCACCAACATAATATTACCCCTGGGGGTCTTATTGGCCTAAATTCTCATTCAAAGGTAGCAATGCTGTTATTTGTTTACATCAAATTAATGGGGAATATTTGTGTCAGGATTGTTGAGCATTATCCATTATTGAAGTGTCATTACATTATCAAGCCCGCACATGTGTGCATGTCTGGTTCTTTCAATGTTTTTGAGATATGGGGACATTGGCAATATTTCAACAAACACTGCACTTGTCAGTGATCCACAAACCTGTCTTAATAGTGGGACAGTGGTGGTCGAGAGTCAACAGCTTCAAGTTCCTGAACATGCATATTTCTGAAGGTCTTGTTCTGGGCCCAGCACATGAATGCAATTACGAAAATAGCTCATCAATGCCTCTACTTCCTTATAAGATTTAAGGAGATTTGTTATGTCGATGACTACTCTATTAAATGTCTACAGGTGTACGGTAGAGAGCATACTGACTGGTTGCATCGCCGCCTGGTTCAGCCCAGGATCGAAGGAGGCAACAGAGAGTGGTAGACATTGTCTGGTCCATCACGGGTACTGATCTCAACCACCAACAGAGGGATTTATAGGGGCCCTGCTTTGAAAAGGCAACCAATATCGGCAAATATCCAAACCATCCTATCCATGCTCTCATTTTGGAAAGAATGCACTCATTGGAAAGAAGGAACAAGAGCCTGAAAACCATCACCACCACATTCAAGAACAACTTCTTTGCAACAACTATCAGTCTCTTGAACACCACACAACATCAACCTCTGCAACCTTGATCTTCTATGGATCATCTCTTTGGTTACACTACAGACTTTATTTTTTTACACTACTAACATGGTCACCCAGTATTATGATTATCAATTTACTGTATTTTCGATGATTTTATATTATCTGTGTGTTATTCCAGCCTCAGAGTAAATGGACATACCTTTAAAATGGAGATGAGGAGGCATTTCTTTAGCCAGAGGGTGGTGATGAATCTGTGAAATTTATTGCCACAGACAGATGTGGAAGCAAAGGTATTGGGTACTTTTGAAGAGGAAATCGATAGGTTCTTGATTAGTAAAGGCGTCAAAGGTTATGGGGAGAAGGCAGGAGAACGGGGTTGGGAGGGAAAAATAGATCGGCCACAATTGGATGGTGGAATGGACTCAATGGACTGAATGTCCTAATTCTGCTCCTATGTTTCATGGACTGTTAAGCTGCAGAAAGTACGAATTTAATTGTTTCATTGCCAGTACATATGACACTTAAACACGATTGACTCTTGACAAAGATATCCGGCAGAGGATCAGATATGCAAGCACTGCCATTGTGAAGCTAATGTATTATGATTTCAACAATGGTGACCTCCTGACTCCAACCAAGTGCTTTGTATGCAATGCTGTGGTCATTACCAACTTTTCTTTTTGACTGTGAAACCTGGGTTTTGTATCAAACACATTGAGAGGCCGTGGACTCGTATTAACAGCGCTGCCTTTAATGAATCCTCAAAATCAAATGGAAGATAACCACCGGCATCCTGTCCAAAGCCAATGATGCCAATATTGAGACCATGATATTTAAACACAGTTGCCTTGGGTTATTTACTCCGCATACCCGATAGATTAGTTCTTCCCCACATGTCACTGCACTTGCATTAGCTTGCCGGCATCTTACACATGACAATAAACTAAACTAAACTCAATCTCATCATCCCCGGATTGCCGTGACAGCTACTGGCAGTCTTGCATGCCCTAAATCTAGCCCGAGATTGAATGTTATTGATACTCACAACATCCAAATTCTGGAAAACAATAAAAAAAAAAACTTAAAATCCATAGTGATCGAGTCACACAGCTTGGAAGCGGTCACTTTGGCCCCACTTGCCCACACTAACCAGCATAGCCAGCGTACCCCATCTACACTGGTCCCACCTGCCCATGCTTGGCCCAACATTAGCTGAATCAACTCAAGGAACAGGAAACACATTTGCATGCAGTATTCTCCCTGCATATATTTGGAATGAATTTGCTGCTGTATTTACAGCGGATTAATTTAGGGTGTGGACTCAGCAAGGCAGTATATCTGATGCTGGAAAGTCCTGGAAACATCCTTGTACATCTTCTCTACACGCACATTAGCTTACTGGCATCTTTCCTATAGTAGGGTGACCAAAACTGAACACAATACTCCATGTGCGGCCTCACCAACATCTGGTACAACTGTAACACAATGTCTGCATTTCTGTACTCAATTCCCTGACTGAAGACGGCCACCGTGTCAAACCTATCTATCTATCTTCATCAAGCTATCTATCTGTGATGCCACTTTCAGGGAACTATGTGCTTGTACTCTGAGAATTTCTGCACGACACTCCCCAGGGTCCTTCCATTCACTGTGAAGGTCCTGCCCTGATTTGACATCTCACACTTAACTGAATTAGGTCCATTTGCCATTTCTTGGCCCACCTGCCCTGCTGATCAAGATCCCACTGTATTTCTTGATAACCATCTTCAATGGCAACAAACCACTTAGGGTCTCGACCCGAAACGTCACCCATTCCTTCTCTCCAGAGATGCTGCCTGACCCACTGAGTTACTCCAGCATTTTTTGTCTACCTTCGATTTATACCAGCATCTGCAGCTTTTCTCCTACACTTATTTTAGAGTCGTCTGTAAACTATAGATGCCAAACAGCACTGGCTGCAAGGTGATGCAGCGGTAGAGTTGCTGCCTTACAGCGCTGGAGACCCGGGTTCGATTCCGATTACGGGCGCCGTCTGCGCGGAGTTTATACATTCTCCCCATGACCGCGTGGGCTTTCTCCGAGATCTTCAGTTTCCTCCCACACTCCAACGATGTACGGGTTTGTAGGTTAATTGGTGTGATATGAATGGAAATTGTCCACGGTGTGTGTCGGATGGTGTTAATGTGCGAGGATTGCTGGTCGGTGCGGACTCAGTGGGCCGAAGGGCCTGTTTCCGCGCCGTATCTCTAAACTGAACCCTGAGGCGCACCACTAGTCACAGGCCTGCTGTCTGAGAAACCACCTACCACCACTAGCCTCCGCCAGTTCTTTATTGAGTTAGCTGGCTCCCATTAACCTACCAGCAGGGAGGGAACTGGAGCACCCAGGGGAAACCCATGTGCTCACTGGGAAAGGATTCAAACTCCACACACGGTTCACAGGAGGTCACGATTGAATCAGAATCATTGGAGCTATGAAGCAGCAACTTTACTGGCTGCACCACTTTGCTGACTGGTGCAATGTGAAATTGTTTAAAGAAAACACTTTGTTACCCTGCTGAGCACTGCTGATTGAAAGCAACTTTCCTAGACCAAGGAAGCACTGAGGCATTCTTTTCATTCCCAGATAATATCTGACATTTAGTACACATTAAATTACAGCTGTTAGGACCCAGTCCATTAGCCTTTTTCCTATTTACATGGATTATTTTACAGTGGTTGCACTAAACTTTCAATATACTTGTGGAGAACTGCGACCATTGTTGCACTTCTTTGCCCCCCCCCGCTAATTCCTTCCTCCCTCACCTGTTTTTTATTTGTCGTATGTCGTCAGGTCCTGTGAAATTCATTTTTGTATACAGTTCAGTGCAAGTATCACTATACATAAATATTGAGATGCATCTTGAGATGCATGGTCACGTGTGGCGGCGCCTAACGGCTGCGGCTTGCTGGCAGTCTGTTCCTCTTTTTTCCTTTTTTTTGTTGTGTGTCGGTGTTGGGATGGTTTGGCTGTGTATGTGTGGGGGGGTGGGGTGGGGTGTGGTGGGGTGGGGTGGGGTGGGGTGGGGGGGGGGTGGGGGAAACCTTTCCTTTTTAGGTCTCTTCCTCACGGCGCGGGGTGCGGCTCGGCCACGGGCCTTCTATCGCCCGCGAGGCCTTCCATCGCCCGGTGCGGCTCGGCCGGTGGACTTTTCACCGCTGGTGCGGCTCGGCCGCGGGACCTAACATCGCCCGGTGCGGCTAGGCCGCGGGACTTTACATCGCTGGTGCGGCTCGGCCGCGGGACCTAACATCGCCCGGCGCGGCAGCGGGACGGTTCAGCGCCAGGTGCGGCTCGGCCGCGGGGCCTTCCATCGCCCGGCGCGGCTCGGCCGCGGGGCCTTCCATCGCCCGGCTCGGCCGTGGGACTTTACATCGCTGGTGCGGCTCGGCCGCGGGACCTAACATCGCCCGGTGCGGCTCGGCCGCGGGACTTAGCAGCGCACTGTACGGCCGCGGGGCCTTCCATCGCCCGGCTCGGTCACGGGACGTTTCAGCACCCGGTACGGCTCGGCCGTAGGGCCTTCAATTGCCCGGCTCGGCCGCGGGACTTTTCAGCGCCCGGTGCGGCTCGGCCGCGGGGACTTCCATCCCCTTGCGGGTCGGTCGGGGACGAGCTGTCTGTCCGTGGGCGTGGGAAAGAGAGTGGAAGTTTTGTTGCCTCCATCACAGTGAAGGGGTGTTTGGAGTCACTGTGATGGATGTTTGTGTTGGGGTCATGTGTCTTGTGTTCTTTTTTTTTGTGTGACTGCAATGTAATTTTGTTCGGTACCTTGGTACCGAATGACAAATAAAGCTCTGTATTCTGTAGATACAGTACGGGTGTGTAGCAGTAGTATACTGAGAACATACACAGTGTCGCCAGATTTGGCTCCATTTGCAAGTCCCAGTTGTCATGGGTGTAGAGTTCTTCACCTGACCATGAAGGCCCCCAGTCCTTGCAGGTTCGGCCCAGCCAAGCGTGGCCGTTGGTGACCGCCGCCGCTGCTCCACCGACCAGTCTGTGCCGCTTCTGACATCATCCAGTCCACGTGCTCGGCCTCTTGGAGCGGCGCCCAGTTCAGCCAAGCCCCAGGCTGCTGCAGGGCCTCCAGCGGCCATCTCCACCGCCTAGGGGCACTGCACTGCCTCCCAACAGCCGATCTGCTTACCAGTCTTCTGTCTGGTTTCCTCAGCTCCAGTTCACGGGGCGAGCAGCGGACGGGCTCGGCAGCTTCCCCCTCTGGCCGGGTTCCCGGCTCCACGGAGGGGTGAGCCAGGCCTGATGTTGGTAATGGCCGTGGCGTGCTGGGGGGGGTGACCTCCTGCCACCCAGCACGCCGGGGCAATTTGCCAAGTTATTTACTATATTTCCTCTTGCCTAATATGCATGAATCTACCTAGATAGCATCCTGTGGTGCACCTTGTTAAATAACTTCAGAAAATCCACATAAATTCCATTGGATGATGGATCACTGCCACACAGAAACAGGTCCTGCAGCATGATGAATCCATGCCAGACATCAGACAACCATTTACACTCACCCTACTCGAATCCCATTTTATTCTTCCAAATTCCCATCCAAGTGCCCCAGACCACCACTCCAACCAAGACACCAGGAGCAATTTACAGTGGGCGATTAAGTTAACAGTTGTCTTTGGGATGCAGGAGGAAACAGGAGCAGCTGAAGTAAACTCGTAATAATCACAGAGAGAATGTGAAAACTCAGTATAAAACTTTCATAAGATTCCTCTCATACCTATGCCAGAAGCTTGATGTAAAGCTCAGAGAAGTGGCAATCAGACTTTTCCTCGACTTTACTTTAGATTTTAGAGATACAGCGCAGAAACTGGCCCTTCGGCCCACCAGTCCGAGCCGATCAGCAATCGCCCTGTACACTAGCACCATCCTACACACTAGGGACAATTTTAACTGGAGCAAATCCCGGAGAAAATCCATGCGGTCACAGGGAGAATGTACACACTCCACACAGACAAGCACCCATAGTCAGGATTGAACGCGGTTCTCTGGCGCTGTAAGGCAGCAACTACATCGCTGTGCCACTGTGCTGACCTAAACCCTCAGCTTCTGCCAATGTTAGAGGAGGCCCCCCCAAAAGAATAATCTGCTTTAACACCTACTGCACACTCTTTAAAAAAACTGATGATCACCTCAAACAAACCCTGCATTAAATTTGTGAAACATAACTTGTTTCCAGCAATTCCATGCTGGCTGTGCTTGATTAACTTGTACGTTTCTAAATCCTCTCTAATTTAATATTAAGATATGAATTCTTAGAGTTGTACTAAGACAGATGTTTGGCCAACTGGCTCTGCTCTGCTTTTCATTCACCTGTTTCCAAAAGGATTACAGGATTCAGTTTTATACTGAAGTTATATTCAAAAGTGAAATTAATTTTTCACAAGAGTGTATAAATTCATGAGAGGAATAGATCGGGTAGATGCACAGAATCTCTTGCCCAGAGTAGGGGAATCGAGGACTAGAGCACGTAGAGGACTAGAGGACTCCATAGACGTACAGGTATGTAGGTTAATTGGCTGGGCAAATGTAAAGAATTGTCCCTAGTGTGTGTAGGATAGTGTTAATGTGCGGGGATTGCTGGGCGGTGCGGACCCGGTGGGCCGAAGGGCCTGTTTCCACGCTGTATCGCTAAATCTAAATCTAAATCTAAAGGACATAGGTTCAAGGTGAAGGGGAAAAGTTTTAATAGGAATCTGAGGGGTAACCTTTTTCACACAAAGGGTGGTGGGTGTATGGAACAAGCTGCCACATGAGGCAATTGAGCCTGGGACTATCCCAACGTTTAAGAAACAGTTAGACAGGTACATGGATAGGACAGGTTTGGAGGAATATGGACCAAGCGCAGGTAGGTGGGACTAGTGTAGCTAGGACATGTTGGCTGGTGCGGGTAAGTTGGGTCGAAGGAGCTGTTTCCTCACTGCATCACTCCGTGACTAGTTAAGGAATGGTTTAGTGCTACTTTTATGTCACGCATGTGAAATGCTAACACACAGTGAAATTATTTTCTTACAATCAGATTCAGATAAGTTTATTATCTGATTAGTTTATGGGGAGCAATAAAATTTCTTGTTCATATGAAGTGTAATGAGTAAATAATAAACATAATATATGATAAACACAATACTGAGTGCAATACAGTAGAATGGTGCAAAATCTTGGTGCAACGTGAAGCAGTGGAAAAGAATATTAAAGCACAATGATGGAATAACCAAGTGAAATAGAGCTAAGAGTAAGAGTACTTGACAACACCTCCAGGAAGGGTGTGTCAAAGAGGTGATTAGTTCAGGGGTCCAATAACAGCAGGCAACAAGTTGTTCTTAAGTCTGGACATCCGAGCTTTCAAGCTGCTGCATGTTCTCCCAGTAAATAGAAATGGGAATGACATTGTTGACGATGCTTCCTGATGCAATGCACTGTGAGGGTGGACCGGATGGAAGGCAGTGACGAGCCTGTGATGGTCTGGGTTGTGTTCACCAGGTTGAGACCGTCACGAGCAGAGAGATACGTCCCATCAGAATACTTTGTTTAGTGCATCAATAGAAGTTTGAAAGAATCCTCATGGACATGACGAATCTCCTCAACCGTCAGAGAAAATAAATATGCTGATGCACTTTCCTGATCCCTGCATTAATATAAATGAACCAGGTTAGGTTGTTGGCAGTATGCATGCCCAGGAACTTGAAACTGTCGACAGTTTCTACAGCAGCATTGATGAAGGCAGGATTGTGTTCTCCCTCTATCTTCCCAATGTCAACAACCAACTCTTGTGATTCCTCAGATCCACAACCATCTCGTTCATCTTGCTGACATTGAGGGTTAGGTTGTGTCTTAACACCATGACATGAGGTTCTCAATCCCTTTCCTGCACCTTGTCTCATTGTTGCTTTTGATCCAGCCCACAACAGTGGTATGATCGGCGAACTTAACGATCGAGCTGCTGTGGTTCTTGGCCGCACTGTCATCAGAGTACAGGGAGTAGAGCAAGGGACTGAGCACACAACCCTGGGGAAATGGTGTGTCTAATGTCCACTGATTAAGATACATCATTCAAGATGTCCATAAGCCAGAGCAGCTAGAGGCCCCAAGGCCAAGGTCTGGAGGTTTAGGGATGAGCTTATTTGGTATCACGGTGTTGTAGCCTAAGTTGTAGTCAGTGAATAGCATCCTACGAAGATGTTCTTATTGTCAAGGTGATCCAGAGCTGAATGATGTGCAAGAGAAACAACATCCTCTGTAGACCTGTATGCAAATTGCAAGGGGTCTATATTGTCCAGAAGGCCAAATGAGGATGGAGATGGTGCATTTAAGACAGAATTTTGTAATATACCTGTGCTCCTGAAACTGGCTTTGTTTGGGTTCCAGCCCAGATAAGAACAGACATAAAATAAACCATCTCATAGATCAATGGTGAGACTCTCGAACAAGTCGGTTTATTGAAGGTTTTAACAGTGCGCACTGTGAAACACTGAGAGAACCCAAAGTGTTTCAAAGATTCACAGTACTCACAGCATTTTTATATTCTCTTAAAACAATGATTACTTGTGGATTCTACATTTTAAAAATAAGTCATCATTGACAGGGCAGTTTTATTACCTTCACCTTTGTTTACAACCTCCAGTGTTTATGTTAACTAAACTAGCTGTGCTGTGGAACCTAAGCATCATGATGAATCTATTTATTGCCTCACTAACAACCTTAGGCTCCCAATGTTGGCCAATTTTCCCCATCATACTTCTCCAGTATGTAAGCTCTAGGGTTCAACACATTACAAACGATTAATCTTCCTCAATAATATCACAATTTCCGTCATCAGTGCACGTAAAACCTCTGCCTTACCTGGAAGGACTGCTGTGGTCCCTGGACAGAGGCGAGAGAGGAGATGCAGGAACAGGTTGCTGGAGAAAGTGTCTCGGGAGGGGACGGGTAGGGTGGGAAGAGTTGTGCGAACCAGCGAGCTGCAGAGGGCGTGATCTCTGTGGAAAGCGGGAAGTGATGGTTGGTGGTGGAATAAGATGGTGGAGAATGCTGTGTTGGATGTGGACGCTGGTGTGGTGACAGGTGAGGTCTGGGAAATTCTATCCTTGTTCCATCTGAGGTGAGGAGGAGCAAGCGCAGAAATGGCGGAGACATGGGTAAGGGCACCATCCACAACAGCAGAGGGGAAACCAGGTTTACTATCAGTTCCTTCTGCAGACCCGCTGAATTCCTCCAGCACTTTGCTCTTTGCTCAAGATTCCAGCATCTGGAATTTCTTGTGTCTTCACAAGATTGGAATCTATCCCTATACATCCATTGTCATTGTATCTAAGTACTGGAGATTGGTCCTGGTAGCAATACTAGTGGGGCGGTTTCAGTTTAAGAGGGTGAAATGAACTTTAAAGAAATCTATCATTCATCAGGTTAGGGTGGACCAGGCATCTCATTTTAGTGGAAATTGGCAAATGTGGCTAGACGTTTAGTTTCTTGAAGGTCTATCCTGGGAATTGATTGCATCAAATCATTGTATCATTTTACGACTAATACCAGATGATGCCGACTTTTGCAACTGCACCTTAATCTTTCCAAAGCAGACCAAATGAGCATTTAATGAGAAGAGGCTTGATATGAATCATTCATCTCTTTCTCAGCATGTGGATGTTCACGTGATTATGCAGAGCAGCAATAGAGGACCAATTTCCTTTATATAAGAAAATAATGAACCCCCGCTTGGGATTTATAATGATAGACTGCAGATCTTTCTCATACAGGGTAACCATTAGTTGTAAGATACTGAACCCCTGTATTGCAGCATTCATTCATACAGCTTCCTGAATAAGCAATCTTTTACGATTCTCTCTCTCTCTCTCTCTCATCAGTATGTGCCTCGCGTCAGTGTTCAGTCAATCCCATCAGAAACCAGTGACTTAACTTGACAATGACTCCTGGTGGGTTCAGATGAATTGAGTTGTCACAACAGTAGTAAGTGAAACTAATCAGAATAATGTTAAACCATCTTTCACTGTCTGCAACATGCTGCTTAAGATACTTGACTAAATCACGATCTATATCTTCAGCTTGTGATCTTCTGAGTTCAAGCCTGAGCACTACGTGTAGATGAATAGCAGTATTTAGCAAGTAACACAAACTCCCCACGATGGAACCATAAACAAAGTGCCTCATTCAGTTAGCGTGGCACAGCACTGCTCCGTAGAAACTGTGGCAGCTCATTATTGTGGGGGTGTCACGTGAGGAAGTGGAGGGAAGTTGATGGGTCAGGAAGTGTGGGGTGGGGTGGCAACTGCTACAAATTGTGGCTGGGTTCCCTGAATGCCAGGGAGCTTGAAATCGGTCTCACTGTGACGGATTTATTTTCCCTGGGTTCTCCCGCCTGAAGGAGTGTCCGACAGGCGAGGAGATTTATCAGAAAGGTCACAGCTCAGGAACAGGGAGACGGGGACAGTGGAGGACAAAGTGGTTGGGGAGAGGTCACAGTGAGCAGGATGGGCTTGGGATGGATATGAGGAGAGTATGGTTGAGGAGGGTCAATGTGAATGTTGGGTGAGTTCAGAGGAGACCTCAAATCTAGATTGTGCAAAAGCGCAGATTACTGCAGTCTCATAGTATTTGTGCAAAAGATTCAGTATGTTTTTTTAGATTTTTTTTAGATTTAGAGATACAGCGCGGAAACAGGCACTTCGGCCCACCGAGTCCGCGCCGCCCAGCGATCCCCGCACATTAACACTATCCTACACACACTAGGGACAATTTTTACATTTACCCAGTCAATTAACCTACATACATACCTGTACGTCTTTGGAGTGTGGGAGGAAACCGAAGATCTCGGAGAAAACCCACGCAGGTCACGGGGAGAACGTACAAACTCCGTACAGACAGCACCCGTAGTCAGGATCGAACCTGAGTCTCCGGTGCTGCATTCACTGTAAGGCAGCAACTCTACTGCTGCGCCACCGTGCCGCTCTCCCTATTGCAGGGAGAAAGGGTGAAAGGTTGAAGGGTGGCATGGTGGTGCAGGGGTAGAGATGCTGCCTTACAACGTCAGAGACCCAGGTTTGATCCTGACCACAAGTGTTGTCTGTATAGAGTTGGGCTAGAGGTCAGATCCTCAGAATTAAAGGACGTTCTTTTAGGAAGGAGAGGAGGAATTTCTTTAGTCAGAGGGTGGTCAAACAGTGGAAAACCTTGCTGCAGAAGGCTGTGGAGACTGACAATGGATATTTAGATAGATTCTTGAATAGTAAGGGTCTCAGAGGTTATGGGGAGAAGGCAGGATGAATGATGGAGTAGACTTGATGGGCCGAATGGCCTAATTTTGCTCCTATTGCTAATGATATGATCTTATCTTAACTAGGTATTAGACATTGTGAGCTGAAGGTCCTATTCCTGTGCTGTACTGTTCAATGTTCTCAAAATGTTTCCTGAGTAAATAGAAGTTGTTTGCTGTGCAGCTGACTGTTTGCCATGAATGTCCAACAGCCAACTCATCAGCTGATACCGACCGAGCTGTCAATAGAGACTCCGATGTATGTCGAACTAAAGCACCTGATACCAGTACTTTAAAGAGGACAGGAAACTGAGCCCTTATTTTAAAGTCGCCTGCCTAACAAGACTGGAAGAGGTGGGATCAGATCTTGAAATCTGACAAGGTGTAAATGTTTTTAGGACTGTTTAGCAAATTGCATTTTGTGTTAATCCTAGGGATCAGAGAAACAGCTTTTTTTTTTTCTCTGAGCAGGGAGAAAGATCCATTTGCAGAGTGAGACTTGAACTTTATGTGTCCAGATTCAAAGGGATGAATGCTAATCTCCGAGCCAAGTGGGGATAAACTCCATTAGACTTGCTGCGAAACTGCCGTCAGATTGTGGTCACTGCATATAAAATACTGGCAGATCTGAGGGAACTCATTCAATCTGGCTTCGAGCAGATCAATTACACTATTTAGCATCTGTTAAACGAAATTGTGCAAATTTGGAGATATGATGAGATATTTGATCTGAGATCAGCATTCTGTTATCACACAAAAGCAATACCACAGGCTTAAGGGAAAATGCGTTCTACACTAATGGGACTCAGATTATTCCATTATTTCAATGCCCAGATTCAATAGAAAGCATCTGATTATCCCATGTCTTGTTTTAATTTTTAGCTTTACTTTAGTTTAGAGATACAATGCGGAAACAGGCCTTTCTGATAGACTGGATAGACTAGGCTTATACTCGCTGGAATTTAGAAGACTGAGGGGGGATCTTATTGAAACATATAAAATTCTTAAGGGGTTGGAGAGGCTAGATGCGGGAAGATTGTTCCCGATGTTGGGAAAGTCCAGAACCAGGGGTCACAGCTTAAGGATAAGGGGGAAGTCTTTTAGGACCGAGATGAGAAAACATTTCTTCACACAGAGAGTGGTGAGTCTGTGGAATTCTCTGCCACAGAAGGTAGTTGAGGCCAGTTCATTGGCTATATTTAAGAGGGAGTTAGATGTGGCCCTTGTGGCTAAAGGGATCAGGGGGTATGGAGAGAAGGCAGGTACAGGTTACTGAGCTGGATGATCAGCCATGATCATATTGAATGGCGGTGCAGGCTCGAAGGGCCGAATGGCCTACTCCTGCACCTATTTTCTATGTTTCTATGTTTCTGCCCATCGAGTCCACCCGACCAGCGATCCCTGCACTTTAACACTATCCTACACACTTGGAACGATTTACACTTATACTAAGTAAATTAACCTACAAACCTATACGTCTTTGGCGTGTGGGAAGAAACCGAAGATCTCGGGGGAAACCCACGCGATCACGGGGAGAACGTACAAACTCCTTATAGACAGCACCCATAATCGGGATCGAACCCGAGTCTCCGGCGCTGCAAGCGCTGTAAGGCAGCAACTCTTCCTCTGCGCCACCGTGACGCCCCACTAATTGTCCACGTCCTTGTGTCCTTGCACTAAATGTGACATTCCCATTTGTATGTGAGAATTCACGTTGCTGCTGTTGCGTGGATGAAGTGATCTAACTCTCGCTACAAAACAGGTTTGATTGCAAAAAAGAAATTGCAAAAGTTGCAATGCATCCAGCCTGCCGCCCACACCCACCACCTCACGCTCACCACTCGTGCATTGTTCCCGCACTTCACTAATCCGAAGCCTGAAGTCCCAATTGAACGTAGAACAATACAGCACAGCAACAGGCCTTTCGACCCACAATGTCTGTGCCGAGCTTAATGCCAGGACCAACTCTTTGTGCACGGTGGCGCAACGGTAGAGTTGCTGCCTTGCAGCGCCAGAGACCTGAGTTCAATACTAACTACGGGCGCTGTCTGCACGGAGTTTGTACGTTCTCCCCGTAACCACGTGGGTTTTGCCCAGGAGCTCCGGTTTTCACCCACATTCGAAAGACGTACTGGTTTGTAGGTTATTTGGCTTCGGTAAAATTTGCAAATTATCCCTAGTGTGTGCTGTGTGCTTGTATAACTGGCATCGTTGGCCGGCATGGATTCGGTTGTCCGAAGGGCTTGATTCCATGCTGTGTCTCTAAACTAAACTAAACTTTATCTCTTGGATATAATCCCTATGCTTCCATTTCCTACATATCCATGTGGCACTCCATTAATACTGCAAGAATAAATATGACTTACATTTGAAGGATAATTTGCTAATTAAGGACTGTTAGATGTCTCTCATTGGTAATATAGAAACATGAAATGCACTAAAGTCAAAAGGTCATAAGGAACAGGAGCAGAATTAGGCCATTTGGCCCATCGAGTCTAGTCCGCCATTCAATCATGGCTGATCTATCTCTCCCTCCTAACCCCATTCTCCTGCCATCTCTCCATTAGGTCCTTCTGCAGTTGTACAGGGCCCTAGTGCGACCGTACCTGGAGTACTGTGTGCAATTTTGGTCTCCAAATTTGAGGAAGGATATTCTTGCTATTGAGGGCATGCAGTGTAGGTTTACTAGGTTAATTCCCGGAATGGCAGGACTATCATATGTTGAAAGACTGGAGCGACTAGGCTTGTATACACTGGAATTTAGAAGGATGAGAGGAGATCTTATCGAAACGTATAAGATGATTAAGGGGTTGGACACGTTAGAGGCAGGAAACATGTTCCCAATGTTGGGGGAGTCCAGGACAAGGGGCCACAGTTTAAGAATAAGGGGTAAGCCATTTAGAACTGAGATGAGGAAAAACTTTTTCAGTCAGAGAGTTGTGAATCTGTGGAATTCTCTGCCTCAGAAGGCAGTGGAGGCCAATTCTCTGAATGCATTCAAGAGAGAGCTGGATAGAGCTCTTAAGGATAGCGGAGTCAGGGGGTATGGGGAGAAGGCAGGAACTGATTGAGAATGATCAGCCATGATCACATTGAATGGCGGTGCTGGCTTGAAGGGCCGAATGGCCTCCTCCTGCACCTATTGTCTATTGTCTATTACCTCTGACACCTGTACTATTCAAGAATCTATCTTTCTCTGCCTTATAAATATCCACTGACTTGGCCTCTACAGCCTTCCGTGGCAAAGAATTTCACAGATTCACCACCCTCTGACTAAATAAATTTCTCCTCATCTCTTTCCTAAAAGAACGTCCTTTAATTCTGAGGCTATGACCTTTAGTCCAGGACTCTCCCACTATGCCAATTTATCTTCGAAAATAACCCCGAGGTGTTAAATTAGTTATTGCGGGCAGCACGGTGGCGCTGCTGGCAGAGCTTCTGCCTCACAGCGCCAGAGACCCGGGCTCAATGCCAGCCCTAGGCTGTCCTTGTGGAGCCCCCAGGCTCTCCCCGCGACTGCACCGGTCTCCTCCGGGTGCTTCGTCAACATAGAAAAGAGAACAAGTTGAAATGAAGGGTTGGCAGCTGCAGCCATCCTATGATCTAGACTGGATCATAAACTCAATGCATGGAATCAGATTATCAGAGGCATAGGCCTGTAGACAAATGATTAAAAATTAAAAAGTATTAAAAAAAATTAATCAAGTTATTAAAAATTCACATTAGCTACTAGAAAGTAACTTTTATAAAGGTAATCTACCAAAGGTATTTGCTTCATATTCCAATATTTGGGGCTTCTTGTGTCTCTGAAGTTAACTGTAAATAAATTAAACATTAACTTACATCTACTTGCCTTTTTCATCAGGATCGGCAACCACAGACGAATGAATATTTCCCTTAAATGATCATAGAGTGAAACAGTTTGGAAACAAGCCCTTTGGTCCAGTTTGTCCACACCAACCAACATGTCCCATTTGACACTAGTCCCACTTCCCTGCATTTGGTCTAAACCTGCCCTACACATATACCTATTTAATTGGTTCTTAAACAATGGGATAGTCCCTGCCTCAACTACCTCTTCTGGCAGCTTGGTCCATACACCCACCAACCTTGCTGCAAAAGAGTTACCCCTCAGATTCCTATTAAATCTTTCCCCCTTCACCTTAAACCTATCACAGAAATGATAATCACAGAAAACTTGGGAAAAGTCCAGTGGAGCATAAATCACTGTTGTCAGTGTGGCTAAAGTAGCCCATTGTTTAAAGTAATGGCGTGGTAATCTGGTGGTAAAGAGCACAAATTAATTCAGTGAAATTGAATTGAGCAAATCAAATATTTATGGGCTAGTACAAGAGTAATTATCATCAACTGTTGGTTTGCTAATACCTTTCATAGGAAGAATCGTGGAGGCATACAGCAATGAACAGGCCCCTCAACCATCTAAATGAGATGCCTGTTGACCATTTACATTAATCTTACACTCGCCCCATTTGTACTTTCCCCATGTTCACATCAACGATCCTATTACTACCTACATACAAGGGCCATGCCCAATTAACCCACCAACTCACACATCACTGGAACGTGGGAGAAAACCTGATCACTTAAAGAGAACTTCTGGTAAAATTCTCTGACACAGAGAGCAGTGGAGACGAATTCACTGGATGTTTTCAAGAGAGAGTTAGATATAGCTCTTAGGGATAATGGAATCAAGGGATATGGGGAGAAAGCAGAAACGGGCTACTAATTTTGGATGATCAGCCATGATCATATTGAATGGTGGTGCTGGCTCGAAGGGCCGAATTGTCTACTCCTGCACCTATTATCTATGTGTCTAACCCACTTAAAATGTGCAAAGTGGGTTCGGATTAAACCTGGGCTATTAGACCTATGAGGCTCACTTTGTTTTACTGTGGCACCCAAAAATGGAGGGAATCGGCTGTGCTGCAACAGCTCTATCCAAGGCCACAAGAAATTGCAGAGAGTTTTGGATGTAGTCTGTTTTGCACATTTTGAAGGATTTTATTTGTCTCCATTGTCTAGAATACGCTCCCAATATTCATCACTCTTTGCATGAACAGATATTATTTTTGTTTTGCAGTTTTTATTGAATTTTTGTCCATGTTCCACAGTCCTGCAATCAGAAAACCAGAAGTGCACTTTCACCATTCTAATGAGGTGTGGCATGGTGGTGCAGCGGTAGAGTTGCTGTCTAACAGCGCCAGAGACCCGGGTTCGATCCTGACTATGGGTGCTTGTCTGTATGGAGTTTGTACGTTCTCCCTGAGACCTGCGTGGGTTTTCTACGAGATCTTCGGTTTCCTCCCACACTCCAAAGATGTATGGTTTGTAGGTTAATTGGCTTGGCATAAATGTAGTAAATTGTCCCTTGTGTGTGTAGGGTAGTGTTAATGTGCGGGGATCGCTGGTCGGTTCAGACCCGGTGGGCCATAGGGCCTGTTTCCGTGCTGTACCTTTAAGCTAAGCTAAACTAAGGTTTAGAACCATAAACATAAAGTCATTGCGGGACTTCTATTGATCATGTGTAAGGTCGATGAACATCGAGCACAAATGATATAAGCACTTTTCGTGACCTTTCTCTGCATTTGTGATGGCTTTTTCCAAGTACAGTATTGAAAAATGATCAAAAGAGCCTCTGTGGAAACAATAACGTTAAATAAGGCCCTATTTCAAAAATGAAAGATTCAAATGTTACCCAGACATCTCTTAGGATTTTGTTCTTTATTACTATGAACATTTTGCCTGCACCACCATGAGGGGTTAAATCGCTCCTCAATTTGCATTAACTGCAACTACATGTGATAATCAAGGTGTGGTTTAAGCGCAGCACTGCACAGCATCAATATGAAGTCTTCAGATTCATTCCGATTGCCCTAATTATTGTATGTATGCTCTTTGGTTGCTCTTTTACACCAGCTATACTGTGATGGGCAACGTATTTATCATCTGAACAGTAATTTCACCCCTAGGAAAGTTGTGCAAAAGGAGTACAGTGCTTAGGATATATATATATATATATATCTTGTCTGTACGGAATTTGTACGTTCTCCCTATGACCTGCGTGTGTTTTCTCCAAGATCTTCGGTTTCCTCCCACACTCCAAAGACGTACAGGTTTGTAGGTTAATTGGCTTGGTATCAATGTAAAATTGTCCCTAGTGTGTGTGTGTAGGGTAATGTTAATGTGTGGGGATCGCCGGTCGGTGCGGACTCAGTGGGCCAAAGGATCTGTTTCCGCGCTGTATCTCCGAACTAACTAAACCAAAAATATATATTAGGTACAAAATATATATTAGCCTACCTAAGCAATGTAGCCCTTTTTCACATATTTTATGATTTATGAATGGGTGACGCTTCGGGTCGAGACCCTTCTTCTTCAGACTGAAGAGGGGTCTCGACCCGAAACGTCAGCCTTTCCTTCTCTCCTGAGATGCTGTCTGACCTGCTGAGTTACTCCAGCATTTTGTGAATAAATATCATCTGCAGTTATTTTCCTACACTTAGGATTTATTTACTTCATCCTTCGGGATGATACGACAAAGCCATATTTTAGGATGATCCTTTCATATTTTGAAAGTGAGCATTCTTCAAATCAGATACAATCCGTAGCACATTGGAATGGAATAACTTCATGCTGTTTTGATCTACCGTTTAGAGCACTCAGATGCATTCACATTCTGTAATGCCCCACCTTGTGGCACTGTGCTGTTTGACCCACACATATCCAGGTTTCAACTAGAGACCAAATGTTTGTTTCTTTCAGATATTTCAAAATGCATAAAGTCAACCTCTAATGTTAAGCATTTTGTGAAAAATGCTGGCCTTAAAGTAATGATAATGTTGAAAAATTCCCCCCCCCCCCCCCCCCCCCCCACAAAGCTGGCTACAAATAATAGGTTTACAAATAATTGTTCCGATGTCATAGAATGACCATGAGACGTATGAGCAGAATCAGGCCATTTGGCCCATCAAGTCTATTCCGCCATTCAATCATGGCCGTTCTATTTAGCCCTCTCGATAAAATTCTCCTGCCTTCTTCCCATAACCTTTGATGCCCTAATAACTTAACAAATACTCAATGTCTTGGCCTCCACAGCTGTGGCAATGATTCCCACAGATTCACCACCCTTTGGCTAAAGAAAGAGTTTGATTTAGATTTAGATTTATTATTATATGTCCCGTGCACTGAGGTACAGTGGAAAGTTTTGTTTTACATGCTATCCAACCAAATCAGATACATGAATACAATCAAGCTAGACTCAAGTACAATAAGCAGAGCAAAGGCGAAGATACAGAGTGCAGAATATAGTTCTCTGCATCGTAGCGCAACAGTTCCATAGACAAGGTCCAATGCCCACAATGGGGTGGAGGTGAATTAGACTGTACCCTAGCTCATGGAAGTTCAAAAACCTGATAACAGAGGAGAAGAAGCTGTTCGTCTTTCTGGCAGTGCATGCCTTCAAGCTTCTGTAACTTTTGCCAGACAGGAGCAGGGAGAAGAACGAGTGTCTGAGGAAGTTTAGTTTTCAGTTTGAATTAAAGATACCGCATGGATACAAGCCTTTTGGCCCACTGAATCCACTCCTACCATTGATAACTTGTTCTACGTTATCCTATTTTCACATCCACTCCTTACACACTAGGGGCATTTTACAGTGGCCAACTAACCGACGAACCCGCTCATCTTTGGAAAGTGGGAAGAAATTCACAAGGTCACAGGGAGGATGTGCAAACTTCACACAAACTGGACCCAATGATCGAAGCCATGTCACTGATGCTGAGAAGCAATAGCTCTACTAGTTGCACCATTGTGCGCTGCTTGTAAATGTAGTGTGAATATTTTAATGAAAATAATCAAAATTGAACATTTTTTTAGATTTAGATTTAGAGATACAGCGCAGAAACAGGCCCTTCGGCCCACCGGGTCCGCGCCGCCCAGCGATCCCCACACACTAACACTATCCTACACCCACTGGGGACATTTTTTACATTTGCCCAGCCAATTAACCTACATACCTGTACGTCTTTGGAGTGTGGGAGGAAACCGAAGATCACGGAGAAAACCCACGCAGGTCACGGGGTGAACGTACAAACTCCGTACAGACGGCGCCCGTAGTCAGGATCGAACCTGAGTCTCCGGCGCTGCATTCTCTGCAAGGCAGCAACTCTATCGCCACCGCCACCGTTTCAATATCTTGAAACATATTTCAAGACTTTAGACTTTCGGGGTACAATGCAGAAACAAGCCCTTCAGCCCACTGAGTCCGCACTGACCAACGATCATCCCATACTGTGACACTATCCTACACACTAGAGACAATTTTACTGAAGCCAATTAACCTATAAACTTGTATGTCTTTGGAGTGTGGGAGGAAACTGGAGCACCCAGAGAAAACCCACGTGGTCTCAGGGAGAATGTACAAACTCCATACAGACAGCACTCGTTGTCGGGATCGAGACCGGGTCTCTGGCGCGGTAAGGCAGCAACCTTCGCCCTAAGTAATGCGCAAGTTGAAGTGAAGCAAAACTTTCAGCATACTTCAAGGTCAAATTTGTGCTTTTATTTATGAGGAACACTCACCTAAATCTTCTATATAATTTGGTTCATTGAGCAATTATAGAAAACTAAATCATCTTTTGAATTAAGATGAACTGATGAGTCTGTATTACATATTGTATTAAATTTAGTTCTTCGTGCCAAGAATTAAAACCTAAACCATTATTTTGACAGCTGTTTGTGACAAGGATAGCAAAGCAAATTCAATCAATAAAATGAATTAATGAGGCACTGGATGATTACAGTATGTTTTGTTGTCTGAATATCCAGCCAGCAATGACTTAGAAATGTGACTTAATTTAAATGATGTGCTGTCCATCAGTTATTTTCTTATATAGCACTGCATATTAACTCAAATTTCTAGTGTAATTAGAAGATAACAGCTTCAAAAAGGCAAATGAGAATAATGTACTTCTCTCATCCTTCTAAGTGGTTCTAGAAAAGTATCTAATAATATTAGGAATTAAATCTGTCTTCGGTCCTCAGCAGAAAAAGAAATTAAATTCTGCTTGAATTTTAAAGATAGCCATGAATTTAAACACTGTGGAACACTCAGAATTTTCCAAGTAGGCAACTTTACTTTGCTTTGCTTTTTACACGGGGTCCAAATCTTGCTTTATTTTTGGCTAACAGAGCTCTAAGAGCTACATCAAGGTCTGTATCCATGGCGATGATTTAATATCTTTCACTTGACATGGAGTAAATACTTTTTATTCACAAAATGCTGGAGTAACTCAGCAGGTCAGGCAGCATCTCGGGAGAGAAGGAATGGGTAACGTTTCGGGTCGAGACCCGTCTAGAAGAGTCTCGACCCGAAACGTCACCCATTCTTTCTCTCCCGAGATGCTGCCTGACCTGCTGAGTTGCTCCAGCATTTTGTGAATAAATCGATTTGTATCAGCATCCGCAGTTATTTTCTTATATGGAGTAAATACTGATTTGTTGATAGAACTGTACCGGCATAATAACATGAGAATTTAAAGGAGCAAGGATGGGTCACATTGTGTCTTGAACCCGATCTGCCATTCATTCTTATCTCAGATTTAACTCTATTTTCCTCTATTGTACAAAAATCTCTTTGTTACATCCTTGAATTCCAAAGATTCAGAACCAATATTTATCCTTAAACGGCCAACTCGTTAAGCTGAAAATACACCTATACTGTAGTTGCAGGTTTCTGCATTAGCGAACCTTCTCTCCATATCCCCCCCCCCAAAAAAAATCTCCCTCTCCAAATTTTATGTGTTTCATCCAGATTAACAATCCTTCTTCTACATTCTAATAAGGATAGCCCAACCTTAAGATGACACTTCCATCACAAGAGTCAATCTATTGAACCTTTCCGAACTGCCGCCAGGTCATGTATAACCTGCCTTAAATATGGTGGTCAGTGTGCTGGTGAGGTCTCACCAATTCCTGCATTGTTGCAGAAAGATGTTCTAACTTGTGCATTCAGTCTTGCTATAAAAGCTAACTTTTCATTTGCTTCCTAATTATTCGCTGTACCTGCAGGCTATCTATCAATTTTGCATGAGTGAACACACTCGGAAGATTCCTCTGTACGACTGCATTCTGCATCTACGTGAATGATATCCTGTGTTTCTGTTCTAATAATAAAATGGATGGCCTCGCCTTTCCCCACATTATACTCCCTCTGCCAAATGTTAAACCACTCAGTTCAATAGACAATAGGCCATTCGGCCCTTCAAGCCAGCACATTCAATGTGATCATGGCTGATCATTCACAATCAGCACCCCTTTCCCACCCCCCCCCCCCCCCCGACTCCGCTAGCATTAAGAGTTCAACAGTAATCCTTTGCAGACCCTTTCTGTACTCACAACATATTTGCCCCACACATTTGTAATAAATTTGGCTGCAAAACAATAATAAAGGTCCATGCTCTGAATGTTTCAGCATCCCACTAACAATAGGTTGCCAACCTGAAAATGATTCATTTATCTTGGACAGATGATGCGGAGAGGATGTTTCCACTCGAGTGTAGGACTAGAGGTCGTAGCCTGAGAATTAAAGGATGTTCCTTTAGGAAGGAGATGAGGAGGAATTTCTTAGTCAGAGGGTGGCAAATTTGTGGAATTCTTTGCCACAGAAGGCTGAGGAGGCCAAATCAATGGATATTTTTAAGCCAGAGATAGATAGATTCTAGGTTAGTGTGGGTCAGGGGTTATGGGGAGAAGGCAGGAGAATGGGGTTAGGAGGGAGAGATAGATCAGCCATGATTGAATGGCAGAGTAGACTTGATGGGCCAAATGGCCTAATTCTGCTCCTGTTACTTATGACCTTACGATTTATCCCGATTCTGTTCTCTGTTTGCTAGCCAATCCAGGACCCATGTGATTATAATTCCAACATGATGTCCAATATCTTTTTATAGATACCTTATTAAGTGCATTTTGGAAACCCAAATACTCAACGTCTGGTAGAGCTCTTCCCTTACAGTGCTAGAGACCCGGGTTCGATCCTGTCCTCGGCTGCTCTCTCTGTGGAGTTTGCATCTTCTCCCTGTGACTGTGGGTGCTGCGGTTTTCTCCAGGTGCTGCAGTTTCCTCCCACGTGCGAGAGGCGTGCGGGTTCGTAGGTTAATTGGCCCTCTGTAAATTGTCCCTAATGTGCAGCAAGTGGATGAGAAAAGTGGGATGACACAGAACTCATGTGAATGGGGGATCGATGGTCAGTGTGTACTCGGTATGACGTCAAAGTGCATGAACAAATGTGTCAAACCGAAGTCCCTTTCAAAAATAACAAGTCCTTCTAATACTTTGTTAATATTCCAGAATGTTTCTAATTCTTATGTAATCCCTGAAGATTGAAGATGTTTTATTTCCACTCCTTTTTGTGATTTCTGAAATGGCTTTTGAGGCCAATTTGGAACCTATAGACCTTCTCTCGATTGGGGCAGTTTGTGGATGGTAGGGTGCGTAGATTGAAAGGTGACCAGCTCTTTTTACACTTGTGCGTTGCTGATGCATCATTGAAGTTCTCCCACAATCCTGCAGGGGTTTCTCACCATTTTGAATCGTTTAGTATTAGTTTAGTTTTGAGATACAGCGCGAAAACGGGCCCTTCGGCCCACTGAGTCCGCACCAACCAGCGATCCCCGCGCATTAACACTATCTGACACTAGGGACAATCTACATTTATACCAAGGCTATTAACCACCTACAAACCTGTACGTCTCTGGACTGTGAGAGGAAACCAATGATCTCGTAGAAAACCCACGCAGGTCACTGGGAGAATGTACAGACAACATCCGCAGTCAGGATCAAACCTGGGTCCTTGGTGCTGTAAGGCAGCAACTCTACCTCTACGCCACCATGCTGCTCTGGCCTTGGGCCAAAGATTCTCAGGAGTCATTTCTACATGGAGACCTTGAGCACATTCTTGAATTTTTTCCTCCCTCCACCTGGTAATCTCTTCTCAGGAAAGAACGTAGAATAAAGTATCTGTTTCGGGAGTCTGATGTCTGGAATGTGAACCATGTGGCCAAGTGATTGTGACTGGGGCCTCAATAATGGGGACGTTAACCTGGGAGAAGGCAGGCATTGGTTATCTTGTTTTTCCAAAGGCTTTTTTCAGTGGCACCATTTATGGTAATTTTCTAGTGCCTTGAAATGCCTGCTGTAGGAATAGTATCCTTTCTTGAAGATGGTACTGATTACAGCATCTCTGAGCACAGCTTGAATATCCTCCTCTTTCCAGCCGTGTATTGACGAGTTTGATGATTTATGACTGAGGGTCTTCACCACTGGGTTTTAGGATTTCAGCAGAGATGCAGTCTTTTTCTCAGGCCTTGGCATTTTTGGGTTGGCTTTTGGGCTAGCGTTGGTCAGATGAAGCAACGAATCTAGCCTGGATTGGCTGTGATGGAAGTTAATTGTACACACTAAGGGCAGAGGACACCAGTGAGGAAGCCTTCAAAATATTCCTTCCAGGATGCATTGACTGTGTCTCTACATAGCTCTGCATATCTACATTATAACGTAACTCATCAAGAGTTGGCATTTATATTTAGCATTTACGTTAGCATTTCGTTCAAGAGGACCAGAGTATAAAAACAGGAATGTAAAGCTGAGGCTACATAAGGCCCTGGTCAGGCTGCATTTGGAGTATTGTGAGCAGTTTTGAGCCCCATGTCTAAGGAAGGATGTGCTGACCCTGGAGAGGGTCCAGAGCAGGTTTACAATAATGGGTGATTGGGTTAACGTTTGACGGCACTGGGCCTGTTCTCGCTGGAGTTTAGAAGGATGAGGAAGGATCACTGAAATCTACCGAATAGTGAAAGGCCTGGATAGAGTGGACATGGAGAGGATGTTTCCACTAGTGGGAGCATCCAGGACCAGAGGGCACAGCCTCAGAATAAAAGGACATGTCTTTAGAAAGAAGATGGGGAGGAATTTCTTTTGTCAGAGGGTGGAGAATCTGTGGTATCCATTGCCGCAGAAGGCTGTGGAGGAAAGCCATTGGATATTTTTAAGGCAGAGGTTGACAGATTCTTAATTATTATGGGTGTCAAGGGTTATGGGGAGAAGGCAGGAAATTGGGGTCGAGACGAACAGAAAGATCAGTCATGATTGAATGGCGGAGTAGACTTGATGGGCCGAATGGCTTACTCCTATCACATGAACGTATGAGTTAACTCCAATTCCTCACTCTCAATGGTATTGCTGAGGGTGTTGGTGGCTTTTACTGCCCTGCAGAATTTGAGATCAGGTTGAGATCAGGTTGCTGAGCCTTCAAGCATTCCCTGCATCTCCCATCTATTTAGGTCCCAGGCTGCCTACCTATTCTCTGCATCAAGTGCCTCTGGCACTGTCTGATCTCCCTTGTGGAGCTTCCAATCCAGCAACGATTTATAGATGCGATTAATTAGCTCCTCAATTTTCTAGTCAATCTCATCAAACAAGTCCTGTTTTTTTTCTCGTGTAGGAAGTAACTGCAGAAGCATCTCCAGAAATGCTGTCTGATCCGCTGAGTTACTACAGCTGTTTGTGCCTATCTTGTTTTATTTTCTTGTTGGAGATGCCGAGTGTCTTCACGGCTGCCAAATGTGGCAGATATTGGGGCAATCGATGAGCAGAGAATATTTTGCAGCTCCTACAGGTTGGGATTTAGCCAATTTGTTTTTATTTTTGTAAAGCTCTCTCTCTGAGAAGGGCCGAGTTTGAGTTTTTGACGGCTTAGAGATTGATTTTCTTGTAGTAATGCTTTTGTTAACATCTATGTTTGGGGGCCAAGTTGATCAAGATAGCCGAGCAAAGTAAGAAAGCAGTCAGTCCAGCAGTCCTGGGCAGCCAAGATAGACACAAAATGTTTTCTATGTTTCTATGTAAAATGCTGGAGTAATCTCAACGGGACAGGCAGTATCTTCGGAGAGAAGGAATGGGTGACGTTTTTCGGGTTGAGACCCTTCTTCAGACTGAGAGTCAGGGGAGAGGGGAACCAGAGATATGGAAGGGTAAGGTGTGAAGACGACAGATCAAAGCAGACGGTGATCAAGGAAATGTAGAATGGTTCATTGTTGGCTGAGGGGCAGGTGATAACAAGGCATACAAACAGTCACATTAATCAGGAGGACAGTAGGAAAACTGGGGTGGGGGAGGGACGGAGAGAGAGGGAAAGCAAGGAAAGCAAGTTACTTGAAGTTAGAGAAATCAATATTAATACTGCTGCGTTGTAAGCTGCCTAAGTGAAATATGAGGTGCTATCATATGTGTCTATCTTCAGTGTAAACCAGCATCTGCAGTTCCTTGGCAGCTGCCATAGTGTACTGATAGCTGTGAGGTTTAATGGCCTGTTGCTCCCTGCCTTCATTTATCCTCCTTTCAAGATTAGGGTCGTCTCATTTCAATCAATAACCCGAGGACATACTTTGAAGGGGAGAGGGGATAGATTTATAGGGGCCTGACGGGTAACTTTTTCCACGCAGGAACGTAACCATGATGAAAATCGGGGAGTGCCTGTATTGTATTTATCCGTTCAGGGGATGTTGACATCCTTGGCAAGACTGGCAATTATAGTCCGTGCCGAAATACACATTGAAATGAACAGCGTGTTAGAGCTATTTCACAGGGTAGTCAAACACCAATCACATTTGTGGGTCTGGTATTAGTTAGGATTGTAGTTCCTTCTATAAATTAGTGCAGCAGGTTGTTTTAACAACAATCTGGTAATTTTGTCCATGTTGACTTTGGATTATTGTGCAGATACATTGATTTGTTGAATCCCCTTTTGTTGCTGCAGTGGCATTCAGACTTGCATCTCTCAGTCATTCCTTCAGGCCCAGCGATTGTGATCAGGTAATTGACCCACAGTGTCCACCTTGCAAAATGACTGTTCTTTTCTCTGACGGGATTTTGTTGTGTCTCTTTTACCGTGTTTGCTATCTTCATCGATTGCTATCTCCCCTTCTTGAATTTAGTCCACTTTCCTTCACAGCCAAATCCCTCTCTCAGCAGCGGTCTTTGGCTCAGATGTTTTAACACGTTAATTCTCATTGACATGCCAACCTGTACATTCCAGGTCCACCCGCCAATACAGATGTTCAGTGTTCTCCACCCAACCATTCTCTTTTTTTAAAAATCAACACAAACTTTATTCAGGATAAGAAATGTGAACAAAACACGAACTGTGCAAAATTCCTCCGACATTCTCCACAGCTACACATACATTTCTCAGCGTTATATTTCATAGTGTTCCCAAAAACCATAATTATGCCCGACACCCTTGCCGCTCATGGGCCCTCTCGGGTGATATCCCTTCCCTTAAAGGGCTGCATGGCGGCGCAGTGGTAAAGTTGCTGCCTTACAGCGTTTGCAGCACCAGAGACCCGGGTTCGATCCCGACTACGGGTGCTGTCTGTATGGAGTTTGTACGTTCGCCCCGTGACAGCATGGGTTTTCTCCGCGATCTTCGATTTCCTCCTATATTCCAAAGGCATACAGGTTTGTGGGTAAATTGGCTTGGTAAATGTAAAAATAAATTGATCCTAGTGTGTGTAGGGTAGTGTTAATGTGTGGGGATTGCTGGTTGGTGCTGACTCGGTGGACCGAAGAACCTGTTTCCATGCTGTATCTCTAAACTAAACTAAACTCCAAAGACATACAGGTTTGTTGGTTAATTGGCTTGGGTTTGTATACTTGGTATAAGTGTAAATTGTTCCTAATGTGTGCAGGCTTGTGTTAAGATTCAAGATTCAAGATTCAAGATAGCTTTATTGTCATCCAAATTGGACGAAATTCAGTCACCCACAGTCCAACAACAAAAGCATCAAAATAGGCATTAAAATTACACAATCCCCAAAACACACAAAAGAAACATCCATCAAGAAAACATCCATCACAGTGAGTCTCCTCCAGTCCTCTCCTCACTGTGATGGAAGGCCACAATGTCTTTTCCCTTCTCCTGCTGTCCTCTCCCGCAGTCAGGTTGTTGTGGTTGCAGGCCGCGCCGGACGGTCCGCAGTGGGCCGAGCCTAAGGCGAGTCGCAGCCGCTCCCGCAGCCTCCGAAGACGGCAGGCTCCGCCGATGATAAGTCCGATCCGGGGCGGGCGAACACGCTGCTGCTGCCGCTGTTGCTGCACGTCGGGGCGGTCGTGGCTCCCGACATTGAAGCCCCCGCCCAGCAGAGAAATATCCCGCGGCCTATCTTAGGCCGCGCTGGACGGTGAAATGTCCGCGACCTAAGCCCCGCGATCCGGGGCGGGCGAACACGCTGCCGCTGCCGGAGCTCCCGATGTCGGCATCCACGCGGCCCGAGCCTAAGGTGAGTCGCTGCCGCTCCCGCAGCCTCCGAGGACGGCCGGCTCCGGTGATGGTTAGTCCGGTCTGCGGGCTCTGCGAACCGGAGCCCTGGAGGCCGACAGCTCCAGGAGTTGGGCCGATGGTAGGCCGCAGCAGGAACGGAGACATGGCCCAGAAAACAAAGGTCGGGTCTCCGTTCGGAAGGGACACCTATTTACAATTTTACAGTTCCCCCCCTCCCCCCCACATACACACATAGTACACAAACACAAAAACACGACATCACAACTACAATTAAGACAAAAAAACAACAAAAACACAAAGGCAAATGGACCGCAGGTAAGCCGCAGCTGCTATGGCAGCGCCGCCATTTTGGCGCCAATATGTGGAGATCGCTGGTCAGCACTGATTCGGTAGGCCGAAGGGTCTGTTTCCTTAACTAAACTAAACTTATTTCGCCACCTCCTGAGGACCACTCTCAAAGCCAGGCATCAGTACATGCAATCCTTCGATTTCTCTCTTCAGACTCTCTCACTCCACTTTAAAAGCCAGTCTGATTTGCAGTTTCATTACATCCTTCACTTTGTGTAGTATTTTAACAAGAATATCTATTTTCTTTTATTTGTCGAGGAGCATAAACTCAACTGTTGGTACAAATGCTTTTCCAGATCTTTCTTTCTAAACACTTCCTTTGTTTCTTATCTGTACTTCCCATCTTACCCCTTTCAAAAACATTCCAGTATCTGCAAAATCAAGCTTTAAGATTTTTAAACATCCGTGAATCACCTGAAAGAAAAAAATATTTGGAGAGAAATCCATCACCAGATTTCTGATGATGGATTTCATGACAAATATTTTTGATTTGAGAAGATGAATTGTTGTTAAGTTTCCTTCTTCATATCACAGCAAACAGTTCCATTGCCTGAAGACATGTTCTGAACTAGATTTCAGGAAACATTAGCAGACTCCAAACTGTATTAAATAAGAGTGTTGTTTCTTTGCAAAAAGCTGTTGAATGCAAAAATATTCCTGGAATAAAATGGAAAATTCTGGAAATTATTTCTGGCAGCAGAACTAATGAGAGATTTTTTAACAGGAGCAGTTTAATCTTTTTTCTCTATGGATGCTGCCCAATTCATTAATTCATTCAGTCTGAAGAAGGGTCTCGACCCGAAACGTCACCCATTCCTTCTCTCCCGAGATGCTGCCCGACCTGCTGAGTTACTCCAGCATTTTGTGAATAAATCGATTTGTACCAGCATCTGCAGTTATTTTCTTATACAATTCATTAAGTGTCCTGGCGTTTCCTACTTTATTTTAGATTTCCAGCATCTGCTGTAGGTCACTTAGATTCAGCCTAATATATGTCTCAAAAATATGCTATTGCATTGATATCTACAAGAACAGCATTTCTAAATACCCTAGGTTTTTTTTAAATCCCCTATTGTGAAAAATAAGATTTTTTAACTTCTGCAGCTTGAAATGCAAAGCAGAAGTCAAAGTTAACTAAAAAGGGATAAAACATTGCCGAGTATAATGGCATCCTTATTTATTAGGTTAGCATAAATATTTTGTTGGAGTCAGCAGGAATGGGGCACGATCCTTGGCGGAGCTGCAATCCATCAAAGAACGTGTGTTTTTCAACAGTGTCGTCCCACAGTCTGTAAATCCTTTTGAAATGCGATTAGATCGTTGCCTGGAAAGAGAAGCAGCAGGAAATATTGACAGGGCCCGGGGCCTCGTTGACGAGATCGGTTGACGAAGAGGGAAGACAAGAAATGTGTAGGTACTGGACACCTGCCAGCCATGCCTTGGGGGGGGCGAGGCTGGAATCAACAAACAAAGCAAGATAGTGGAAATGTCTTTCCAATTTCAGATTGGTTCTTGCTTGTTTTGCTTTCCGCACTTCACTCCTTGTCTCTGCTTTTCAGTTTGAGACTCTTGTTCGGCTTGATCTTGTTAAACAGCGGAGCGGACTTGAGTAGTTGAGTGGGCCACTCCTGCTTCATTTGCTCACGTGTACCCACCACTGATTTGTTTTCCTGCATTACGAAGCTTCCCTCTCGTGGTATGTTTCCAACGTGTTTAATTTGACTCCATAAAATGCTGGAGTAACTCGACCCGAAACGTCACCCATTCGTTCTCTCCCGAGATGCTGCCTGACCTGCTGAGTTACTCCAGCATTTTGTGAATAAATCGATTTGTACCAGCATCTGCAGTTATTTTCTTATAATTTGACTCCATGTTCTTTAGCTGCCAAATTAATGGCTTAATATTGCGACACTCTGCTGTCAGTAACTGCTTCCATGGAAGTTCAGCTCTTTCCATATACAAACAGCACATTACCGGAAAACAAATGGCACCTCGGTCACAGAGGCGCAGTGGTAGAGTTGCTGCCTTACATTGCTTACAGCATCGGAGACCCGGGTTCGATCCCGACCTAGGGGGTGCTGTGTGTACGGCGTTTGTACACTCTCCCCGTGACCGCGTGGGCTTTCTCCGAGATCTTTGGTGTCCTCCCACACTCCAAAGACGTACGGGTTTGTAGGTTAACAGGCTAGGTATAAATGTAAAATTGGCCCTAGTGTGTGTAGGGTAGGGTTAATGTGCTGGTCGGTGGGCCGATGGGGCTGTTTCCGTGCTGTATCTCTAAACAAAATTAAACTAAACCTGAAGCATTGTGCGAGCTGCAGGTTAGTGCTGTTAAATAGAAGCTTGGAAATCTAACTTCAGTTAGGACCTTTAGAAACACTGTTACTGGAGATTTAATTGAATAGCATCTAAATCATATGGTTGAATCTCGTGCTTGGCTGAGTCTATGTAACAGACCGCAAACCACCTCCATTCAAATCACTGACTGACCACATTTGCAATTTGTTTAGGAATTCTGGACATTTTTGGACTTCATTGTATGTAGAAATCCAGAATACCATGTTTAGGGGAGACTTGATAGAACGGTGGCAAGGTGGCGTAACGGTAGAGTTGCTGCAGAGACCTGAGTTCGATCCTGACTACGGGCACTGTCTGTGCGGAGTTTGTATGCTCTATGTGTGACTGCGTGGGTTTTCTCCGAGTTCTTCAGTTTCCTCCCGCACTCCAAAGACATACAGGTTTGTAGGTTAATTAGCTTGGTATCAATGTAAAATTGTCCCGAGTGTGTGTAGGGTAGTGTTAATATGCGGGGATCGCTGGTCGATGGGCCGAAGGTACTGTTTTCACGCTGTATCTCTGAAACTAAAACTAAACTAAAGTATGTAAAATTGTGAGGCATAGATAGGGTAGACAATCAGAACCTTTTTCCCAGGGTAGTAATGTCCAACACTAAATATGTTAAGGGCCTATCCCACTTAGGTGATTTTTTTTGCCGTAGCAGATCGCCAAAATTTTCTTTTACACGACGACAATGACCACGACAATGCCGAGTCAGGTCGAGATTACACCATCTTCGGAAACATCGCGAAATTCCCATGCTGTCAATGCTTCTCCGGCGTTTTAATTTTCGCTGAAATCACTGACAAGTCGGTAAGCACTTGAGAGTTTTGAACTATAACATCTTGTATGGGTTACTTAAAAACCAGGCTTCACTGTAACAAGGCATAAACTGGATTTGCTTCCAGTTTACTAATAGCTGTATTTAAAAAAATAATTTAAAAAGTGGTTAAGTTAATTTTTGTGAAAAGTGTGTGGGCATTCTTTGAAAATGTACGGGAGATGCATATCTGGTTTCTGGGTTGCATATCTGGGTTGGGAACCCACTTTAAATGTAATGGCTGATGACCATAAACCGTGAAAATTCCCACGCTTACCTGATCGTCAAACTGTCGCCTCCAATCTACCTGTCAAATGTCCTGACGGTAAATAAATTGGTTAAACACAAGCATTTTATGGTATTTTGAAATGACATTACTTGTTTTAATATTATGTGCTTCTAAATGCATCTAAGAGAACCAAGCAAACCTGGGGACAGCATGCGACAGCGCCCGCAATAAGCAACGATACCTGGCGACAAGCCAGCTGTCGCCGAGAAATTTCACTCCGGATGATTTCTCAGCGACGCGTTGAGATCCACTACGATTGTTGGAAGACTCCTCACGATCATGCCCTTGACACCCCGGCGAACTGTCGGTGACAGCCTAGTCTCCGACAGTCACCTTAAAATCGCCTAAGTGGGACAGGCCCTTTAGTTGGGTGCCCGGAGCACACTGCCAGGAGTGGTGGTGGAGGCAGATACAATACTGGCGTTTAAGAGGCTTTTGCATACGCAGATGGAAGTGCAGGGAATAGAGTGATATGGATCATGTACAGGCAGATGAGATCAATTTGACTTGGCATCATGTTCGGCACAAACATTGCGGTTTAGTTTAGAGATACAGCGCGGAAACAGGCTGAGTCTGCGCCGACCAGTGATCCACGCACATTAACACTATCCTACACACACTAGGGACAATTTAAACTTATACCAAGCCGATTAACCAACAAACCTGTACGTCTTTAGAGTGTGGGAGGAAACCAAAGATCTCAGAGAAAACCCACGTGGTCGCAGGGAGAATGTGCAAACTCCGTGCGGACAGCACCCGTAGTCGGGATCGAAACCCCGTCTCTGGCGCTGCAATCGCTGTAAGGCAGCAACTCTACCGCTGCGTCACCGTGCCGCCCAAGTGGGCCGAGGTGCCCGTTCCATTGCTGTACTGTTCTATGTTCTGTGGAGAGGGCAGCACATACAGTCCTCTGCATCCATAAACAGCGGGAACAGACTGATTGAAAACCACGGCAGCGAGTTTGAGTTGTGATCTGGCACCGTTCAGCAGATAATTGTAATATAATACTCAACGTACTCAGCCAGTTGCATATTATCGCCCTAAGTGGGGCAAAACAGAAACGTGTCGAGTTGCTTGTGGACTTCCCAGCACGCAAGTGTACGAAGGGCAGAAAACAAACAGATGTAATCAGTCATTTGAAAAGTAGAAGATGTGGCCTGGCGGAAGATACAAGGGGGAAATGAGCTGGTATGTTCCACTCGTCTCGACGCCAAGGTTGGAATGCAACTTGGAAGGAAAAGTGGGTGAGTGGAATGCAGGCAAGCAGCCAGGAAAATTGTGTGGAAAGCTTGGAAAATATATGCTTGTTTCTTTCTCCTGCGACAAAGTATTTCTCTATGTGTAACCCTGCAGGAAGCACCACTCTGTACTATTTAACATCAACCTCAAAAGAATATCAGGAATGCCAGCATTAATCCAGTCTCAAATCTCCCATGTAGAGTTCAGCCCCTGTACCAAACCTCCTGATCATGGTCATTTCAAGAGATTGCTTAGTTCGGGGAATTTTTCTGAAGGCTTTGACTACATATTGAGTGTAATCTCCAACAGAATATTTATGTATTGTGTATCGACATGTATATCAGTCTGAAGAAGGGTCTCGACCCGAAACGTCACCCATTCCTTCTCTCCGTAGATGCTGCCTGACCTGCTGTTACTCCAGCATTTTGTGAATAAATACCTTTGATTTCTACCAGCATCTGCAGTTATTTTCTTATACTGTATATCATGTATCTACCCCCCTTACAAAGCAAACAAATGGGAGGTGGGAACGGTAGTTGAAGCGTGTACTTGGTAGAAATTAGAGGAGGTGTTAGAAGTGTGCACATAAACCATGTGATCCCAGCAAGGGATGAACATCGACAAAGAAGCAGATGTGTCAGACTGGTTTTATTCCAAGTTCAGATGTAAGATCAGAATCTCCAAAGACAAGAGAGACAAAGGTAAATGATCCTGATCTTGACTCTCTTTTAAAACCACAAACTGACACTCCCCCGAAACCACTCGGGAGATCAGAAAGAATGCGTAAACCAGTCGTCAGATTAAATTTATAAAATTATCCCCGTTTGTCTAATTTACCTTATTTTATTTTCTAAGGGGAGAGCAGTGTCGTGCGTATAATGGTAACTGTAACTTTAAGAACCGAGTAAGAGAATGGTATGAATTGTATCATGGAGCGACTAGGCTTGTATACACTGGAATTTAGAAGGATGAGAGGAGATCTTATCGAAACGTATATGATTATTAAGGGGTTGGACATGTTAGAGGCAGGAAACATGTTTCCAATGTTGGGGGAGTTCAGAACAAGGGGCCACAGTTTAAGAATAAGGGGTAGGCCATTTAGAACTGAGATGAGGAAAAACTTTTTCAGTCAGAGAGTTGTGAATCTGTGGAATTCTCTGCCTCAGAAGGCAGTGGAGGCCAATTCTCTGAATGCATTCAAGAGAGAGCTAGATAGAGCTCTTAAGGATAGCGGAGTCAGGGGGTATGGGGAGAAGGCAGGAACAGGGTACTGATTGAGAATGATCAGCCATGATCACATTGAATGGCAGTGCTGGCTCGTAGGGCCGAATGGCCTCCTCCTGCACCTATTGTCTATTGTCTATTGTGATATATTCATTATCTTATCTGTCTCGTGAACATGTGTGAGTATGCGCAGTGTACTTTTCTAAAATAAAGACCCACACTGGCAACAGCGTGTACTGAAAACCTGTGCTTTATTTCTATCTACATGCTAAAGCCATAATATCTTACTGTAAATGGATCGATTGTAATCATGTATTGTCTTTCTACCTACTGGTTAGCACGCCACAATAGCTTTTCATTGTACCTCGGTACACATGACAATAAACTAAACGGAACTGAACTGCTAACTTTTAGAATCAAAATAGGTTGCTAATTAGACATTAAGCCTGTTTTAGGAGGCAACAAAGGATCAATTTTGCAGGGTTTCTCAAAGAAATATAGAAAAATAGGTGCAGGAGTAGGCCATTCGGCCCTTCGAGCCAGCACCGCCATTCAATATGATCATGGCTGATCATCTAAAATCAGTTCCCCGTTCCTGTTTTTTTCCCCATATTACTTGATTCCTTTAGCCCTAAGAGCTAAATCCTAACTCTCTCTTGAAAACATCCAGTGAATTGGCCTCCACTGCCTTCTGTGGCAGAGAATTCCACAGATTCACAACTCTCTGTGTAAAAAGTTTTTCCTCATCTTAGTCCTAAATGGTCTACCCCTTATTCTTAAACTGTGACCCCTGGTTCTGGACTCCCCCAACATCGGGAACATTATTCCTGCATCTAGCCTGTCCAATCCTTCAAGAATTTTATATGTTTCTATAAGATCCCCTCTCATCCTTCTAAATTCCAGTCAATACATGCCCAGTCGACCCATTCTTTCATCATGTCTCAGTCCCGCCATCCCGGGAATTAACCTGGTGAACCTACGCTGTACTCCGTCAATAGCAATAATGTCCTTCCTCAAATTAGGAAATCAAAATTGCACACAATTCTCCAGGTGCAGTCTCACCAGGGCCCTGTACAACTGCAGTAGGACCTCCTTGTTCATAAACTCAAATTGTCTCGCAATGAAGGCCAACATGCCATTAGCTTTCTTCACTGCCTGCTATACTTGCATGCTTACTTTCAGTGACTGATGTACAAGCACACCCAGGTCTCATTGCACCTCCCCTTTTCCTAATCTGACACCATTCAAATAATAATCTGCCTTCCTGTTCTTGCCACCAAAGTGGATAACCTCACATTTATCCACATTATGCTGCATCTGCCTACTCACCCAACCTATCCGTCACCCTGCAGCCTTATAGCATCCTCATTGCAGGTCACACTACCACCCAGCTTTGTGTCATCAGCAAACTTGGAGATGTCACATTTAATTCCCTCATCTAAATCGTTAATATATATTGTAAATAACGGGTCCTAGCACCAAGCCTTGCGGCACCCCACTAGTCACTGCCTGCCATTCTGAAAAGGACCCGTTAATTCCTACTCTTTGCTTCCTGTCTGCCAACCAGTTCTCTATCCATGTCAATACCCTGCCCCCAATACCATGCGCTCTAATTTTGCAAACTAATCTCTTGTGTGGAACCTCGTCAAATGCTTTTTGAAAGACTAGGTACACCACATCCACTGGCTCTCCCTTATCCATACTCACCGATAAAACTTGGGTATTTAAAAGAATGTGTTCACATAGAGGAAGGAAAGTGATCTCCTCTGTGATCCACAGCATCATCAGCCATGACTGTCAGCCCTGCAATCCCCCCTGTCCTTGTGAGTCAGGAACCACTAACAGCATAGACTCCCATGTAAACATTCCAGATAGTTTGTGAAAATCTGGAAAAGCAGCACCAGAGGTGTATCGGGCAGCAGCTCACTGCAACTGTTACGGTGAGGATTGAAGCTGGATTTCAGGCCTGATTTGAGCATCCTACTTCAGAAGCAAGCTGTGTGCAAAATATCAGTACTGGAGAGGGCCGGTGCTTTCCCCTAGTTCTGTTTCCGAATGATCTCATTTCATCTCCGCTCGAATATAGAGCCACACAGGTCCTTTCACAGCATCCCATTCATTTCACTCTATTCATGCGGGGGCGCAGTGGTAGAGTTGCTGCCTTTCAGCATTTGCAGCGCCGGAGATCCGGGTTTGATCCGGTGCTTGTCTGCACGGAGTTTGTACGTGCGTGGGTTTTCTCCGAGATCTTCAGTTTCTTCCCACACTCCAAAGACGTACAGGTATGTAGGGAAATTGGCTTGGTAAAAGTCAAAATTGTCCCTAGTGTGTGTAGGATAATGTTAACATGCGGGGATCGCTGGTCAGCGTGGACTCGGTGGGCCGAAGGGCCTGTTTCCGAGCTGTTATCTCTAAACTAAACAAAACTAAATCTCAGCGGAGTTCTACCAACACAGCAGGCAATGTGCTACCTAGAATAGTACAGCACGGAACAGGACCGTTGACCCACAAAATCTGTGCCGAATCAGATGCCAAGACAAACTCATCTGCCTACACATAATCCATATCCCTCCATTCCCCGCATATCCATGTGCCTATCCAAATGTCTCGTAAATGCCACTATATTGCCTGATCTATGGAATTCACTGCCTCAGAAGGCAGTGGAGGCCAATTCTCTGAATGCATTCAAGAGAGAGCTGGATACAGCTCTTAAGGATAGCGGAGTCAGGGGGTATGGGGAGAAGGCAGGAACGGGGTACTGATTGAGAATGATCAGCCATGATCACATTGAATGGTGGTGCTGGCTCCAAGGGCTGAATGGCCTACTCCTGCACCTATTGTCTATTGTCTATTCATTCCACCACCATCCCTGGCAGCATGATCCAGCCACTCGTATCCACTATATTAAAAAAACTTACCCCAAATGTCTCCTTTAAACTTTACCCCTCTCTCCTTAAAGCTCTGCTCTGCCTGTTCTGAAGGAACGTCCTTTTATTCTGAGGCTGTGGCCTCTGGTCCTAGACTCTCCCACTGTTGGTAACATTCTCTCCACATCCACTCTATCCAGGCCTTTCACTATTCGGTAAGTTCCAATGAGGTTCCCCCCCACCCCTCATTCTTCAAAACTCCAGCGAGTACAGTGCCGTCAAACGCTTATCATATGTTAACCCGATCATTCCTGCCTTACAAAGCCTCAGCATTACATCCCTGCTTTTGTATTCTAGCCCTCTCGAAATAAAGCTAGCGTTGTATTTCCCTTCCTTACTACTGATTCGACTTGCAGATTAACTTTTGGGGAATTCTGTACTAGCACTCCCAAGTCCCTGTGCACTTCTGATTTCTGAATTCTCTCCCCATTTAGAAAATAGGCTACACCTATATTCCTCCTGCCAAAATGCATGATTCCACACTTTGCTAGGCTGCGTTCCATCTGCCATCACAGGTGCTCCTCAACTTACGATGGGGTTACGATCCGAGGAACCCATCTGAAACCGAAAATATCGTAAGTCGAAATGCATTGAATGCACCTGATCACGTGGCCGGAAGCGAGCTGCGAGCTACGGCTCGCTACGGGTCGCTGCCGTTTGCACCATCCCAAAGGAGAAATATCGCAAGTCAAAGCATCGTAAGGCGGGGAGTACCTGTACTCAGCCCACTCTCCCAACCTGTCCAAGTCCTTCTGCAGAGTCCCTGCTTTCTCTACACTACCCGCCCCTCCATCTTCAAACTTGGTCACAAAACCTTCAATTCCCTCATCCAAATCACTGAAGATACAACGTGAAGAGTAGCGGCCCCAGCACCGATCTCTGCGGAACTCCATTAATTACTTGCCGCCTCCTTTATTGCCACTCCTTGTCTCCTGCCATCCAGCCAACCTGCTATCCATGCTAGTATCTGCCCTTTGATACCATGGGCTCTCATCTTCTTTAGCAGCCTCACGTGCGGCACCTTATCAAAGCCTTCTGAAAATCCAGGTAAAAATTGAGAAATATAATTTGATTTAATAGGGCTCCAGAAATGACATTTTCGTTCACGTAATGCCCGTTCCGCTGCAATAAATGTGATTTTTATCGTTGATAAATGAAACAGGTTGTGGCTCATTTGGAATAAGGCAAAAAGCTTAGTTCTTCCTTCCAAGTTTTTTTGAACACACTTTCTTTCTTTAACTCCCTGATCTTTAAAGACCAGCCTTTTTCCAAATGAGTGAGCAAAATTCAGCCATCCCCTTTACCTCTGCATTAGTTTTGATTTTTTTTAAATGTCAACTGCCTAGGGGAAACCAAAGATCGATGAAGGGGCATTGATTATGTGATCTAACCTGATCTTTAACATTTCCTAAGTTATGTTACTACCATGGATCTTAATAGTGGTGAGGTATCTTTAGTTTTTTTTAGTTTAGAGACACAGCGCAGTAACAGGCCCTTCGACCCACCGAGCCCGTACCGAGCAGCGATCCCTGCACATTAACACTATCCTACACACATTAGGGACAATTTACATTTATACCAAGCCAATTAACCTACAAACCTGTACGTCTTTTGAGTGTGGGAGGAAACCGAAGATCTCCTAGAAAACCCACGCAAGGTCACGAGGAAAGCATGCAAACTCCGTACAGGCAAGGAACCCGGGTCTCTGGCACTGTAAGGCAGCATCTCTACCGCTACGCTACCATGCTGCCATATCGGTTGTTACTGATCTAGCCGTTTATATCAACCCAGGTTATAACAGACAGAAAGTAAATGAGAGTCAAGACCATGCACTTTTACTGAAGCTGTTGAAGGGCAAATCTTACCAGGACATAGAACTGTTGGTCGACACCAAGCCAGAGCCTGTGTCACGTTGATAAATGATGCAAGGCCGAGTCTCAAGCTTATCTGAAACTAGTTGTTACATTGAACCAGTCAGATTGTTAATTGAATTTTCTCTCACTGTGTTTCAATTTCTGATGCAAACACCCGATGATACAATTGGTAGATCAGCGGGGGGGGGGGGGTAAAATGGAAGTGAAGAATATTCGGCACAGATATTAAAACTGTCATTCTTTGTTAAAAGGTACTCACAGACAGTGAAAATCTGGTCAATGCAACATCAGTTCTGATAAAAGTCACTCGCATCCTCTGAGAGTCAGCTGGCTTCTATTGTTGAGGATAATGGTGCAGAAGGTTTAGAGGAGATAGGTGTAACGTCATGCAAGATTCATTGCTGCCAACACTTATTTTTTCCGTGGTAAATGTGACACTTTTGCGGTAATTTTCAATGAGGTTCCCCCCCTCATCCTTCTAAACTCCAGCGAGTACAGGCCCAGTGCCTTCAAATGCTCATCATATGTTAACGCAATCATTCCTGGGATTATTCTCGTAAACCTCCTCTGGACCATCTCCAACGCCAGAACATTCCCGGAATGGCGGGACTGTCGTCTGTTGAAAGACTGGATCGACTAGGCTTGTATACACTGGAATTTAGAAGGATGAGAGGGGATCTTATTGAAACATATAAGATTATTAAGAGGTTGGACATGTTAGAGGCAGGAAACATGTTCCCAATGTTGGGGGAGTCCAGAACCAGGGGCCACAGTTTAAGAATAAGGGGTAGGCCATTTAAAACGGAGATGAGGAAAAACTTTTTCAGTCAGAGAGTTGTAAATCTGTGGAATTCTCTGCCTCAGAATGCGGTGGAGGCCAATTCTCTGAGTGCTTTCAAGAGAGAACTAGATAGAGCTCTTCAGGATAGCGGAGTCAGGGGGTAAGGGGAGAAGGCAGGAATGGGTTACTGATTGGGAATGATTAGCCATGATCACATTGAATGGTGGTGCTGGCTCGAAGGGCCGAATGGCCTACTCCTGTACCTATTGTCTATTGTCTATAACATCCTTCCTCAGATCTGGGGCTATAAGTGTTCCCTAACTGAGTTCTACTTCAGCCATCTTTTCAAGGAAGATCTCAATCAAGGTTTTTTTGTTGGGGTGGTCTTCAGAGAACATTGTTTGTTTGGGGATGTTGGTCAGAGTCATCTTCAAATCAGGGTTGAGCAATTATTGCTATTCACTCATGGTTTGAGACCATTGCTTGCAAGCCCAACATTTAATGACTATCCCGAGGGTACGCAGTGGTGCAGCTGGTGGAGCTGCTGCCTCACAGCACCAAAGACCTGGGTTCGATCCTGATTTCGGGACCTGTCCGTGTGGAGTTTGCACATTGTCCCTGTGACCACACGGGTTTTTCTGCCTTAAAAATATCCACTAACTTGGCCTCCACAGCCTTCTGTGGCTGACATTCCTCCAGCAGCTTTTGATGTTATTAGAAATGAATGCCCCGAAAGAGCTAAAACATCTGATGCATATATTAATCAGAGAGATCAAGAGACAGGAACAATACTTTTTCTCTAATCTAAGGTACAATTCTCAGCGGAGTTGCATTTTGTTAGATGTAAATTCTCTTCGACTTACTGTGCCTCTGTTAGTTGTCAGTGCCCTATTTAGAAGACGAATCTTTGTTTAGTTCTGTGGCAATATTTGGCTTGTGGATCTAGAACGGATATGCTCACAAGGACCATGTACATCAAAGATGTTGTGAAAGATTATACAATTCACATTGCACAGGTTTCCTGTAAATTACGGGCAGTCACTTAACTGCACAAGTTGCGTGAGATCAAGGATGTTAAGTCCTCAACCTCTAAGATCAGACTGTCATTCATGTAGAGGGTGGAAATAACCTAAATGGAGAACACACAACCCTTCCATCAGAGGATCAATATCTTATTGTTCCAGGAAATCGCACTGCCATCCCTGGGACGAGAGGGATCAACTCAACCATTTTACTCGAAGAGACAAGGTCACACACATGCTCTGGAAACATTGCTAACTATTACTGCACGGACCATCTGCTCAATATTCTGCTCATCCACGCTTGTTAACATGACAGTTTCCTAAGCAGGTTACTTTGAGAGTAATTTCCCCGGTTCATCTTGATCTCAACCACAGTTTGGAAGTCAGCATTCATCCTAATGCTGATACACGATGTGATATTCAGAGCTTCCCCTTGACACCATCTCATTTATTCACTTTATACTATTCAAATTAACCCAGTACCTTTGTTCCTTATTTTTTTTGTATGGTTGATGTTTGAATTCATTTTGGTCCAAGTTAATAAACAACATTGGAAGTCAATAAAGAACTGCAAATGCAGGAGTTGATGTCCAAACTGAAGTCTGATGTCGAGGTGGCACAGAGGTAGAGTTGCTGCCTCACAGCGCCAGAGACCCGGGTTCGATCCTGACTGCGGGTACTGCCTGTACGGTCAGTACAGTATATCTACTCTTGCCTTAGTAAGCACTTGAACCCCGTACAATTTACCTACCGCAACAACAGATGTGATCTCACTAGCCGTCCACTCTGCACTGGACCACTCTAACAACAAGGAGACATTTATCAGCTGGTAGAGCTGCTGCCTTACAGCGCCAAAGACCCGGGTTCGATCCTGATTTCAGGATCTATCTGTGTGGAGTTTGCACGTTGTCCCTGTGACCACACGGGTTTCCCCCAGGCGCTTCGACTTCCACCCACATTCCAAAGACTTTCGGGTTTGAAGGTTAATTGGTTTCTGTGAATTGCTCCTAGTGTGTAGGGAGTGGGTGCAAAAGTGGGATAACATAGAACTACTGTGAACGGGTGATAGAGTCGACTTAGTGGGCCGAATGGCCTGTTTTCACGCTAAACTAAGCTAACGGTCCTTGAGAAAATGGGAGCAAACACTTGCAAAGTGACATTGGAGAAGTAGTTTCCGGATTTTTATGCTGTATCAAAGAAGGAATAACGCATTAAATAGGAGCTGAGAGGTGGTGTTCTTCCAAGTGTTTGCTGTAAAAGCTAACACATTACACTATTTCTTGAAAAGACTGGGGGATAAGACATCGTGTAGCTTGTTAATACTTTGACCCTAATTCTGTGTCAGAAATCCTGTAGAGTCTTAAGGACACAAAGCATATTGCTATAATTGTTTAAAAAAAAAATTCTCTTTCAGATTAACCTGCAACGCACAATGAGAATCACAGGATTGATTAGTCAGGGTGCTAAGAGACTTGGCAGCCCCGAATACGTAAAATCGTACAAGATTGCTTACAGTGGCGATGGCAAAACCTGGACTACTTACAAAGTAAAAGGCACCTATGAGGATATGGTAAGCTGAAGATATTTGAAATACATTTCGTCCATATGCTTTTATGTAAACATCATCAATAACAAATACCAGGATTTGCAGAGATATGGTTCGTACTTTTGGTGCCTAATTTCTATCTTCATTCTTCTTTAGAATTTAGACTTTAGAGATATGGTGTGGAAAAAGGCCCATTGAGTCCACAACAACCGGCGATCATCCCGGACGCTAGCACTACCCTACACACTAGGGACAATTGTAAAATTTACAGAACCCAATTAACCTACAGACCTGCACGTCTTTGGAGTGTGGGCGGAAAGCAGAGATCTCGGAGAAAACCCACGCAGGTCACGGCAGAGGGTTCAGTCAGTTGCCAGTTCAACTCAATTCATCTAGTGGGCGGCACGGTGGCGCAGCGGTAGAGTTGCTGCCTTACAGCGAATGCAGCGCCGGAGACTCAGGTTCGATCCTGACTACGGGCGCCGTCTGTACGGAGTTAGTACGTTCTCCCCGTGACCTGCGTGGGTTTTCTCCGAGATCTTCGGTTTCCTCCCACACTCCAAAGACGTACAGGTATGTAGGTTAATTGGCTGGGCAAATGTAAAAATTGTCCCTAGTGTGTGTAGGATAGTGTTAGTGTGTGGGGATCGCTGGGCGGCGTGGACCCAGTGGGCCGAAGGGCCTGTTTCTGCGCTGTATCTCTAAATCTAAAAAAAAAATCTAAATCTTGGCGGCACAGTGGCACACCTGATAGAGATGCTGCCTCACAACACTAAAGATCCGGGATTATCCTGACCTCGGATTCTCTCTGTGTAGAGTTTGCACTTTCTTCCTGTGACCCTGTGGGTATCCTCCAGGTTCTCTGGTTTCCTCCTACACCTGGAATGCACTGGTGGTTGTGGCAGACACAATAGTGGCATTTAAGAGACGAGGCATATGGTTATGCAGGGAATAGAGGGTTATGGACATGTGCAGGTAGATAAGGTTTTGGCATCATGTTCCGCACAGACCTAGTGGGCTGAAGGACCTGTTCTTATGTTGTACAGTTCTATGGTCAATGTTTGATTGAAAGGCGGAGGAGACTTGATGGGCCGAATGGCCTAATTCTTCTCCTATCACTTACGATTTTATGATGTTCTATCCCAAAGGCCTGTGAGTTTGCAGGTTAACTGGCCTCTGTAAATTGACCCTTTGTGTTTAGGAAGTGGATGTGTAAGTGGGATAATATAAAACCAGTGTGACTGGGTGATCGATGGTCGGCAAGGACTCGGTAGGCCAATGGGATGTCTCCATACTGTATCTTTCGATCAAAAAATCCTGACACCTAGAAACATAGAAAATAGGTGCTAAGGAGTGTTAAGGAGTAGGCCATTCAGCCCTTCGAGCCAGCACTAACATTCAATATGATCATGGATGATCATCGAAAATCAGTACTCCATTCCTACTTTTTCCCCATATCCCTTGATTCCGTTAGCCCTAAGAGCTATATCCAACTCTCTCTTGAATGCATCCAGTGAATTGGCCTCCACTGCCTTCTGTGGCAGAGAATTCCACATATTCTCTGGGTGAAAAGGTTTTTCCTCATCTCAGTCCTAAATGGCCTCCTCCTTAAACTGTGACCCCTGGATCTGGACTCCTCCGGACACCGGACACATGGTACCTGTAATGTCTTCAAGCGGGCTGCGTAGACCTTTAAAGGTCTTGCAGATGACACACCAGGAAGACAATAACATGATTTTTAATTATCTTTTCCAATTTTTAATCAAGTGATAAATAAAGATTGGAACACACACACAATTTATGATAGAAATAGATATATGTCATAAATACACATTGAATTTTATTTACATGCCGAGAGATTCAAAAATATAGGTTTTTTTGTGGGCCAGAATTTGCTTTGCCAAAATTTAAAATTAGACTTCATGCAACAAATGTTAGATTTTGAGGATATTTTACTTCAAGGCAACCACTTAAAAGAGCTTAAACTGCTTATTGTCTCAACTAATTTTGCTTGATTTTGTGCAGAAGATGACAAGCTGTGGCAGCCTCTGAGGGAGGACTGCATTTCTGGCAGCGACTGGGAGTTTTGTGTTAAACTGTCTGTGTTCAATCACCCCAAACCTGCCAGTTTCACGATCTAGTGACACAAGGTCATAAGGGATAGGAGCAGAATTAGGCCATTTGGCCCATCAAGTCTACTCTGCCATTCAATCATGGCTGATCTGTCTCTCCCTCCTCACCCCATTCTCCAGCCTTCTCCCCATAACCTCTGACACCCGTGCTAATCACGAATCTATCTATCTCTGCCTTAAAAATATCCACTGGCGGCCTCCACAGCCTTCTGTGGCAAAGAATTCTACAGACTCACATGACAGTGAGCACTGATAGATTCATTGTCAGGGCAGACAACGTCCCTTTATTCTTCTTGTTGACACTTTGGGCACTTTAATCACTGGTAGTGCACCAGCACTCTCCTTAGACAGAGTGGCTAATTGATCCGATTTTGTGTAAATCATCACCAAACACGGTGTAATAAGTCAGTACCTCGGAAAAATAGATAATTTAACATTTTTATGAGTAAATCAATTTCTTTTCACCTAGCGTCATAGAGCCACACAGTTATACAATGTCGGCCCAACTTGCCCACATCGACCCACATGTCCCATCTACACTAGTCCCACTTGCCCCTGCATTTAGCCAATATCCTCCTTTCATGTGTTTCCATTTACTCATTGAATTGAATAAGTGGGTTGAGGTACTATAGTTAAATTATAAGATCCAGTGTCTTTAATTTCCTGTCTTTGTGCTTTAATTCTTTGCCAACACTCTCAATAGTTGGTTATAATTCATAGTGGTTATTCTTAGTTTGTGGCATTAAATTAGCCTCAATAATTCAGGGAACTTCTAACAGAGAGGTTTATGTATGTTCTGCTTGAGTTTACTTTTAGTTTTAGAGATACAGCGCGAAAACAGGCCCTTCGGCACACCTGGTCCGTGCCGACCAGCGATCCCCACACATTCACACCATCCTCCAACCACTAGGACCAATTTTTATATTTACCAAGCCAATTAACGTACAAAACTGTACGTCTTTGGAGTGTGGGAGTAAACCGAAGATCTCGGAGAAAACCCACGCAGGTCACAGAGAGAGAACGTACTAACTCTGTACAGCCAGCACCGGGATCGAACCCAGGTCTCCGGCACTGCATTCGCTGTAAGGCAGCAACTCCACCGCTGCACCACCGTGACCGCCCCCATGTGCATGATTGGATGGATAATTTAAGGGCCTGTCCCAGTTCGGCGATTTTTAAAGGCGACTGCCGGCGATTGTCAAAGTCGTAGCAGGTCGTCGAAAAACCGGCGATTGGACTCCTCCTACGACAATGTCTATGACAAGCTACGCCAACCTACCACCTAGTAGATGGCAAACTACCGACAACCGGCGACCCAGTCGTCGCAACTTAGGACGTCCACCTACGACAGCGCCTACGACAAGCTACGACAACCGAAGCCAACCTACCTCCACCCTCGACAAGCTACGACCCTGTCAGGGCACAACTGATGACAACGGGGGTAGCCATTCCACGTAATTTTGGCGCCAAAGGGGTGTGGGTAGAGTTTCCAATCATTCTGCATCATGACTGCCATGGAGCAACATATGATGGCATTGCTCTTACAAGAAGAACAAGCCCTTGCTGCTTGCAGCGGCCCTCATGCTTAAAATTCTGTAAGACAGAAGGACAAGAAGAATGGGGAAGAAGAAGCCCAAGGAGAGGTCTGTGTGGTTGAAGCCCTTGTCCCTGAAGAGACCCAATGCAGTGCAATGTCAAAATAAATGAAAAGAGTTTGCTTTTCAATGCAGTGCAATGTTTGTGTTTGTGTTCGTTTTATAGGTCAAAATAAATGAAATTTAAATATTTGAAAGAGATGCCTTGAGAAACTACTCTGAAATACAATAACTTCAAACATCAATCTTTTGTCAAAATGTCCAAAATTTACTTTATTCAAACAAACAAAATTCGTATAAAAGGTGGATCAGCACCGGCGACAACCTAAGTCACCTGGCGACAACCTGGCGACAACCTACAACAGCGCCCACTACAGGAGGTGACAAGCTACGAACATTGGCGTCAAGCCAGCTGTCGCCGAACATTTTTGAACCTGGAAAATTTTCCGTGACGACCAGAAAAAAGCAACAACTTTTTGGAGACCACTCACGACCATGCCCGCGACACCACGCGACACACCGGCCACCGTGCGGCGACAGCCTAGTCGCCTGTAGTCGCCTTAAAAATCGCCGAACTGGGACAGGCCCTTAATGCTAACAATATTCAAGTTGTTACTAGAAAGATCTGCCAATGTTGAATAGAAACACTCCATATTATATAAATGTTTCTTTGTGTGAACTGATCTAGTCATTGATGTTGATAGCATTATTTCTAAGATCAAAACGTTAAAGACATAGTTATTTGGTTCTGACTTTCATCTGAATATCATATCATCATATCATATATATACAGCCGGAAACAGGCCTTTTCGGCCCTCCAAGTCCGTGCCGCCCAACGATCCCCGTACATTAACACTATCCTACACCCACTGGGGACAATTTTTACATTTACCCAGCCAATTAACCTACATACCTGTACGTCTTTGGAGTGTGGGAGGAAACCGAAGATCTCGGAGAAAACCCACGCAGGTCACGGGGAGAACGTACAAACTCCTTACAGTGCAGCACCCGTAGTCAGGATCGAACCTGAGTCTCCGGCGCTGCATTCGTTGTAAAGCAGCAACTCTACCGCTGCGCTACCGTGCCGCCCTTTTTTTGCGACACTTTATAAAAATTGGCCCTCATAAAAAAATTTGAAAGGTGCCTGTGACTGTTGAAGGTCACTGTAAACACCTCAGTGATAATGAAGTGTACAGATTGTTAATTACAAGTTTGTTTAGATCCAGTGATAGAAGTAGAGGAAAGAGCGTGGAACAGTACAGCATTGAACGGCCTGCAATGTTTGTGCCGAACATGATGCCAAGTTTAACTGATCTCATCTGCCTGCATAAGATCCATATCTGTAATCACTGCACTACTAAGTGCCTATTTAAAAGCCTCTTAAACATTACTATGATGTTTGCCATATCATGACGTGTCTAAAATAAAGCAAAAAATGCTGGAAATACTCAGCAGGTCAGGCGATATCTATAGCAAATAAACTGTATTTAACAGTCACACTAATCTCTCTCTCTCTCTCTGTAGTTAAAGTCAAATTTTAACGGACAAAGACCTGCTACATCAATAAATTAATTGATTGCATTTTCCTTCTGAAATACTGCAGGTTTTCCGTGGAAATGGTGACAACAACACCCCACATGCAAATTCATTTAATCCTCCCATCGAGGCCCAGTTCATACGACTCTATCCCCAGGTCTGCAGGAGACACTGTACACTGAGGATGGAGCTGCTTGGCTGTGAGATGTCAGGTAATCTTAAATTAATGCATTTTGGCCCTTTTTTTGGCAGAAGATTGTTGATTTCAAAAGGATTGATTTTGTTAAAGCTATGAATTATACATTAACTTTACAGGAGTGGGTTTGTTCCGATTGATGTCATTGGTATCAGGCTTGTGGGACTAGCAGGTGTGATTAATGACTAGTTATGCACATTCATCGCACAAGTAGTTATTTCACAGGTTTCAGTGAGAGTTTATGGAATCAAGATCTAAATTTGTTGGTTTCGTGGCAAGTGGCCACGCAGATGAAATGTCTCCTGTTTTAGTTACAGGGCAAAAAATGGCATGTTACTCAACAAGTATAAGGAACCTTGCAGTTAATTTGTTTCAGAAACCAATCATTATGGCTAAAGATTGCTGCTCGGCCTTTGAATTTGCTGTATGTGGCCCTTTGTGAGAAGCTCTGGCAGGTGTAACAGAGTGCAAGTGTGCTGATTTCTTTCAGCATCTTCACTGTCTTGGTTGGCCTGCTTTCTCCATCTGTTTAGTTACGTTTCCAATCCCAACTATAAATAGAGATTTTCGTACAGAAGCCTTTCAGCCACCTTTTACTCCTCAGTGCTATCCACACATCAAACGGTTTCATTAGCTGAGCTCAGTTCGACTGCAGTAGCAGTAAAACTCTGATAATCAAGCATGTGTGGGACTTTGGTGGTACCAGATTGGCAGTTCTCTGGACTTTTGAATGTTATTTCTATAAATACCACAACACGCTTTCAATTCGTTTTTAAGCGGTATTGCGAATTTATTTTACAGTGGACCCAGTCAGTTCAAAGGGAGCTTGAGAAACAGGCCTGTCATTTTAAAGAGAGCACAGGGATCGATGCTTGATGCGTTTAAAGAAAGTGCAGGAACCAGGGCTCCGATTATCGGATAGGGTTAGTGGGAACTCAGTCCTCACACACTGCCTGACCTCTGATCCTCTCTGACCCACTCCCCCACACTAAGCGCCCATCTCTCCCCCACACCAACAATCCATCCCTCCTCCACACCAACCATCCGTCCCTTCCCCACATTGACCACCCATCCCTACCTGACCCATTTCACCACAGTGATCACTGATGCCTCTCTGACCCATTTCCCCACACTGATCACTGATCACTGATCCTTCTCTGACCCACTACCCCGCACTAACCACCCATCCCTCCCCCATGTTGACTACCCATTCCTGTATGCAGTAAAACTCTGATAATCAAGCACGTGTCAGACTTTGGTGGTACCAGACTGGCAGTTCTCTGGACTTTTGAATGATATTTCTATTACTATCCACAACACGCTTCGTGTCGTTTTGTGTAAACCAGCATCTGCAGTCCCTTGTTTAAGCAGAATAAACAAAGCGACCACTTTGAGGGGTCAATGCCAATTGCGTGTTAGAGAACAACGAGGAGCCTCAGAAATACAAAGCGAGAGCCTCACAGACCTTACATTCAGGAAAAGAAAAGAAAAGCAGCAATGGCAAGAGGGACATAAACTTTCCGGAAGGGATCCGACAACGCAGTGTTGCTGCACCTGGTCAAACAGCGAACACACTCTTCCAGGGTTGATCCCATTCTGACCTGATTCAGCCTGCAACAACGCACGACTTTCATTTCTAGGGAATAAATTATCATTGCAGTCCAATTCCGGTGACATCAACAGGACTTGTACAGATCAGAAAGAGTGCAGGCTAAAATAGTATGTAGTATAAATCTACTGCTGTCCATTTAGTAAATAGACAATAGACAATAGGTGCAGGAGTAGGCCATTCGTCCCTTCGAGCCCGCACCACCATTCAATATGATCATGGCTGATCATTCTCTATCAGTACCCCGTTCCTGCCTTCTCCCTGTCATACCCCCTGACTCCGCTATCCTTAAGAGCTCTATCTAGCTCTCTCTTGACTGTGAACATAATTCACAGGGAGGTGTGAATGTAAACTCCATTCCAGGTAGAGAGGGTTAAAATTCTTTGCCTTTTTAAAATTAATGATAGATTGGTTCCTGAAAGGCAATCTAGCCTGTGGAGGAAGGAAATGCAGATGCTGGTTTAAACCGAAGATGCACAAAATGCTGGAGTAACTCAGCGGGACAGGCAGCATCTCTGAAGAGAAGGAATGGGTGATGTTTCGGGTCGAGACCCTTCTTCAGACTGTCGGTAATCTGGCCTACAGTTTACACAAGAATAGTTCATTATATAGTTGTCCATTTGCCGATAGACCTCTCTAAGAACCTTTTGGCTTACATTGGCAATGGGCTGAAAGGCAGCCTGGGAGCAAATGTCTTGTGTAGTTATTCCCTGCTTCAGGAATGAAGTAACGTCTTGAAAACCTCGATCTAGTCAACCCCTAATCCTTTTGAATTTCACAGAACACAACCCGAGTTGGCTGATCTCCGCTTGTAAAGGGATGTTTGGGATTTGGATGTTTTTTTCTGGTAAATCTATCTTGCACCTGCTCAAGACCAATATATCCTTCCCAAGTGCAGTGTTCAAAAACTGCTGACTGTGCCAAATGTGGTCACAGCACAGCTTTGTACAGGTCTAGTATAAAACATTCACATCACTGTGGCGATTGCACTTTAAATGTAAGTCTAGTGAATTATTGCACCGGGTTACTAAAGGTAATTTGTCATTCTATTTTAAAGCTATTCTTTTCTTATAGGCTGTTCAGAACCTCTGGGGATGAAATCAGGACATATCCAGGATTATCAGATTACCGCTTCCAACACCTTTAGGACCTTAAACATGGACATGTTTACATGGGAATCCTCGAAAGCTCGCCTGGATAAACAGGGAAAGATTAATGCTTGGACATCAGGGCGCAGCGATCAGTCACAATGGCTGCAGGTATTTGAGAATATCGTGCTTCCATGAACCATGCATGCCTTAACACCTTCCATGCCTCTGCTACGAATCAATGATGTGTAAAAGACCTCAAATTAAAACAAATCCACGTACAACCCAGTAATGAACTCCTGGCTCCGGTAATTTAGAAAATGGCTTTTAATGACTTTAGTCCCAAATATTGAAATATGCTTTGTTCCCTAATGAATCTTTATCCATGCTTTAAGTGAGTGTTGCAATGCCTTTGCTCATTTCTTCTTTATGTTCTTGCCCTATTATTGAAATCCTTTGGGATGAGGGGAAGTGTTAAACGTCAAGCATTCCATCATTTCATTTTGCATTTACAATGCTGGAACGTGTGCATTCTCCAGCCTCACTTTGACCCATTTTAAAATGTTCCCCCTGCCTCATCTCCTGAATCGTTAATCTTCAGGTTTTTACATGATTTGGTTGTCTTCAATCACTGGAAACATTCCATCTTTCGCTACTCAATACATTGCATTTTGAAACCTTCCTCATGGTTTACCACGTTCTTTGCCGTTTTAACCGAAAACAGTACAATTTCTTTTCAAGTCGTGCTATTTCACAATTCTGTCGCGACCTGCCGAGAGGATGGTTCTCTTAACTGGGAGGTCTGGAACCAGAGGTCACAGTCTCAGGATAGGGAGTAAGACATTTAGGACTGAGTTAAGGAGAAACTTCTTCACATGAGTATTGGACCTGTTACTTCCAATGACAAAAGGCTGTTGAGGTTAAGTCAATGAATATATTAAAGCAGGGGATAGATTGATTTCTAACCAAAAAATACATCAAGAGTGTATATTTAGTTTAGTTTAGAGATACAGCGCAGAAACAGGCTCTTCGGCCCACCGGGTCCACGCCGACCTGCAATTCCCGCACATTAACACAAGCCCACGCGCACTAGAAACAATTTACACTAATACCAAGTATACAAACCCAAGCCAATTAATCTACAAACCTGTGCGTCTTTGGAGTTTGGGAGGAAATCGAAGATCTTGGACAAAACCCACACGGTCACGGGGAGAAAGTACAAACTCCGTACAGACAGCACCCGTAGTCGGGATTGAACCTGGGTCTCTGGCGCTGCAAGCACTTAAGGCAGCAACTCTACCGCTGCGCCACCATACCAGCCCTTGCCATGTATTGTGAGAGTGGGAAGAAAGTATTGAGACAAAGCAGCGTTATACAGAATGGAAACAGGTCCTTTGGCCCAGATTGTCCATGCTGAACATGTTATCTATCTATACTCATCCCATTTGCCTGCGTTTTATCCATATCCCTTTGAAACTTTCCTAGCCATGTCCCTGTCTAAATGTCTAAAGCATTGTAAATGTACCCTTCTCTACAATTTAGGTTCAGGTGTATTATTATCACAGGTACCGAAGTAATATGGAAAGCTTTGTTTTGTATGCTATTCAATCAGATCAGGTAATACGACTTGATCATTTGACTTAATCATAAATATGATCAAGTCAAATTCAAGTACAATAGATAGAGCAAAGGGATAGATACGGAGTACAGAATATTGTTCCCAGCATTGTAGATAATGAATTCCATAGACAAAGTCCATTAACCTATAGGGCACCACTGTGGCGCAGAGGTAGAGTTGTTGTCAGTGACCCAGGTTCGATCCTGACTAGGGGAGCTGTCTGTACAGAGTTTTTAATGTTCTTCCTGTGACTGCATGGTTTTCTCCAGGTGCTCCAGTTTCATCCCACACTCCAAAGACGTACAGGTTTGTAGGTTAATTGGCTTCTGTAAAATTATAAATTGTCCCTCGTGTGTCGGATAGTGCTAATGTATGGGGTGATCGCTGATCGGTGCAGACTCAGTACGCTGAAGGGCCTGGTTTCATGCTGTATCTCCAAAGTCCAGCTACCTTACTGTCTTCCAGTGACCTCGCCTGCAGCTGAAGATTAGCTTAGTTTCGAGATACGGCACAGAAACGGGCCTTCGATCCACTGAGTCCTTGCTGACCAGTGATCTCTGAACACTAGCACTATCCTACACACTAGGCACAATTATATAATTTTACCGAAGCCAATTAACCTACAAACCTGAACGTCTTTGGAATGCAGGAGGAAATTGGAGCACCCGGAGAAACGAAAACCCACGCGGTCACGGGAAGAATGTACAGCCTCCGTACAGACAGCACCCATAGTTAGGGGCTATCCCAGGTCTCTGACACTGTAAAGCAGCAACTCTACCGCTACACTACCGCGCGGCCCTGAAGATGATGTAAATTTCTCTGCCAAGGCCGCAACAATTTCTTAGAGTCATACAGCATGGAAATATATCCCTCAGCCCAACTCATTGTTGTTCCTGTTTAAAAAATGCATTTACATTATCACCCAGGTGGTGTTATATTATATTTCACTAGAATATGTGTCTGCAAGTGAGTAGAATATCTTAAAGTAAGTGTTGTTTTATTGGCAACCACGAGTGGCAGGTATATGGGTCGAACTGCCATAGGAGATAGTTGAGCCAGGTACTGTAATAACATTTAATAGACATTTGAACAAGTACATGGATAGGAAAGGTTTAGCCAGATGCGGGCAGGTAGGACTAGTGTAGATGGGGCATCTTGGTCGGCACGGGCAAGTTGGACCGAAGGGCCTCTTTCCATGCTGTATGACTCTGAGGTTAAAAAAAAATGATTCCACTTTTCATCAATATTGCTTATTAACTGGTTTTTTTGTGACGGTGCAACTAAAAAAAATTAAATACTCGGATGATTTACAGCAACCCATAGTATTGCGTGAACCTTTGATCTACAAAAGAAGCACTGCTTGTTCGGGTTAAATGTGTCTGTAAATTTACATTTGGTTATAGAGACCAGACCAGAAGTAAAGCCCAGGGTTGAAATATCATTGGAGAGTGAAAATCAAAATCAAGATGGAAAAGGTTGCGAGATGAGGTTTTCCATGTGCGAAAGGTGTACTAAATACCTGATCATTGCAGCAGTTCAGAGAAATTGCACAGTAGGATGTCCAACCAATATCTGATTCGCTGTATAATAGTATGGAGGACATAACGATTAAATGAAAGTCTCTGTGTCTTGGAAATCAGAAAGACAAACAAAGTTGGAACTAACATCAGCGCAGAGAGAAACAGGCAAAAGGTATAGAAGTGTGAAAATGCACACCTCCAGATTTAGGGACAGTTTCTACCCAGCTGTTATCAGGCAACTGAATCATCTTACCACAACCAGAGAGCGGTCCTGAACTACTATCTACCTTATCTACCCACGGACTATCCTTGATCGGACTTTGCTGGCTTTACCTTGCACTAAATCTTATTCCCTTATCATGTATCTGTACACTGTACATGGCGTGATTGTAATCGTGTTTTGCCTTTCCGCTGACTGGTTAGCACGCAATAAAAGCATTTCTCTGTACCTCGATACACGTGACAATATACTGAACTGAAACTGAGATTAGGGTTAAAGTCTTAGGTCAATAACCTATCATCGATATCACTAACCTGTCTCTCTGAACTGATGCTGCTGGGTCTACCGAATATATTCACTGCTTTCTGTATTTTATTTTTGATAAGGTTAAATCCAGCAGATTCTGTGAGTGGGAGTTGAGAAAACAAGGGAGGTTGGAGGCAAAGTGCAGATTCAGTTGTTGATTCATATAAGTATTAATGTCGTCACGTCAACATATGGAACCTTATCGAACTGCCATAGGAGATAGTTGAGCCAGGTACTGTAATAACATTTAATAGACATTTGAACAAGTCCATGGATATGGATCTTTATCTGAGCAAGTTGGGAATCATTATACGATAACTTTCCACAGAAAAATAGATTTTCCTCTTGCCACAGCCATTGTCCTGAAAACATTTCCCTTTTAATTGGGCTTAAATCTTAAATTTAATCTTTCTTGATTTATCAGCCTTATGAGGTCTGTGGGAAGATCAGTACATTTTGAAAAGTATATTCCTGAAAAAGATCAACTTAAATCAGAAAAATTCAAAATAAGCCCCACATATGAACAATCTGCTTCCACACATCAGTAGGAGACACAAGAAAGCAGTCTGAAGAAGGGTCTCGACCTGAAACGTCACACATTCCTTCTCTCCTGAGATACTGCCTGACCTGCTGAGTTACTCCAGCATTTTGTGAAATAAGTTGGAGACACCAAGTTATTACACAAGTGCAGTCTTGATTGTGGGGGCAATGTTTGCTGGATGTGGAACCAAAATCAAAATAAATCCATCAACATGTTGTTTGAGAATATAGACTTTACACTTAAGACTTTTAGAGTTAACACCCGGAGACGATTGACACTGTCCATGGGCAGAACGTACAAGCTCTGTACAGACAGCATCTGTAGTCAGGATCAAACCCGGGTCTCTGGCGCTGTAAGGCAGCAACTCTACCGCTGCGCCACCGTGTTAATTTTATTTTTGAGAATTTTTTTAAAATTCCAATTAGACTTTGAGGCCTCCAAGACCTTGAGAAATATGAAAGGCCACAAAATGTTCTTATGCCCAGTGTTTGTTGTTTTTCAACTTAATTTCCTTGGTGAGGAAAATTAGAATAAGGAATATACTGGTGCAATCTATATACTAAAACTCTCGTTTGTTATCTTGTTTGTGACTGAACTTCAGCCAAAACGGTACACGATAGCGCAACAATTGTAGGCCCACCTTACTCACCATTGTCACTTTAGTGATAATGCAAGTAGTTTTATTGAAATCGGTATAATATTTTTTGTTATTCACATTTTAAAGTTTAAAAGGAGGGGAGGGGGAGGGGAGGAGGGAGGGAGGGGGGAGTGGGGGAGAAGAGAGAGGGGAAGGGGGGGTTGAGGAGAGAGGGGAGGGGGGGAGGACATATAAAATTCTTAAGGGGTTGGAGAGGCTAGATGCGGGAAGATTGTTCCCGATGTTGGGGGAGTCCAGAACCAGGGGTCACAGCTTAAGGATAAGGGGGAAGTCTTTTAGGACCGAGATGAGAAAACATTTCTTCACACAGAGAGTGGTGAGTCTGTGGAATTCTCTGCCACAGAAGGTAGTTGAGGCCAGTTCATTGGCTATATTTAAGAGGGAGTTAGATGTGGCCCTTTTTGCTAAAGGGATCAGGGGGTATGGAGAGAAGGCAGGTACAGGCTACTGAGCTGGATGATCAGCCATGATCATATTGAATGGCGGTGCAGGCTCGAAGGGCCGAATGGCCTACTCCTGCACCTATTTTCTATGTTTCTATGTTTCTATGCACCAATGCAGGAGAGGTTTGGGCCCCAACGGGTCCACTTGGTCTAGTAGATTAATAGAATTCAGGAGGTCAATATATTCAATTTCCCCGAACAAGGTAATCAATTCAGCAAATGCAAAATATAAGTGTGTAATTTAAAAAATCTATCTTTATGTAGACTGAAGTGTGTAATTTGCATAAAGTGAAAAATATTGTGCAACAATGATTCAGATTACAACCAAGATTTATTTTTTATCTCATACATTACCTTACATTATTTACCTAATCAGAGGAGAGAGATGAATTCAATTGCTGCACTGACTGTTTATTAAAGCCATTAGTAGTTTTGTCTGTGTGGTTAGCATTCCCCTCACCACAGTCAGTGCAGATGTTATGTTAAGTGTTGATTTCCCTCTGTTCATTAAGAGAAGGTGCAGAGGCTGATTTATGTACACTCTAAACAGTTGGCTGGTGCACTCATTCCTTCAGGCTTCAAAGTTGACAGATGGGCTGACGTCCCTTGTGATCAAAATGTCTGGCAACTATTTATTAGGTTAATTAAACAGATGATTGACCACAGTGCGAAGATTTAAAGATTTCCAATCCTCAGAAGTTCCCCCCGTTCATGAAACTAATAGGTCTGATGTGGGTAAAGTGGGATGCAAGGCAACTGGAGTCCTGTGCTTGGGAAAGAGATTAGGGAGTAGTGGTAAAGCAACTGAACTCTCATGCTAAAATAAATAATTCAAATCTATTTGTGTAGTGGTGAATAATTTAATTTCATGTTTTTTTTCCTATTGTTATTCACTTCTTCTCCTTAGCCTTCCCTCCCCTTGCAGTCACTTCCTTATAATCCAGGGCTAGTAACTTTCAACGCCAGTCCTTTTAGACTTTAAAGATACAGCACGGAAACAGGCCCTTCGGCCCACCGAGTCTGGGCCGACCTATGATCATCCCGCACACTAGCACTATCCTATACACTAGGGACAATATATAATTATATCAAAGCCAATTACCCTACAAACATGTACTTCTTTTCAGTGTGGGAGGAAACAGACAGTCTTACAGACAGCCAAGATTGAACCCTGGTCTCTGGTGCTGTAAGGCAGCAGGTCTACCGCTATGCTCCTGTGCCGCCCAAAGTTTAGTCCTATCTGAACTCCTTCACTCTTCACTGTTTCTTGGGAAAATAATGTATTATCCTTGGAAAATGTACAAGGATAATGTATTATCCTTGTATAAAATGTTCCCATTAAATATTATGTTAAATCCTTTAAATTGTGAGGGCTTTACATCAAAGGAACTAAGTAAAGCAAAATAGGAAGTGGAGGTAAATTTGCTGTTTGTTTCTTCCCATTTGGAGAAATGGAAATATTACTTGGATAACTCTTACTGAATGGTGCTATTTTAGAAACCTAATTTATTTCCAAGTCATTCCATATCAATTTGTAACGAAATACAATAGTTTCACAGAGTCACACAACATTAAAATTGTCCGCAGCTAGACACGAAAAGCTGGAGTAACTCAGTGGGACAGGCAACATCTCTGGAGCGAAGGAAAGGGTGACATTTGGGCCGAGACCCTTCTTTAGAGCGCACTGGTTCTCCTCCAACTATCAAACATCAACCTACACTCATCCTACACTAATGCCATATTATTCACCCTACACCAATTAACCCCTTATTCTACCATTCACCCACAAACCAAGGAAAACTTACATCAGCCATTAACCTATACACATGCCTTTGCTACTTCAAGAAAGTCTGAATGGACCACTTTCTGTTGAATTAACATCTTACTGACTCCTGAGTCCAACTTTTTGACCAGCATTGTCTGGCAAAACCCTGTCTGAGAAAGATGGTTAAAAAGATGGTTTACTAAGAGTAATTTATCTAATTCCCTTCCTAACCTCTCCCAAACGAACACACACCACTGCGCAAGCAAGCATGACACCTGGAAGAAGAAATAAAAGTTCAATCTTTGACCTTGTAGATGATGTCAAACGGTATTGTCAGATCTGAAGTCTCAAACTAAGTCCTGCTAAAGCCAGTTAACATCCAGAATCTTGCCTGAGAAGTCCAGGGGATATAATGTGGAGAAATATGTAGCCCCACCAGAAAAACCTGGCCCTCCCTTCTCCTTCGCTTCATCTTCATCAATCACAGTTAGTTGCTATCTTCCTGACGCATGACCTCACTATCGCTTCATAAGGTCATAAGGAACAGTAGTAGCATTGGGACATTCGGCCCATCATCTACTCCACCATTCAATCATGGCTGATCTATCTCTCCCTCTTAACCCCATTCCCCTGCCTTCTCCCCATAACCCCAGACACCTGTATTAATCAAGAATCTATCTAGCTCTGCCTTAAAAATATCCACTGACTTGGCTTCCACAGCCTTCCTTGGCAAAGTATTCCACAGATTCACCACCCTCTGACTAAATAAATTTCTCCTCGTCTCCTTCCTAAATGAACATCCTTGAATTCTGAGGCTTCAACGTCTTTAGTTTAGCTGAGTTTTGAGATACAGTGTAGAAATGGGCTCTCCGGCCCACGGAGTCCACGCCAACCCTCATCCCTTCTGCGCACTCTAATGCTTTCCAGAGAAGCCTCATGCCTGATTTTCTGCATTGATATTGTTCCATTAATCCGGGAGTCAGAAAGATTATGCTTTTCTGTCCACACTTATTCTGATAGTTACTGCAGGTGGTCATTGTATTTGTTGGGATCCCCTAACTTTTATGACCAAGTCACAGGAGGCAATAAAGAGAACTGTCACAGTTAGAAAAAAAAAGACACAAAATGCTGAAGTAACTCAGTGGCTGAGGCAACATCTCTGGAGAAAATGGATAGGTGACATTTCAGTCGGGACCCTTCTTCAGACTGATTGGGGGGGGTGGGGGGAGGGGTTGAAAGAAAGCTAGAAGAGAGGGCTGGATAAAACCTGGCAGATAATAGGTGGATATGGGGAGGTGGGGGGGGGTCAAAAAACGGACAAAGCCCAGAGATGAAAGACAGAAGGTGTGAGACAAGAGGATTGAAGAGTTGTGAAAATGTGAAGCTGGAGGAAGGAATGCAGGTGGAAGGTGAGGGGAGAAATAGATGCGGGTCCAGGTGAGGCACTGGGGAGGGGGTGAAGGTGGGGAGGGGAGTTGTAGTTACCTAAAAGTTGAGAAATCAATGTTCCTACCATTGTGTTGTAAGCTACCCAAGCGGAATAAGAGGTGCTGCTCCTCCAGTTTGTGTGTGGCCTTTGCTCTGGCAATGGAGGAGGCACAGGACATAAAGGTCAGTATGGGAATGGGACATGAAATGATTCGCAATCAAGAGATCCGATAGGATTGGCGTTCCAAGTGCAAGCCTTCAGCAAAATAGTCTCCAACTCTGTGCTTGGCCTTGCCAATATACAGGAGGCCACATGAGGTAGATGATGTTAAAGGAGGGGCATGTGAACCTCCTTTGCACCTGGAGGGACTGCTGGGGTCCCTAGATGGAGGTGACGGAGGAGATATAGGGAAAGGTGTTGCAGCTCCTGGGGTTGGAGGGGAAAGTACCTGGGGAGGAGGCGTTTTTTTTAGGTGGAAAGTGGGTGAGTGAACCAAGGAATTGCGGTGGGAGCGATCTCTGGTGGAGGTGGAATCGGATGGAGATGGAATGATGGGACTGGTGGTGGGTTCACTTTGGAGGTGACGGAAATGTCAGAGGATGATGTGTTGGATGCGGTGGCTGGCGGGGTGAAAGGTGAGGACCAGGGGAACACAATCCTTGTTGCATCTGGGGGAGTGGGAGTGGGAGCAGAACTGTGGGACGTAGACAAGATCCGGATGAGGGATCCATCCATGACAGCGGGCGGAATCCATGTTTACTAAACGGATATCTTAGGGGGAAAAAGGGAGAGTTGAGAAGAATATTACAAAATTAACTAAATCACAGTAATAACCAGCTGTTATTCAATTTCTATTGGATAAATAAATAATCTACTGTAGGTGAAATGATGAACCGATGGAAGTGACTCCTTGCTGATGGAAATTATATTGAGGAAGAATTGTAGCTGTGCAGGGAAAAGTACTAGGAATGGGTTTAGCTCAAATACATTTGCAGAGAGTTGGCACAAGTCACTGTAGTCAGAGGGTGTTGAATCTGAATGCATTGCCACAGACGGCTGTGGAGGCCAGGCCACTGGGTATTTTTAAGGCGCAGATTGACAGATTCTTGATTAGTACGGCTGCCAAGGGATGTGGGGAAAAGGCAGGAGAATGGGGTTGAGAGGGAAATGAATGGGGTTGAGAGAGATCAGCCATGATTGAATGACGGAGTAGACTTGATGAGCCAAATGGCCTAATTCTGCTCCTGTAACTTATGAACTTATGAAGTTCCGCCTCCTGAATGACCTCTGGGTAAGTACCTTGCACTCTCGAAGGAGCCAGAAATGGCAACTGGCTTCAAATGTCTCCAGAAAATACTCGTAGCAGAGTTCAGTGCAGAATCAATAATAAAATTGTTTGATTTTGTGCATTGATGAATTCACAATTGATTTGGCACTCCATTTTCCTCACTTAAGTGTTCCCTGGCATGTTGCCTGTACTGCTGAATTTCTGCATATTCAGGCTTTGCCAACGGTACAAACTGTATGGTGCTATTTGGTCTCGCCACCTAATTAGAGTAAGCCTCAAAAATATGTCCGGCCTAATTCCAACAGCATTAACACAGAGTGGAATGTGGGTAGGAAATCTAGGATAAGAGTTTCTGTCTACAACGCCTATTCAGTATTCTAATGTTCCACACAACAAAAATGCTTATATACATTTTACATTTTTGATAAAAATAGGTTGAAGTTCCAGCAGATCTCATTGAAGGGAGCATGGAGCTTAATTTCAGATTAGGGCGGTCATGGTGGCACAGCGGTAGAGTTGCTGCCTTACAGCAAATGCAGCGCCGGAGACCCGGGTTCGATCCTGACCATGGGTGCTGTCTGTACGGAGTTTGTACGTTCTCCCCATGATCTGCGTGGGTTTTCTCCGAGATCTTCGGTTTCCTTCCACACTCCAAAGACGTACAGGTTTGTCGGTTAATGGACTTGGTAAATGTAAAAATTGTCCCAAGTGGGTGTAGGATAGTGTTAATGTGCGGGGATCGTTGGGCGGCACAGACCCGGTGGGCCAAAGGGCCTCTTTCTGTGCTGTATCTCCAAACTAAAATTAAACTAAACTAAACTAAGATAATAATGCCTTACATGTAATATTGCAATGCCTAGAAACATAGAAACAAGGTGCAGGAGTAGGTCATTCGGCCCTTCGAGCCTGCACCACCATTCAATATGATCATGGCTGATCATTCAGCTCAGTAGCCTGTACCTGCCTTCTCTCCATACCCCCTGATCCCTTTAGCAAAAAGGGCCACATCTAACTCCCTCTTAAATATAGCCAATGAACTGGCCTCAACTACCTTCTGTGGCAGAGAATTCCACAGACTCACCACTCTCTGTGTGAAGAAATGTTTTCTCATCTCGGTCCTAAAAGACTTCCCCCTTATCCTTAAGCTGTGACCCCTGGTTCTGGACTCCCCCAACATCGGGAACAATCTTCCCGCATCTAGCCTCTCCAACCCCTTAAGAATTTTATATGTTTCTATAAGATCCCCCCTCAGTCTTCTAAATTCCAGCGAGTACAAGCCCAGTCTATCCAGTCTTTCCTCATATGAAAGTCCCGCCATCCCAGGGATCAATCTGGTGAACCTTCTCTGTACTCCCTCCAAGGCAAGAAAGTCTTTCCTCAGGTTAGGAGACCAAAACTGCACACAATACTCCAGGTGCGGTCTCACCAAGGCCCTGTACAACTGCAGCAGAACCTCCCTGCTCCTAAACTCAAATCCTCTTGCTATGAATGCCAACATACCATTCGCTTTCTTCACTGCCTCCTGCACCTGCATGCATGCTTTCAAAGACTGGTGCACCATGACACCCAGGTCACGTTGTATCTCCCCTTCTCCCAATCGGTCACCATTCAGGTAATACTCTGCTTTCCTGTTCTTGCCGCCAAAGTGGATAATCTCACATTTATCCACATTATATTGCATCTGCCATGCATTTGCCCACTCGCCTAATCTATCCAAGTCACTCTGCAGCCTCCTAGCATCCTCCTCGCAGCTAACACTGCCACCCAGCTTCGTGTCATCCGCAAATTTAGAGATGTTGCATTCAATTCCCTCGTCCAAATCATTAATATACACTGTAAATAACTGGGGTCCCAGCACTGAGCCTTGCGGTACCCCACTAGTGACTGCCTGCCATTCCGAAAAGGACCCGTTTATTCCTACTCTTTGCTTCCTGTCCGCCAACCAATTTTCTATCCACCTCAACACTGAACCCTCAATACCGTGTGCTTTAAGTTTGTACATCAATCTCCTATTTGGGACTTTGTCGAAGGCCTTCTGAAAGTCCAGATATAACACATCGACTGGTTCTCCCTTATCCACTCTACTAGTTACATCCTCGAAAAATTCTATAAGATTCGTCAGACATGATTTGCCTTTGGTAAATCCATGCTGACTTTGTCCGATGATTTCACCACTTTCCAAATGTAATGCTATCACATCTTTAATAACTGACTCTAGCATTTTCCCCACTACCGATGTTAGGCTAACTGGTCTATAATTCCCCGTTTTCTCTCTCCCTCCCTTTTTAAAAAGTGGGGTTACATTAGCTACCCTCTAGTCCTCAGGAACTACTCCAGAATCTAAAGAGTTTTGAAAAATTATCACTAATGCATCCACTATTTCTGAGGCTACTTCCTTAAGCACTCCTTAAGCCTACTGTACAGTTACTTTCTCACTATTCAATCGTGGCTGACCTATTTTTCTCTCTCAAGCCTATTCGCTTGCCTTCACCCTGTAACCTTTGACGCCCTTACTAATCAAGAACCTATCAATCTCCACTTTCAAAATACCCAATGGCTTGACTTCCACCACTGTCTGTGGCAATCAATTCCACAGATCCATCACCTCATTTCACAATTCCTCCTCATCTCCATTCTAAAGGTACATCATTTTCTTCTGAAGCTGTGCCCTCTGGTTTTAGTCTCTCCCAGTAGAATATTGCAAAATTAACCAAATTCTGATCTGGGGAAATCCTGGAACTTTTTTTCAGATCTTTCCAACTGATAAAACCAGAAATTGCATAATCCTACTTCAAACGTTTAACTCTAACCCTGATATGATAAAGTAATTATTAGAAATTTTACAGTCATTGAAAACATGCCATTTCTCTAATTTTAACATTACTGAAAATATGCTTTTATGTGGAATATTTAGCAGGAATTAAAACTGAAAAGTGTGGCTTAAGGCAAGGAAAGCTTAAAATGCAAATCTGTTTAAAATAGTAAACCATTGTAATTGCATTTCATTTTGTTTAATGTGAGCCCATATAGCTCTATGCCCACACACAGGTGCCTATTAACGTATCTTACGAAAATAAATATCTTCAGACTCCATGTTACTAGTCTAAAGAAGGGCCTGGACCCGAAACGGCACCCATTCCTTCTCTCCAGAGATGCTGCCTGTCCCCGCTGAGTTACTCCAGCTTTTTGTGTCTATCTTCCATGTTACCTTGATGTCTGCTCGAGACAATGTCTACTACAGTTAAAGCTCTGGCGAAAGTAACGAGGTCATTACTACCCTCAAATTATATGAATCCTTGCACCTTCGATAAATTGCATTGAAGAATTTCACAAAATAAATTAATTGATAATATACCAATGGCTTGAATAAGGGACTTAACAACTCACTCACTTCCTATTGGAAGTATAACAACACCAAGGGCGGCACATTGGCGCAGCAATAAAGCAGCTACCTCAGAGCTCCAGAGACCCGGGTTCGATCCTGACTACGGGTTCTGTCTGTGCCAAGTTTGTACATTCTGCCTGTGACTGCATGGGTTTTCTCCAGGTTCTTCGATTTCCTCCCACATTCCAAAGACGTGTGGCCTGCAGGTTAATTGGCTTCTGTAAAATCCCCATATTGTGTAGGATTCTGTCTGTTTGGTGTTTGCATGTTTTTCCCTGTAACCATGTGGGTTTCCATTGGGAGTTGTAGTTTCCATCCACATCCCAAAGATCTGCGGGTTTGTTGGTTAACCGTCCCCTGTAAATTGCTCCTAGTGTGCAGGGAATGGATGTGGAAGTGGGATAACATAGTACTATCGTTAACAGGTTGGCAAGGATTCCGTGTGCCAAAGGGCCTGTTTCCATGCTGTATCGTTCAATAATAAATGTAATCAATCATCAATATATTCAACATGTAAATATAATCACTTCAAGAAATCCTACAAAACTAACATTGACCTCGGGTTCTCACAGTCATTCTCCTCCATCGAAGTCAATGGACATCATATCCTCGTGTCAGATGCAGACTGGAAGAGATTTTCATGATGGGTTTGTTGCCTATGTGTAGAGTAACTGACCAAGTGGCTGTTCTTTAGTTCAGTTTAGTTCACTGTCATGCGTACCGAGGTACAGTGAAAAGCTTTTGTTGCCTGCTAACCAGTCAGCGGAAAGACAATGCATGATTACAATCAAGCCATCCACAGTGGGGACAGATACATGATAAGGGAATAAAAGTTAGTGCAAGTTAAAGCCAGTAAAGTCCGAGCAAAGATAGTCCGAGGGTCAACAATGAGGTAGACAGTAGTTCAGGACTGCGCTCCAGTTTGCGGTAGGATGGTTCAGTTGCCCGATAACAGCTGATTTCACATGGAGCCCAGTATCAGAGCTTAATCGAATAAGCACTACACTTGACAACAACTTTGAGGCTTTGGCAATCACAGTGAAATACCAAAATCACAGTAAGTTGCATTGGAAAATGTCCACAGATATGTTGGAAATTGCTAGCATTTCCTCACATAAACAAACCCAATGTAAAAGAAAACAGTCAGGACTTTTATGTGCATACAACATGTAAGGGACCAGTGAAAGTAGACAGTGAAAGTAGTGTCTCGAGGAAAAAGGAAGCAGTCCAACTCGTAGGGGGTAGATGCTAAATGGTGTGTGTATAATAAAAATGTTGAATGGGTTTTAACTTTCTAGGTGATGGTGCCAGGGATAGCAGATAAACAGGAGGAAGTACAGAAGAATTTATAAATAACTTGCAGCAGAAGATTAATTCTGAAAACTTGAGCTTGATGTCTTTGGGTTCGTGTTGCGACTGAGGGCAATCAGAACATAGGAACTGGTGGTGGAAGTGGGGCTATCTTCCCAATCCATCACTGGCTGTGCATTGAACTGATGCAACTGAATTGATTACTAACCCCACTTCATAGAGTTACAGCATGAGAAATACATACAGCCCAGGCTGTGTGAAGATAGCAGTTTTCCTTCCCAGCTCGGTATTAGTGCACCATTTGGTTTTTCTAATTGATTCTTTTCATGAACCTTTCTGGTATTGACATTGGAATTCACGTTAAACTTAATAACAACCACTTTTGTTGCATTAATTTGTTTTGGCTCTGTGGTTAGACGAATGTTCGCATTTGCAATGATTCAATGCCAGAAGAAAACATTTTTTCTGACCGATGATACTATTTTTCTTTTAAAGTGGTCCATTAACTTCTATGTCTAACATGACTACCTATTGTGAGAATTCAAGTGTATTTACAATTTTAAAATAACAGAAGTGGCTTTTGGTTAATTCATTCTTCAGTGCATTAGTGGAAAATAGTTTACGTGTGTTTGGACAATAGATGCCCCATGGTCTTTGGGGACTTTCAGTTAAGAATATTGGAAGCTAGATGAGCAAAGTGGCTGGTTTCCACATGATTAAAAAGAGACGAGAATTAATGAGAAAATCAGTTGGAAATCATCCATTAGAGGAAGAGAATACGGATTATGATGATTAAGTCTAGGATGATTCAGAATTAGGACTAGAGGGTGTAAGCTATAGGGAGAGGTTGAGTAGGCTGGGTCTCTATTCCATGGAGCGAAGGAGGATGAGGGGTGATCTTATAGAGGTGTATAAAATCATGAGAGGAATAGTTTGGGTAGATGCACAGAATCTCTTGCCCAGAGTAGGGGAATCGAGGACCAGAGGACATAAATTCAAGGTGAAGGGGAAAAGATTTAATAGGAATCCGAGGGGTAACTTTTTCGCACAAAGGGTGGTGGGCATAGGTTCATAAGTTGTAGGAGCAGAATTAGGCCATTCGGTCCATCAAGTCTATTCCACCATTCAATCATGACTGATCTATCTTTCCCTCTCAACCCCGTTCTCCTGCCTTCTCCCCGTAGCTCCTGACGCCCTTACTAATCATGAATCTATCAATCTCCGCCGTAAAAATATCAATTGACTTGGCCTCCACAGCCGTCTGCTGCAATGAATTCCACAGATTCACCACCCTTTGACTAAAGAAATTCCTCCACATCTCCTTTCTAAAGGTACGTCCTTTTATTCTGGGGCTATGCCCTCTGGTCCTAGACTCTCCCACAAGTGGAAACATCATCTCCACGTACACTCTATCCAGGCCTTTCAATGAGGTCCCCCCTCATCCTTCTAACACCAGCGAATACCTTGAAGTATTGTCGCCAAACGCTCATCATATGTTAACCCACTCATTCCTGGGATCATTCTCATAAAGAATGTCAGTGTGGTTCTATGTTCTTTGTTCTTTTGTCAGGATACAGACCTGGATAGAGGCTTACCTTTCTACTATCACCCCTGCCAAGCCCAGGCATCGATGCATGTTTCCCATCCTCAACCCTGGCTTCCTACACTGTCACATAACCCACCAGTCAGCTGGAGTCCACAACCTTGCAATCATCCATTTCATGACCATCCTGATAGGATGTGACCCACATCTCTATCCCTCACCACCCGTTAGAGACATTGAAACATAGAAAATAGGTGCTAGGTGTAGGCCATTAGGCCCTTTGAGCCAGCACTGCCATTCAATATGATCATGGCTGATCATCCAGAAACAGTACCTTGTTCCTGCTTTCTCCACATATCCCTTGATTCCGTTAACCCTAAGAGCTATATCTAACTCTCTCTTGAAAACATCCAGTGAATTGGCCTCCACTGCCTTCTGTGGCAGAGAATTGCACAGATTCACAACTCTCTGGCTAGAAAAAAAATTCTTCATCTCAGTCCTAAATGGTCTACCCCTTATTCTTAAACTGCGACCCCTGGTTCTGGACTCCCCCTACATGGGGAACATTTTTCTTGCATGTAGCCTGTCCATTCCCTGAAGAATTTTATATGTTTCTACAAAATGCCCTCTCATCCTTCTAAATTCCATTGAATATAAACCCAGTCAATCCATTCTTTCATAATATGTTCGTTACCTGATCTCCAATCTCACTGGCACAAATATGGCCTAATGGAATTTGCTGCATTGCATCTTTGCATTTAAACAAATTAGTGCTTTGAAATATTTAACGGAATCATTAATTTCGGCCTGTGGAAGAAATATTTTTCATTAAAATAAGTGAATGGCATTTGCACATTCCCCCTGTGTCCATGTGGGCTTCCCCTCGGTGCTCTATTGTCCTCCCCATCCAAATATTCTTTGTCAAATTAATAGCTATTGTAATTCTTTCATATTGTATGTCGATAGGATGAAGTTGATTGGCATCTGACAAAGAATCATAAGTACAAGGAGCAGAATTAGGCCAATCTGCCCATCATGACTACTCTGCCATCCAATCATAGCCTATCTATCTTTCCCTCTCAGCCCCCATTCTCCTGCCTTCTCCCCAGAATCCCTGACACCTGTACCAATCAAGAATCTATCAATCTCTGCCTTAAAAATATCCATCGACTTGGCCTCCACAGCCATCTGTGGCAATGAATTCCACAGATTCACCACAGAATAAGGTACGGTCAATAAATAGGGGGAATGGACTTGCATTGAGACCCAGCATAGACTCAATGGGCCAAATGCCCTCACTCTATGCCATAAGAAACTATGAGATATAAATATTCAGTCTGAAGAAGGGTCTCGAGCTGAAACATCACCTTCTCTCCCGAGATGCTGCCTGACCCACTGAGTTACTCCAGCATTTTATGTCTACCTTAGATATAATATGATGCAGCTTGAGTTATATTGCTGTATTATTATGAGATGCGACATTCTGACTATGGCCACCCAAGTACATTTTAAGCTGTTGCAAAACTCCTCATACTGTAACGCTTTATTAAAAATGACCTTATGTGGCAGGCAATGGCTCAGCTTTGTCTTTTTGAACTGTGTAGCTCTATTCAGAACCCCCTTCTGAAATACACTTTTGAAATGAAAAACATTTGTTTTAACGGCTAAAACTAGTGAGTTCCTTAAATACTTCAAAGCACTCATTTGTTTAAATGCAAAGATTTATCCTTCACAGGATTTGTTGACCTGTTTCTTGCATCTAAAGTTTGAAAGCTAAATAATTGTTAACAGCCAGGAACGATTTGTGATTGTGATCTTTATCTCAGGAGAACAAAGATGAATTATTCCTCTTAACCTCAGCACAAAACTCTCATGCAAAATATGTTGGCATTTCAAATACTTCAGCACATATACCACCACGTTATTATACACTTTGCAGCCTTGGCCATGGACGATTGTGCTCTTGTTCAGTGAAGTAAGTGTTTATTAATGTCCCTGTCATGGTCATTTTAAGCAATTTTTCTTATTGGGAATAAATAATTTCATGCTGTTTAACATCAATCAAAGATTTGGTAAATGGAAATGTTAAAAGACACTAAATTTCATGTGAATTGCAACAGTTATAAAGAGAGTAGATTTATTCTGACCTTAATGGAAATTTGATGGTTATAGGGCAGTGAATATGTTGTTGCTCCACAGGTACTATCTGTGGCTCTGTGCACATTTTTGTGATTTTATTGATTCCAATCTGGTAACAGCCGGAACTAACCTGAAACGAATCATTGTCAACCTTTCTAATGCACAAAGGGCATAATTCAAGCTCAAAATGGTTGTTTGCACATAAATATTCAGATTGTTGTAACATTTACCTCCTTGCAAGTGAACAGTTCCGTGAGTGAACAAGATGCAGTCTTGATCCAAAGTGAACAGGGTAAAATCCAGCTATTTTAGTCATACCAGCAGCATTTCTTTATTTTATCAATACCACTTGTGTTATGCAGGCAAATAGTACATTAAATAGTAACAGAACCAAATAAAAAAACAGAAAGTACAGCGGATCATTTCCTAAAGTACAGTGGAGCTTTTGGAGATTTTAGGAGGACCTGGTTGTGAGAATGTTGCTGTTATTTCCTGTGAGTAGCATTGGAAAAGCCTCAGGCCACCGAGCTCGCCACTGATAATGCATTCCACCTCCTTGCCATCGTTTTAGTCTCTGAAAAAGTCCAGACCAAGAGCCCAAGGCCGTGTTCTTCATAGCACCTTTAAATGGTGGCACCGGAGATGAAACGTGAGTGAGGGAGGTCACCCTTCTGTCTTATAAAGATATTCTGTGTTCAGTCCCAGTAAGCTTCACTCCCTTCACCCATTTGTAAATGTGGAAAAATAGGTGCAGGTCCTTCGAGCCAACTCATGGCTGATCATCTAAATTCTGTACCCCGTTCCTTCTTTTTCCCCAGATCCCTTGATTCCTTTAGCCCTAAGGGCTAAACGAAGCGGTAATCCGGTTCACGGACTTGAGGCCATGACCTCAGAATAAAAGGATGGTACCTTTAGTCAGAGGCTGGTGAATCTGCGGAATTCATTCCCACAGTCAATGGATATTATTACAATACAATACAATACAATACAATACAATATATCTTTATTGTCATTGTACCCATGGGTACAACGAGATTGGGAATGCGCCTCCCATACGATGCAATAATTTAAGTAATTAACAGCAACCCAACGAAACGAAACAATTGTAACAGTTTTTAGACAGGGTAAAGTGCAAGTTGATCTATGCGTTGTGGCCATCCGGCTCAGCAGGACCGGTTCATAGCAGCTATGGCCCTGGGGATGAAGCTGTTCCTGAGTCTGGAGGTGCGGGCGTAGAAGGCCTTGTATCGTCTGCCCGATGGAAGGAGTTCGAACAGACTGTTGCAGGGGTGTGAAGAGTCTTTAAGGCGGAGATTGACAGATTCTTGATTAGTAAGGATGTGCGGGGTTACGGGGAGAAGGCAGGAGAATGGGGATGAGAGGGAAAGAAAGATCAGCCATGATTGAATGGCGGAGTAGACATGATGGGCCAAATGAGCCAATTCTGCTCCTATAATGTATGAACTTATTGCACATCTTCCTTTTTCTCTCCCCTGTACTTGGACCTGAGGGGAGGAAAATTATCCATCGTGTACTATGGGCTACATTTAAGTTGGTGCTAAGAATGCATTTGAGACTTGGGAGCACTTGTGAGGTGAAGGAGGGTGATTTTTGATTTCAACATTTGTTGCACCACCTGCCCACTTGCAGGTTGCCAGAGGCTTGGGGCAACAAAATATTTTCATGAAGGAAGAGTGGAAAATTATGGGACTCCTCTGCCAAGGTATGGTTTTAGTCATAGTGGATACCATTTGCCGCTTGAGAGTAAATTCAAGAAGATCAGAGTTGGAGATGGTGGGAGGAGGGAGGATCAACATGGACAGGAGCATTCATGTTCATCTTAACCTTTGAATTGAATAGTATAATGATGTTGCTAGATCTTGTGAGGGCCTCACTAAAGAATTTATATTCACTGGAATTTAGAAGAATGAGAGGGGATCTTACAGAAAACATAAAATTCTTAAGGGATTGGAAAGGCTAGATGCAGGAAAAATGTTCCCCATGTTGGGGGAGCCCAGAACCAGGGGTTACTGTTTAAGAATAAGGGGTAGGCCATTTAGGACTGAGATGAGGAAAATCATCTTCACCCAGAGAGTTGTGAATCTGTGGAATTCTCTGCCACAGAATGCAGTGGAGGCCAATTCACTGGATGTATTCAAGCAAGAGTTAAATATAGCTCTTAGGGCTAACGGAATCAAGGAATATGGGGAAAAAGCAGGAACAGGGTACTGGTTTTGGATGATCAGCCATGATCATATTGAATGGCGGTGCTGGCTCGAAGGGCTAAATGGCCTACTCCTGCACCTATTTTCTATGTTTCTATGTTTCTCAGCTTTCTCTTTAGTAACTCTCATTCAACTGCACTTAATCTTTACTATGCCTCATGAACATGCCTCCAACCCATAGTTTTAGGGTGTCGTAAATACAATTCATGAGTCATGATGTTTTTGGGCAGGAAATCAAGTAAGACCTCAAGAGATCAAGAAACAGACAGTTTTATTTTTATTTTCATCAGTTAACTGATGCTGTGCGGATAAATCACTCCACTTTAGACTTTAGAGATACAGCGTGGAAACAGGCCCTTCGGCCCACTGACTCCTCGCTGACAAGTGGTCACCACATACACTAGCACTGTCCTACATACTAAAGACAATTTACAATTTTACCGAAGCCAATTAACCTAGGCCTGAGGGCTTTGGAGTGTATATCTTTGGAGAATGTACAAACTCCGTACAGACAGCACCCGTAATCAGGATCAGACCCAGGTCTCTGGCGCTGTGAAGCATGATCTCTACCGCTACATCACTGTGCCGCCATTTGGCTCTCAAGAATTTTCCTTAGTTAACCACAACATTTAGAATGATCAAGATTTTTAAGAAATTATCAAAAGCATATGATGATCACAAAACTTTTTTCCTGATATTATGGTACAAAACAAATACCACACTCTTCGTTATGTAAGATTTTTATTGGAGAATATCTTAAATAGGTCATCATAACCATGTTATCTTGGCTCCACATAACAAACTCACATTTCACATTTACAGTATCTGCCCTAATCTCACACATGGAAACTGTTTGTCGAGGAAGGCTTAATATATTTTGTTCCAAAACAATTTATTACCTCACCATATTAATTAAAGGTCACGTGATTCAGGTTTCTACTTAGACTAATTGGCATGGCAACCAAGCTATCTAAATCTTTAAATGGATTGGCTAGAGTTTTAATATAGTACTGGACCAAGTGGACCTGTTGGGCCGAAACCTTCATTGGTGCAGCACCCTCTCCTCCCCTCCCCCCCTCTCCCCTCCCCCCCTCTCCCCTCCCCCCCCCCCCCCCCCCCCATGGAATTCATTGCCACAGGTGGCTGTGGAGGCCAAGTCAATGGATATTGTAAAGGCAGAGATTAACTGATTCTTGATAAGTAAGCACGTCAGGGTTTATGGGGGAAGGTAGTGGGAATAGGGTTGAGGGGGAAAGACAGATCAGCCATAATTGAATGGCGGAGTAGACTTGATGGGCCGAAGAGCCTAATTTTGCTCTGAGAACTTATGAACCATGCAAATTCTAAAGTTTGTTATTCTAGAATTATGCACTGCCTCCTTATTCCAATACTCTGACATCTGTGACCAGCCCTTCGAGAGTGCTCGCATTAAAGCCCCATAATGCTGGATGTGTGTTCTCAGTGCTGATCAAGCTGTATGGGAGGCGGTGATGGAGAGGGAGTTTGCAATCTGCTTTCTTGATTCTTATCTTGGCAGCACAGTGGTGTAGTTCGTAGAGCGGCCACTTCAAACCTCCTTCCTATGACCCAGATTCATTCCAAACCTCTGGTTTCATATTCTCCCTTTGACCATCTGGGTTTCTCCAGGTGTTGTGGTTTCATAAGTGATCATATCATATCATATCATATATATACAGCGCGGAAACAGGCCTTTTCGGCCCACCAAGTCCGCGCCGCCCAGCGATCCCCGCACATTAACACTATCCTACACCCACTAGGGACAATTTTTACATTTACACCAAGCCAATTAACTTACAAACCTGTACGTATTTGGAGTGTGGGAGGAAACCGAAGATCTCGGAGAAAACCCACGCAGGTCACGGGGAGAACGTACAAACTCCTTACAGTGCAGCACCCGTAATCAGGATCGAACCTGAGTCTCCGGCGCTGCATTCGCTGTAAAGCAGCAACTCTACCGCTGCGCTACCGTGCAGAATTAAGCCATTCGGCCCATCAAGTCTACTCCGCCATTCAACCATGGCTAATCTATCTCTCCCTCTTAACGCCATTCTCCTGCCTTCTCCCCATAACCCCGACACATTTATTAATCAAGAATCTATGATTCTCCGCCTGAAAAATATCAGAGAGATTGCACTGTGGGAAGTCTAACCAATATCTGCTTAGCTGTTTAACTCCAAAGTATAATAGTGTGTAGGAAATAAAGAATAAATGAAAATCTCTGTGTCATGGAAATCAGAAACACAAACAAAGTTGAAACTAACACCAGAGCAGAGAGAATCAGGCAAAAGTGTGAAAACACACACTTCCAGATCCAAGGACAGTTTCTTCCCAGCTTTTATCAAGCAAGTGAATCATCCTACCATAACCAGAGAGCAGTTCTGAACTACTATCTACCTCATTGATGACCCTCGGACTATCCTTTTTTTTTTTTCTTTTTTTTTTTTTTTTTTTTCTTTGGAAGTAAGCACATTACATTTTAATGGTTCCTTTTTACAGGTGCCAAGAATTATTAAAACATTATTTGTACAACTTCCTTTTTTAAAAAGAAATGAGAAAGAAAGAAGTAGTGAAGAGTAAAGAATAAATTAGTGAGTATAGAGTGAAAAAAAAAAAAAAAAAAAAAAAAAAAGTGCGAAAGTAAAGCAAAAAGGAGATTCTCCCACGCAACCCATCGATGTTTTTTAATATTCTTAATCAATTTTCAGTCAAACCCAGAATTTTTAATTTTATGCTGATATTACACCGCATGATTCCACAAGGTCAATAAATGGAGACCAACTCAATAAGAATTGGTCTTTTTTTTCTATTAGGAGGAGTCTCATTTCTTCCAAATGTGCTGTTTCCAACATATTACCGATCCACATTTTAAATGTTGGTGGAGTAGACTTTTTCCACAATTTAAGTATGAGTTTTTTCGCTATTATTAAACCATAATTCAAAAATGAGATTTGGGATATATTTAATTTATTTACATCTCCAAAGATAATCATTTCCATGCTAGGTTCCATTTTTGTCTTAAATAAACTAGTAAATACATCAAATATATCACCCCAAAAACTTTGAAGTTTTATGCACGAAACGAAAGCGTGTGTAAGATTGGCATTTTGTGAAAGACATTTATCACAAATGGGTGAGATATTTGAATAAAATTTATTCAACCTAACTTTTGAGTAATATAGTCTGTGTAATATTTTAAATTGGATTAAATTATGTCTAGAGTTAATCGAACATTTATGTATGTATATCAAATACCTCTCCCATGTTTCTTTAGAAATTTTTATCAGTAATTCTTTTTCCCAATCTTCTCTGATTGCCTCTGTTGGAGGCAATTCTCTATTAAGAATACTGTTATATAGATATGATATTAATTTTTGTGAGTCCGCCTTAATATTCATTGCTTCTTCCAGTGGGTCTATCGTTATATTCTGTGATCTTGGTATATATTTTTTTATAAAATCACATATCTGTAAATATTTAAAGTATTGGTTATTATTGAGATTAAATTTTGATTTTAATTGTTGAAATGATAATAAATTTCCCGTTTCATACATGTCACCCAACTTTTTAATTCCCTGTCTTTCCCATTGTCTATATGTTTTATCCATAATAGCTGGTTTAAATACCGGGTTATTCACTATTGGTGTTAATGAAGATAAGTTTCTTAATTTTAAATTTAATTTTATTTGTTTCCAAATTCGAATTATATTGTGTATAATTGGATTCTTCTTATATAATATATTATTCAATTTTATCGGGGAGAAGAGGATCGCTCCTAAATCATAAGGCAGACAATCCTCTTTTTCCATTCTTATCCATTCCATCTGTTGAGAAGGACACTCCAACCAATACATAATATTCTTAATATGCACTGCCCAATAATAATATAAAAAATTAGGCAGTGCAAGTCCCCCTACATCTTTAGGTTTACACAAATGATTTCTTTTAATTCTATGTGCTTTGTAGTCCCATATAAAATTAGTAATATTTGACTCTAGTTTTTTAAAAAAATATTTTGGTATATATATTGGTATGGATTGAAATAAATATAATATTTGTGGTAGCACTATCATTTTGATAGCATTTATTCTGCCAATTAATGATAGTGGGAGCGTTTTCCAAAATATAATCAAAGCGTTCAAGGTTATGAGTATTTAAAACAACAAATGAAATTTTTTTTTGAAATAAATGAGACACCAGGGATTTCACCATCTTTATTATGGGAATCATTTAAGGCTTTCATTCGTGGAGTTATAATTTCGTATCAAAGTTTTCTAAATAAAAAAAACAGGACAGAACAAGGGACGTTAGAAAAGGAAATTAAATTATTAGAATTAGGAAACGCAAAAGACCCAACAATAGATAAACATAATAAGATAACATTACTGAAATTTAAACTTAATCGAATATTATCGGCAAGAGTAATAAGATTATTTCAGATCACAAAACAAGTACAATTTGAATTTGGGGATAAACCACATAAACTTCTAGCACGACAATTGAAGAAACAAGAAAAGGAAAAAACAATTAGTAAAATCAAATCAGAGAACGGGGAACTATTAACTTTACCTAAGGACATTAACAAAAGGTTTGCTCAATTTTATCAAAATTTATATACATCTAAAACTAACATTGAAGACAATAAAATTATAAATTTTTTAGATAAGTGTAACTTGCCAAAACTGGATATCTTAGAACAAGAGGAATTAGGAACCCAGATTACAAGTGAAGAAATAAGAGAAACAATAAAAGAATTGAAAAATGGGAAGACTCCAGGGCCTGATGGTTTTAATAATGAATTTTATAAAAGATTTCAGGAGTTAATGGCCCCACGATTACTTAAATTATACAGGCACGCTTTTACCGATAAGAAATTACCAGAAACTTTAGCAGAATCCACAATTATGCTTATACCAAAAAAAGATAAAGATTTAGAAGATCCGGGCTCGTATAGAGCTATAGCACTGTTAAATACAGACCAAAAAATTTTAGCAAAGATTTTAGCAAGAAGATTGAGCAAATATATTAACAAATTGATAAATCAGGACCAAACGGGGTTTATACCCAAAAGACAATCATTTAACAATTTGAGACGACTTTATAATATAATGTATTCACATAAAGGGGAAAAGGAAGACTTAGCAGTTATATCTTTGGACGCAGAAAAAGCATTTGATCAGGTAGAGTGGCAGTATTTATACATAGTACTCCAAAAATTTAATATAGGAGATAATTTTATTAGATGGGTAAAATTATTATACGATAAACCAACAGCAAGAATATTAACTAATAATACGTTGTCTCAAAAATTCCAATTATCACGGGGCAATAGGCAGGGATGTGTTTTATCACCCCTGCTATTTGCCCTTATGATAGAGCCACTGGCGGAAAGGATAAGAACTCATCCGAAGATTCATGGATACAATACTAAGGACTCTAATAATAAAATTTAATTATACGCGGATGATATACTTTTATATATTACAAATTCAAAAACGAGTATCCCGAACGTATTAAATGTAATAGAGGAATTTGGCTCCTTTTCTGGATATAGAATAAATTGGAATAAAAGTGAAATTATGTCATTACATCCTCAGAAAGCGAATCATCTATTAAAATTTCCATTTAAAATTGCAACGGAAAAATTTAAGTATTTAGGTATTCAAGTTACCAGAAGATATAAATCATTACTTAACGCTAATTTTAGACCCTCGGACTATCCTTGACCGGACTTTGCTGGCTTTACCTTGCACTAAACATTATTCCCTTATCATGTATCTATACACTGTAAATGGCTCGACTGTAATCATGTATTGTCTTTCTGCTGACTGGTTAGCACGCAACGAAAGCTTTTCACTGTACCTCAGTGCACATGACACTAAACTGAACTGAGCTGAATGTTGTCTGAGAGGGAGAGACAAGAATAGAAAACAAGAGCCAGTGGCAGGTCAAGCGTCATTGTGGTCACTTCCAGAGCTGGACCCTGGCCCTGCAACATGACTACGTTCATGCCTTGGGCTGTTTCTGATGCTTTTCTTGCAGCTGTATCTGGAGAGCACTCAGCAGAGCCGTTGCAGGTGCAGATGGAGCACAGAAGTGATAGCTGGAGAAATGCCATTCCATCTCGCCGTGTGATGCCCTGCAGCTCCTGTATCACCAGGCAGACATCAGCAAATGCCGCAGCAGATTGCAAAAGTAACACGAGGGGGGTGCTGCCATTTAGTTTAGGCAGTTGCAATAAATAGGACACTTGGAATGTGTGCTTCTGAGTGGGTGGCCACTGGTTCTCCTAAATCAGAAAATGTGACTCGCTTATTTGTGCAGTGCTCTGTTTGGGCGGCACACTGGAGGAGCGGTAGAGTTCCTGCAGTACAGGTAGAGTTCCTGCAGTACCCAAAGATCCGGGTTCGATCTAAGCTGTGGTCGTGGTCCACACGGAGTTTGTACATTCTCCATGAGACCGCGTGGGTTTTCTCCCATACTCCAAAAACATATAGATTTGTAGGTTAATTGGCTTTGATAAAATTGTAAATTGTCCCTAGTGTGTGTGTAGGATAGCACTAATGATGGGGTGATGGCTGGTCACCATGGACCACGGTGGGCTGAAGGGCCAGTTTCCACACTGTATCTCTCAAGTCCCAATGTTGGGGGAGTCCAGAACAAGGGGCCACAGTTTAAGAATAAGGGGTAGGCCATTTAGAACGGAGATGAGGAAGAACTTTTTCAGTCAGAGAGTGGTGAAGGTGTGGAATTCTCTGCCTCAGAAGGCAGTGGAGGCCAGTTCGTTGGATGCTTTCAAGAGAGAGCTGGATAGAGCTCTTAAGGATAGCGGAGTGAGGGGGTATGGGGAGAAGGCAGGAACGGGGTACTGATTGAGAGTGATCAGCCATGATCGCATTGAATGGCGGTGCTGGCTCGAAGGGCTGAATGGCCTACTCCTGCACCTATTGTCTATTGTCTATTGTCTATTAAGTCTAAATCTAAAGCTGCTGTCGCGCAGCACCAGAGACCCAGTTCAATCCTGACATTGGGTGCTGTCTGTGTGGAGTTTGCACATTCTCCCTGTGGCTGCGTGCGTTTCCTTCGAGTGCTACGGTTTCTTCCCACATCGCAAAGGATTGCAGGTTTGTAGGTTAATTAGAACATGTAAAATTGGCCCTGGCGTGTGGGGACTGGACGAAAACACGTGGGATAAGATAGAACTGGTATGAACGGGTAACCAATGGTCCGTGAGCATGCTTCAATGGTGGATCTGTCAACTAACTAAACTAGTGCTGCAGTCGTGTCTTGTGTAAAGGGTGGCCTCAACAATTGCTTGCCCATGCACAGTTTGCTGGGTGATGACATGTATAGTCCAGCACCAGGGGTCACACCTCAGGCTTTGGAACTGAGATCTGGTGACATATCCTCAGCCAGAGGGTGGTGAGCCTGTTGAATTCTCCCTGACAGAAGTTTTCAAGAGAGAGTTAGATTTAGCTCTTAGGGCTAAAGGAATCAAGGTTTATGGGGGAAAAAGTAGGAATGGGGTACTGATTGTGGATGATCAGCCATGATCACATTGAATGGCGGTGCTGTCTCGAAGGGCCGAATGGCCTACTCCTGCACCTATTGTCTATGTATCTTTGTATATGTTTTCACTGGCGGGAGAGTCATTAACAAGGCAGCATCGCTCCAAAATAAGGTGCGAGTCATTTACAACAGAGGCTGGTAGAAACCTCTTCTCTCGGGAGGTTGTGCATCTGTGGGACTCAATGCCCCTGAGGGTGGTGGAGGTCAGATCATTTGATGTATTTAAGGTGGAAAAAGTTCCATTTGGAAGGTCGAGAAATTCAGAGTACCTGGCTTAATGAAAAAAAATGAACAGAGTTAGAGACCATAAGCAGATGCCATCTGATGACAACAGATGATGGAGGAGCAGAAACGGTGCAGGATAGTTGATGGGTGACAGTGTATTGGATGAACTGAGGGTAGGAATCAGGAGACCACTCACTCAAGCGGCAGAATAATCCAATCTGAAGGCCATTGGGCCATGAAAGAATTAGGCAATGGCACTCGGGAAGAAATCACTTTTTTTCTGAAGGAGATGCCATGTATTTGGAAGCTGTTCCTAGAGTCATGGAATCACACAGCACGGAAACAGGCCCTTCGGCCCTACTTGCCCATGATGACCAAGATGACCCATCTACACTCATCCCACCTTCCCGCGTTAGGCCCACATCCTTCTAAACCCTTCCTATCCCTGTACCCATCTATCTATGTTTCTATGTTTCTACCCTTCCAAATGTCTTTTAAAAGCTGTTATAGGACTTGCCTCAACTACCTCCTCTGGCAGCTTGTCCCATATACCCACCACTCTGTGAAAAAAAAGTTACTCCTCAGGTTCTTATTAAATCTTTCCCCTCTCGCCTTAAACGTATGTCCTTATTTCAGTTTTGAGGCAGGGCTTAGATACATTGGGAATTCAAGTGAAAAGTGTTTTAAGAAAAGTGGCGCAAATGGGCGACACGGTGGCGCAGCGGTAGAGTTGCTGCCTTACAGCGCTTGCAGTGTCAGAGACCCAGGTTCGATCCCCACTAAGGGTGCTGTCTGTACGGAGTTTGTACCTTCTCCCCGTGACTATGTGGGTTTTCTCCAAGATCTTCGGTTTCCTCCCACACTTCAAAGACGTACAGATTTGTAGGCTAATTGCCTTGGTAAATGTAAAAATTGGCCCTAATATGAGTAGGATAGCGTTAATGTGCGGGGATCGCTGGTCGGTGCGGATCCAGTGGGCCTGTTTCCGCTCTGTATCTCTAAACTAAACTAAAATCACTTTTTCTATGGGAAAGGAGGATAATGGCATTTAAAAGTAGGTGAGAAGGGCATGTCTGTGGATAGTGATGATTTTGTTTTGAAAGGAAATCTTACGACTCTTGAGTGCAGCATGATGCTTACAACATCATCAAGCCCAATATCAGCAAGACAAGGTGGCAGAGACTAAAACAGAAAATGCTGAAAAAAACTCAGCAGGTCAGGCAAACAGTCGATGTTTTGGGTCACCTCAAATTCACCTCCTTTTAGAGTGCTAACTACGAATGGCAAATGCTGTGTGGTCTATTAAAGTCTAGCCGGGTGACCTACAGACATATCAGAAAATTGGGAATAAAATTACTGTGAAAATATCATTAATATGTTTTACACCCCTCACTGAGCATTATACTGTGCAGTGTGTGGGAAAAAAAGAGCTTTTCACTTTACCTCGGTACACATGACAATAAACTAACCCAAACTAAGCTACAAATTTATCGCACAGTTTCCGACAACAACTGCATGCAGAAATCATTGCTGCTATAACGTTGCCACGCTGTGCTATAGGAAGGTCCTCAGACTGGTGGAATGTTCCGGTTTCTTCCCACATGAACACATAATAACACACCATAACACACCATAACATCCTATAGTGCAGGTTGGGAGGTTAATTGGCCATTGGAAGTTGCCACAAGGGTGTGGGTGTGTGTGATAAGCAACGGTATATTGATGGGAACTGTTTGTATGCGGTGGGAATAAATTGGGATGAGTGTAAGGCGGTGATTGATGACCTCAGTGAGTCATAGGTCCTGTGCTGGAGGGGTCGTGGTTCTGCAACCTTTCTGTACAACAGCTAAAAAGGGTGCCATGGAGCGGTGGTGACATGGGTGACATGACGTGGTGCCCCATCACTATGCAGTCATCATGCCTGCCCTCGTTGCTTTGCACGTTACAAACGATTCCATGCCACCATGAGGTGTGGACTGGTGAGCCTGGGGCAATGACTGCACAGCATAGAATGCAGCATTCATCAGGGTAGCACACAGTGATCCTTGAACACAAACAGTTGAATCTGCAAGTGCTGTGAGCAAAACTAGGGACCCTTTAATTCAAGCATCTTTGATGACCATCTTGTAGAGTTTGCTCCTTGTTTTTTTCTTTGATGACTAACAAGTGAAGATTGGAGGTTCCACCTTTAATCTTCAGTGTGTTGGTGTGCTCATGAAAAGGGGCCAAAGGAAGGAGTGGGAATTGCAGAGGCAATTGAATAGAAGGTATTTGTATAAGTGACAAAGAAGTCTGTATGCATCTTAATACTTGCCATTTTTTTCCTTAATTATCGTTTGTAGTTGGAAGTACAAATACTCTTGTGTAGAAATTCCTGATATAGTATTATATCATCATATGTCAAAAGTCAAGATCACAGGGAAACTCATCCCTTGTCAACAGCTTGAATCACATATTCTGCCTCTGAAATTAATTCAGCTTAGCTGTTTATCTCCAAAGTATAATGGTGTGTAGGAAATAAAGAATAAATGAAAATCTCTGTGTCATGGAAATCAGAAACACAAACAAAGTTGAAACTAACACCAGAGCAGAGAGAATCAGGCAAAAGTGTGAAAACGCACACCTCCAGATCCAAGGACAGTTTCTTCCCAGCTTTTATCAAGCAAGTGAATCATCCTACCATAACCAGAGAGCAGTTCTGAACTACTATCTACCTCATTGATGAGCCTCGGACTATCCTTGACCGGACTTTGCTGGCTTTACCTTGCACTAAACATTATTCCCTTATCATGTATCTATACACTGTAAATGGCTCGATTGTAATCATGTATTGTCTTTCTGCTGACCGGTTAGCACGCAACGAAAGCTTTTCACTGTACCTCAGTGCACGTGACACTAAACTGAACTGAACTGAATGTTGTCTGAGAGGAAGAGACAAGAATAGAAAACAAGAGCCAGTGGCAGGTCAAGCGTCATTGTGGTCACTTCCAGAGCTGGACCCTGGCCCTACAACATGACTACGTTCATGCCTTGGGCTGTTCCTGTGGTTCATTGCTGGACTGTGGGTGACCTTTCATTTCACTGCACATCTTGTATGTGTATGTGACAAATAAACTTGACTTGACTTGACTGAACTTAATGAACTTATAAGGAGCTGTGGCCAGATATTACTATGTGCTGCAATTTGTACTACTGACTGGAGAAAGGTTTCGCACATGTATATGATCTTGTGTGTGGTGGAATTTCTAGTCAATGGAATCTCTGTACAAATGATAATGGGTGTAGAAAATTTGTTTAAAGAAAGAGGCAGCACGGTGACGCAATGGTAGAATTGCGGCCTTACAGCGCCAGAGACCCGGGTTTGATCCCGACTACGGGTACTGTTTATACGGAGTTTGCACGTTCTCCCTGTGACTTTGTAGGTTTTCTTGGGTGCTCCAGTTTCCTCCCACACTCCAAGACGTACAGGTTTGTAGGTTAAATTGGCTTTGATAAAAATTGTAAATTGTTCCTGGTGTGTTGGATAGTGTTAGTAGACATGGCTCGCTGGTCGGCGCGGACTCTGTGGGCCGAGCGGCCTGTTTCCGCGCTGTATCTCTAACACTAAAAACTAAAGAACAAAAAACATATTTAAGTAATGATTAGATTTTGAGATTGTGTCATTTTCTAGATTGTGTTCAAATATTTATATGGCATGGAATGCATTAATTACAAGTGAAATATCACATTTTTGCTAAAGGTTTTAAAGGGTTGCCTAGTTTGAAAATTAGTCACTGACAAAGAATATTGTGTATAGGCTTCATTCTTTGGAATTTCACTTAAATATATTGCTTACAGCCGGATTATACAAATGCTTGCTGATATGCACAATTATTTGTACTTGTATTAGCAACTCTGCAACAACAAAAAAACAATTTAAAAGAAATAAAGGAGAATCTTAAGGGCCTGTCCCACTTTAGGCGATTTCTAAAGTGTCGCCGACAGTTCGCCGGGGTGTCGCGGGTATGATCGTGAGGAGTCTTCCAAGAATCGTAGTGGATCTCAGCGCGTCGCTGAGAAATCATCCGGAGTGAAATTTCTCGGCGACAGCTGGATTGTTGCTTATTGCGGGCGCTGTCGCATGCTGTCCCCAGGTTTGCTAGGTTCTCTTAGATGCATTTAGAAGCACATTATATTAAAATAAGTAAAGTCATTTCAAAATACCATAAAATGCTTGTGTTTAACCAATATATTTACTGTCAGGACATTTGACAGGTAGATTGGAGGCGGCAGTTTGACGGTCAGGTAAGCGTGGGAATTTTCGCGATGTTTATGGCCATCAGCCATTACATTTAAAGTGGGTTCCCAACCCAGATATGCAACCCAGAAACCAGATATGCATCTCCCGTACATTTTCAAAGAATGCCCACACACTTTTCACAAAAATCCACTTAACTACTTTTTAATTTTTTTTTTTTAATACAGCTATTAGTAAACTGGAAGCAAATCCAGTTTATGCCTTGTTACAGTGAAGCTTGGTTTTTAAGTAACCCATACAAGATGTTATAGTTCAAAACTCTCAAGTATTTACTGACTTGTCAGTGACTTCAGCGAAAATTAGGATGCCGGAGAAGCATTGACAGCATGGGAATTTCGCGATGTTTCCGAAGGCGGTGTAATCTCAACCTGACTCGGCATTGTCGTGGTCATTGTCGTCGAGTAAAAGAAAAGTTTGGCGATCTGCTACGACTTTGACAGTCGCTGGCAGTCTTCTTAAAATCGCCTAAAGTGGGACAGGCCCTTTAATGTTTCACCTCATGTCTCTTCATTTCTATCTTGTGCTTTACTGCACAGCAGAAATATTGATAGCATGACTTATAATGTGTTATTTATAAAAGATGTAGATGATACAAGGGCCCAATATATACTAAAGCTATTTTGATAAGCAAAATATTTCACAAATTGATAACAGGAACATTACTTCCATTTTACATGAAACATATGAGATATTTTGGCCAACATTTATTTTTCCCTCAAACTTCAAAGAATGTGATACATATATATATATACTTTATTATCCCTGGAACTGTTTTATATTTTACATATTTTCCTGTTTCAGATTGATCTACTTATTCCTACAAAAGTGACCGGTGTAATCACCCAAGGTGCGAAAGATTTTGGTCACATACAGTTTGTTGGTTCGTACAAGGTGGCCTACAGCAACGATGGAAAGAAATGGTCCATTTATAAAGATGACAAACAACAAAAGGATAAGGTGAGTTTACCAACAACAAGATTTCCAGTTACCAAATTGGTATGATTCACCAGAGGAGCTCATTCAGTCGAGTCATAGAGTAACACAGCATGGAAACAGGCCCTACGGCCCAACCTGCGCAAGTCGACCAAGTGCCCAGCCAAAGTAGTCCCCGTAGATAGACACAAAATGCTGGAGTCACTCAGCAGGACAGGCAGAATCTCTGGAGAGAAGGCATGGTTGACGTTTCGGGTTGAGGCCCTTCTTCAGACTGAGCATGTAGTCCCATTTGCCTGCATAATTATTGATTTCTGAAGACTGAATTTTCCTCTTCATTTTCGATTGTATTCAATGGGTAAATTATTATTAATTTATTATAAATTCAGCTGAAACATTAAGAAAATTATTTTCATGTCAATAGCTCGGTATTAAAATTTTGCAGCACTACTACTGCCAGATTCCTTTTGGATTTTCTACATCAGGCGAACAAACAATCCAAAAGATAGACACGGAAAGCTGGAGTAACTCAGTGGGACAGGCAACATCTCTGGAGAGAAGGGATGGGTGACGTTTCGGGTCAAGTCCCTTCTTCAGTCTGAAGAAGGGTCTCGACCCGAAACGTAACCCATTCCTTCTCTCCAGAGATGCTGCCTGTCCCGCTGAGTTGCTCCAGCATTTTGTGTCTATCTTCGGTTTAAACCAACATCTGCAGTTCCTTCTTCCAATCTCAAAGGACTTTTTTCCATTTCAATTGAGATTTCAGTGATAAAGCTGATTGGTCTTGACAGCTGGGCTAGATATGCATTTATATGGACAATGTAAAAAATAAATCAGCAGTGTCACCTCCAGTCGACTACAAAACACAAAGTGCTGGAGTAGCGCAGCAGGTCAGGTAGCATCTGTGGAGGGAATGAATAGCCGAAGTTTCGAGTCGGCACTGCTCTTCAGACTGGTACTGAAGAAGGGTCTCATCCTGAAGAAGGGCCAAACACGGGAAGATGGGACTAGCATAGACGGGTCATCTTGGTCGGCATAGGTCAAGGGGCCTGTTTCCAAGCTGCATGACTCTAGGACTCTATCTCAAAATGTTGTCAATCAATTTGTTGAGTTCGACTTCGCGTTCGCGGCCAGTTGGATGACAATAATCAGAGACGGCACAGACTTTACCTGTTAGTTTATTAGAGATATCTCGGACAAGTTTCTAAAAGCACACACAGAGTTGCGGACTCCGGGGCCAGTGGAAACATGTCACACCAGCCCCTAAAATGAAGCCCCTTTTATCCCCCAAACCGCAGAATTCACAGTTATTTACAATTAGCACAACCAATCAATATTGGAATTAAGTCAGTTTTCCCTTATACGGCCGAGAGTTCGAACAAGGTCAGTTTTCCCATATAAGGTCCTAACATGCTATTGTTCAAGGTTTTTAGTCGGTGTCTGTTTACTGTTTATGTTCTTTATACATTGTGTTTTTGTCTCCTGAAGACGAGCTGGAACATTCTGCGGTCTTGGGCTACTGATTACTACTAGCTTTAGCAAGCTCAGCATTTTTGTGATTACGTAGCCTCAAGCAGGTGTGGGAAAGAAAGTGAGAGAGCCTCAAGCATGTGCCTAGCACACAATGCTGCAAAGCTTATGCGGAATATAGTGGCTGAAACAAAGGAAAAGGACAGATCTCCACACATTCCCTCCACAGATGTTGCTTGACCCGCTGAGTTACTCCAGCACTTTGCATTTCACTCAAGATTCCAGAATCTGCAGTTCCTTGTGTCTCCAGTGTCAGCAGTATCAGCTAAAGGTGTCAGCTCCAGAACTATACGGACAGATCTTCTGTTGCCCATAATAATTGGCCGCCTGCCTATGTGTTTGTTTCCAGGAGACGGTCCTCACAGAATCCAATATCAGCCAGCAGTGAGGCTCCAAAACTAGTCACTGTGATTGGGGCTATCGAATGTTTGGGACTTTCACAGACATTTGATACTTGGTATACGTTAAAATATTTACATTAAAGAAGTTAAAAATAACATGCACAGGTTAAAAATAAATCTAAATTATTCAAACTTCCATAAATAAATAATCAAAGCATAAAAACTTACTCTTCTCCAAGGAGCTGCCATCTTCCATTCAGTTGAATGGGCACTGTTGTGAAGATGGCATGTTTAATCTGGCACAGTGCATTTCCCAGCTTGAGGGTTAGGAGGCCCACAGAAGGTCATGCTGTCTCAATGGACTCCCTTGAGGGGCAGCAGTGTGGAAGTTGCCACAACCAATTTCAATCAATGCCACAGTTGGAAATGCGACACAAGAAACTGCAGATGCACAAGTGCTGGAACTGCAGTGCTGGATTAACTCAACAGGTCAGGCAGCATAAGATCATAAATGATAGTAGAATTAGGCCATTTGGCCCATCAAGTCTACTCTTGCCATTCAATCATGGCTGCTCTACCTCTCCCACCTCATCCCATTCTCCGGCCTTCTCCCCATAACCTCTGACATCTGTACTAATCAAGAATCTATTAATCTCTGCCTTAAAACTATCCACTGACATGGCCTACACAGCATCTGGACACAAAGTGCTGGAGTAACTCAGCGGGTCACCTATCCATGTTCTCCAGATATGCTTTCACAAAATGCTGGAGTAACTCAGCAGGTCAGGCAGCATCTCGGGAGAGAAGGAATGGGTGACGTTTCGGGTCTGAAGAAGGGTCTCGACCCGAAACATCACCCATTCCTTCTCTCCCCAGATGCTGCCTGACCTGCTGAGTTACTCCAGCATTTTGTGAATAAATACCTTCTATTTGTACCAGCATCTGCAGTTATTTTCTTATATCTCCAGATATGCTGCCTGACCCGTTGAGTTACTTCAGCACTTTGTGCCCAGGGTCGGAAACTGGTACTTCTTCGGGGAAAGTCTATTCCTTTGTCATGGATTAGTCTATTCCTTTGTCATGGATTAGCACTTAGAACCATCTCTTCTTGCATCCCTCTGGAGAAAATATCTATAAAGGCGTTAAAACCTTTTACAGTTACACTGCTAAATCAATCGGCATTGACAGCAGTTCCCATAATTTCTGTCTACTCCCTGAGGAGAGGTTTTGAATCAGCTACCATGAGAATACAATAGTCTTTTGATTGTTACCAATTTAGTGTCTCAATTTATTTTTAGTGGTGTAAGAAATGGTCTAGTTTTATTCTAATTGCCTATAAATTTAGAAAAGAGAACAATTATTTAAACGGTAAAAGGGTTGTAAAATAAACAAGGATCAGGAACTGCGGTGAATTGTTGATATCCTGGGGAATTTACAGTGGATCAGCCGATCATAGGTTACTTTTTTTACAGATGATGGAAGGAATGAAGTGAATGTTAAGTGAAGTGGCATGAGACGAGAACAGAATAAAAAAATAATTAGAAAAAAAGTTATCTATAGAATTCAGTTCAGTTTATTGTCACGTGTACTGAGGTACAGTGGAAAGCTTTTGTCACGTGCTAACCAGTCAGCGGAAAGACAATACATGAATACAATCGAGCCATTTACAGTGTACCGAATCATGATATGGGAATAACATGTTTAGTGCAACGTAAAGCCAGTAAAATCCAGTCAAAGATAGTCCGAGAGTCACCAATGAGGTGGATAGTAGTTCAAGACTGCTCTCTGGTTGAGGCAGGATGGTTCAGTTGCCTGATAAGAGCTGGGAAGAAACTGTTCCTGAATCTGGTGGTCATAAAGTCATAAGTGATAGGATCAGAATTAGGCCATTCGGCCCATCAAGTCTATACCGCCTTTCAATCATGGCTGATCTATTTCTCCTAACCCCAGTGGTGTGCGTTTTAACACTTCTATACCTTTTGCCTGATGGAAGAGAGGAGAAGACAGTGGAAAATGAAATTACATGGAGCATCTATAGCACAAATGCACCATTTCAACCAAATACTCGGTGCTAGCATTTATTTGCACATACAACTCCCACCAAATCTAATATATTTCCCTGCCCTTTTTCTCTCATCTACTTTGGAAGGCACCTAAACATTTTTTTTGCCATAACCACTTCCATATCCTAACAACTGTGAATGAGGAGATTTTTCCTTTTTGCACTTACCACAAAATCAGCTGAAATATATATATTTTTTTAATGCTGGAAACATTCAGCAGATCAGCTGGCAACTGTGGAATGGGAAACAGGATTCTCCTTTGAGTATGGCTGGCCACCCTTAGTCAGACCTCTTCCTTAACTCTTGCCCTCATTTCTCACCTGGGCAACTGCAAGAAGATGAACTAAACTGTTTGCATCATTGCTGCCACACCTGACCTTCTGCCCACCAGCTCAAAGCACTGACCACCTCCAACACCCCCAATGGTTTCTTCCCAGCTGTTATCTGGCAAGCGAACCATACATTCAACCACTAGTCCCAGTCTCAACTACCTCCTCCAGCACCTCGTTCCATACACTTTCAGTCAGTCACTGAAAGGAAGCATGCATGTACAGCAGGCAGTGAAGAAAGCCAATGGAATGTTGGCCTTCATAACAAGAGGAGTTGAGTATAGGAGCGAAGAGGACCTTCTGCAGTTGTACAGGGCCCTAGTGAGACCGCACCTGGAGTACTGTGTGCAGTTTTGGTCTCCAAATTTGAGGAAGGATATTCTTGCTATTGAGGGAGTGCAGCGTAGGTTTATTAGGTTAATTCCCAGAATGGCGGGACTGTCGTATGTTGAAAGACTGGAGCGACTAGGCTTGTATATACTGGAATTTAGAAAGATGAGAGGAGATCTTATCGAAACATATAAGATTATTAAGGGGTTGGACACGTTAGAGGCAGGAAACATGTTCCCAATGTTGGGGGAAGTCCAGAACCAGGGGCCACAGTTTAAGAATAAGTGGTAGGCCATTTAGAACGGAGATAAGGAAAAACTTTTTCAGTCAGAGAGTTGTAAATCTGTGGAATTCAGTGGAGGCCAATTCTCTGAATACATTCAAGAGAGAGCTAGATAGAGCTCTTAAGGATAATGGAGTCGGGGGTATGGGGAGAAGGCAGGAACGGGGTACTGATTGAGAATGATCAGCCATGATCACATTGAATGGTGGTGCTGGCTCGAAGGGCCGAAGGGCCTACTCCTGCACCTATTGTCTATTGTCTTTTGTCTTTGTGTGAAAAAGTTGTCTGACAGAATGCTCATCACCAGAAATATATCAAACAAGCACCAACAAGGGCCTTCCTTATCAGATTCTTTGTGTACAACCAGGTATATATATCCTTTATATTCGATGAGGCAACTGAGCCATCCTATCAACAACTAGAGAGTGGTCCTGAGCTATTAGCTTCCACATTGGAGACCCTCGGACTATCTTTGTGTAGGAAAATAACTGCAGATGCTGGTACAGTCTGAAGAAGGGTCTCGACCCAAAACGTCACCCATTCCTTCTCTCCAGAGATGCTGCCTGACCTGCTGAGTTACTCCAGCATTTTGTGATACCTCAGACTATATTTAATCAGCCTTTAATGGACTTTATCTTGCACTAAATGTTATTCCCTTCATCATGTATCTGTACTCTTGATTGTAATCATGTATTGTCTTTCCGCTGACTGGTTAGCACGCAGCAAAGGTTTTCACTGTACCTCAGTGCACGTGATAATAAACTAAACTTCAGCAGGAGAGAATTTCTTCAGACATTCAACAGCATTACCAAAGTTCAATCCCATCATCAGCATCCTGCACTCACCATTGACCAGAAGCCAGTGTGAGCTACCCACATACATACTGTGGATACAAGAGCTCATTGGAAGCTGGGTATTCTGTGGCAATAGGATTCGCAAGCAACTACAGATGCTGGGTTTGAAGAAAAGATACAAAGTGTTGGAGTAACTCAATGGGTCAGGCAGCATCTCTGGAGAACATAAATAGGTGATGCTTTGGTTCAGGACACTTCTTCAGACTAATTTTTTGGGCAGCACAGTGGCACAGAACCACAGATCCGGATTCAATCCTGACCACAGGTGCTGTCTGTACAGAGTTTGCACATTCTCCCCGTGACCGCGTGTGTCTTATCCAGGCGCTCCAGTATCCTCCCACACCCCAAAGGCATAAAGGTTTGTAGGTTAATTGGCTTCGGTAAAAATTGTAAATAGACCCTAGTGTGTGTGTAGGATAGGGTTAGTGTATGGGAATCGCTGGTCGGCGTGGACTCGGTGAAATTGTGAAGCCAGAGGAAGGAATATAGGTGGAAGGGGAAGGGAAGAAATGGGTAAAATTCCAGATGGGGCACAGGGAAGAGAAGGGGGATAATAAATAGTACCTGATTTGTTGAGCGTTTCTAGCATTTTCATTTTATTAGCTCATCTTCTCACTCAGTCTTGTGTCATCTGTAAATGACACCGGTCATCCAGATCATTGATATATACTGCAATGGCCTATCAGTTTCTATTGATGTTGTCTCCATTCGCGTATGTCCAAACCCTCTTACCAATTCCTATAGAGGCATCATATAAAGCATCTTACGGGGATGCATCATAACTGGGGGCGGCACGGTGGCGCAGAGGTAAAGTTGACTCCTTACAGCGCTTGCCGTGCCAGAGACCAGGGTACGATCCCGACTATGCGTGCTGTCTGTATGGAGTTTGTACTTTCTCCCCAGGACCGCGTGGGTTTTCTCCAAGATCTTTGGTTTCCTCCCACACTCCAAAGACGTACAGGTTTGTAGGTTAATTGGCTTGGTGTAAGTGTAAATGGTCCCTAGTGTGTGTAGGATAGTGTCAATGTGCGCGGATCGCTGGTCTGTGGGGACTCGGTGGGCCGATGGGGACGTTTCCGCGCTGTGTCTCTAAACTAAACTAAACTTGGTCTGGCAACTGTTCAGCCCATGACTGCAAGAAATTGCAGAGATTTGTGAATGCCGCTCAGTCCGTCACATTCAGCTGTTTCTGTACATTCTGTACTTAATTGGGGATTGTACTTCTGTACGGCAATAATCTTACTGAACCGTGTGCACAAACAGAATTTTGTGTGATAATAAAGAACTATTGGAACCGTTAAATTATTCAGGCGTAGCTTCTTACCCACTGTTAATGGACTATGAAACGGACGTCTCAAAAGCTGAGGGTGTAGCCTCCATCTCCTATTCCTACCTCAATGCGGCCCTTACACTTATTTATCCACACTTTCTCTGCAGCTGTAACACTCTGCGACTCTGGTATTTTTCTCCCTGTTCTACTTATGTATGGCGTGATTGTAGCTCGGGCATGGCATGATTTGACTGGATAGCACCCAAACAAAGCTTTTCACTGTATCTCTGCACACTTGGCAATAATAAACCAAGACCAATACCAACATTGTGAATAGCTGGATCAAAGGCACCGATTCCTGCCGCATCCCATTGTCAGTGCTTGTGTGTAAAAAAATACTTGATTTTACTTATGATTACACTTATCTGCCAACCGATGCCTGTGTGTTAGCCCCAGTCCCATGTGTTTTAATTTTGCAATGTAAAATGTTCCAGTGTTTAATGTAAGCTAACCTCACGAATTCACAAGGCGTAAGTCAGGAGGGTGAAGCAACACTGCTCATTTATCTGGGTGCATCATTCTTCCATTTGCAAAAAGTTTGAAGCAATGCAGGCAAAGCAGCCCACGTGATTTAAAACTCGTTGAAGTTGCAATAGACAATAGACAATAGACATTAGGTGCAGGAGGAGGCCATTCGGTCCTTCGAGCCAGCACCGCCATTCAATGTGATCATGGCTGATCATTCTCAATCAGTACCCCGTTCCTGCCTTCTCCCCATACCCCCTGACTCTGCTATCCTTAAGAGCTCTATCTTGCTCTCTCTTGCATGCACATTGAACCACCTGTGCATTGTGACTGCATGTATGCTATCTACAAAATGCATTGTAGTTTTTCCGAAAACCCCTTCACCAGCCTCTATAACATATGACCCCCCTGCCACTAAGTGGAATAAGGGCAAAAGACACGTAAAAATATCATTCGCTCTCTCCTTTTCTGTCATCCAACTGTCATGGCAGTCGTCTACTTTGTCTGCATTTTAATGGGCCCATGTCCAGGAACCTCCTACCCACAACAAACAAAAGTATTTGCAGCAATCTGCAGCAGTTCAACAAGGTAGATTTACCACCAATTTTCTCAAAAGCTATAATACAATACAATACAATACGATATATCTTTATTGTCATTGTACCCAGGGGTACAACGAGATTGGGAATGCGCCTCCCATACGATGCAATAATTTAGGTAATTTAGACAGCAGCAACCCAACGAAACGAACAGTTGTAACAGTTTTGGACAGGGTAAAGTGCAAGTTGATCTATGCGTTGTGGCCATCGGGCTCAGCAGGACCGGTTCATAGCAGCTATGGCCCTGGGGATGAAGCTGTTCCTGAGTCTGGAGGTGCTGGCATAGAAGGCCTTGTATCGTCTGCCCGATGGAAGTTCGAACAGACTGTTGCAGGGGTGTGAAGAGTCTTTGTGGATGCTGGTGGCTTTTCTGAGGCATCGTGTGTTGTAGATGCCCTCCAAGTCTGGTAGCTGTGTTCCGATGGCCCTCTGAGCTCTATGGACTACCCGCTGTAGAGCTTTCCTTTCTGCCTCCGTGCAGCTGAGGTACCACACAGGGATTCCATGTGTTAGGATGCTCTCTATGGTGCAGCGGTAGAAGGTCGTCAGCAGCTGTTGGGGTAGACCAGACTTTTTCAGTGTTCTTAAGTAGAACAGTCTTTGTTGTGCCTTCTTGACCAGCGCAGCAGTGTTATTGGACCATGTTAGGTCCTCCGAAATGTGAGTGCCCAGAAACTTGAAGCTGGACACTCTCTCCACACTGACCCCGTTGATAGAGATCGGGGCATATTCCCCGTTATGTGACCTACGGAAGTTGATGATCAGCTCCTTGGTCTTGGTGGTATTTAGGGACAGGTTGTTATCCGAGCACCAGTCCGCCAGGTTCTGCACCTCCGCTCTATAGTTTGTTTCATCCCCGTTGGTGATCAGCCCGATCACCGTTGTGTCATCTGCAAACTTGACAATGGTGTTGGTGTCGAATGCAGGAACACAGTCGTGTGTGAAGAGGGAGTAGAGCATGGGGCTCAGAACACAGCCCTGTGGTGTGCCGGTACTCAGGGTGATAGTGGAGGACAGGTGCGGGCCCATTCTCACTGCCTGCGGTCGTTCCAGCAGGAAGTCCAGGATGCAGTCACATAAGGGATGGGTATTAAGCGATGACCTTGCCAGGATGCCAATATCCCATGGATAAACAACTTTTTGTCATCCCATTCTTTCCATTCATAACTCTGCACAGCCTATCCTTGTCCCAACTCATCAGCCACTAGAGCCCCCTTATCCATACCTTCATTATATTAAGTTTTGATGTAATCCAATGCTTGCCTGAGGAATCCTCCTTGGTAAATTTGCAGCACGGAAATTCTGCTGGGGAAACTTGCTCCATGTCACATGAATTCACATTCACTCAAACCCTTATGCTTGCTCACTTTCATTACCTCTTGGTTGAGTAAGACCTATTTAACAAAATACTCAGTAAATCCCTCATAGCCTCACTGGTCCGTCCCTGAACCTGATAACCTTCTCCAAGCTGATAACATAGAACAATACTGCACAGGAAGAGGGCCCACAATGTATGTGCTGAACATGATACCAAGTTCGACTCTCAACTGTCTGCACATAATCCATATCCCTCCATTCACGGCATATCCATATGTCTTTCCAAACGTCTCTTAAATGCCACTATCGTAAGTGAAGAAAGCCAATGGAATGTTGGCCTTCATAACAAGAGGAGTTGAGTATAGGAGCAAAGAGGTCCTTCTGCAGTTGTACAGGGCCCTGGTGAGACCGCACCTGGAGTACTGTGTGCAGTTTTGGTCTCCAAATTTGAGGAATGATATTCTTGCTATTGAGGGCGTGCAGCGTAGGTTTACTAGGTTAATTCCTGGAGTGGCGGGACTGTCATATGTTGAAAGACTGGAGCGACTAGGCTTGTATACACTGGAATTTAGAAGGATGAGAGGAGATCTTATCGAAATGTATAAGATTATTAAGGGGTTGGACACGTTAGAGGCAGGAAACATGTTCCCAATGTTGGGGGAGTCCAGAACAAGGGGCCACAGTTTAAGAATAAGGGGTAGGCCATTTAGAACTGAGATGAGGAAAAACTTTTTCAGTCAGAGAGTTGTGAATCTGTGGAATTCTCTGCCTCAGAAGGCAGTGGAGGCCAATTCTCTGAATGCATTCAAGAGAGAGCTGGATAGGGCTCTTAAGGATAGCAGAGTCAGGGGGTATGGGGAGAAGGCAGGAACGGGGTACTGATTGAGAATGATCAGCCATGATCACATTGAATGGCGGTGCTGGCTCGAAGGGCCAAATGGCCTCCTCCTGCACCTATTGTCTATTGTCTATTGTATCTGATGAATAACCCACTAAGGAATCAGAGATCTTAGAGATCAGTGATTTTAATTGTGCCACCGTCGGCTGCATTTCCTACAGGTACCTTGGCCATAAATTGTGCAATTTACGTTGTTAACTCCATACCTTCTTTAAGGCATTTGAAGCATCTATTTTTCTTTGACCAAGATTTTGTCTCTTGTCCTGTTCTCTCCATGTGGGCCAGTCAAATTTTATTGGGTGACACAGCGGCACAGCGGTAGAGTTGCTGCCTTACAGCGCCGGAGACCCGGTTCGATCCTGACTACGGGTGCTGATTGTACGGTTTCCCTGTGATTGTGTGGGTTTTCTCACCTACAAAACCTGTACAATTTTGGTGTGTGGGAGGAAAATGGGAGCACCCGGAGAAAACCCACGCGGTCACGGGGAGAACTCCATACAAACTCCATACAAACTGCACCCGAAGTCCAGGATCGAACCCGGGTCTGTGGCGCTGTAAGGCAGCAATTCTACCGCTGCGCCACCGTGCCGCACTGTGTTGTATTACGTTCCCTTTAGTAATAATGGGTTTTGTTTTTTTTCTTTTGGCAGGTTTTCCAAGGTAATTTTGACAATGATACACACAGGAAAAATGTAATAGACCCTCCAATCTACGCACAATATATTAGAATCTTGCCCTGGTCGTGGTATGGTCGGATCACTCTGAGGACGGAGTTGCTGGGATGCACGGAAGAGTGACAATGAATGGTGGTCACTGACAAGAACGTTATCACTGTCCTACTATTACTCAACAAAAACTGCACAAACCTGTAAGATATTGAAGGGTTTTCATGAACAAGTGTTCGGTTTGCGATAGGCATGAATCGAGTTAGGTGGTCTCAGCCTGCCCTTAGTCAGACTTTCATACGGTGATTTTTCTTCCTTAGAAGTTTTTTTTCTTGTGTTTTGTTAATTTGTACATAATGAGATAAGCTTGTGTAATTGCAAACTTTTGCCCCCCCCCCCACCCCCCCCCCCCCCTTTTCCCTTTAAAGCTAATAATTCTAATATTCTTCCAGGTGCCAGTATTGTATCTTATTTATTGTAAACTTTTTAAAAGTTACTTTTTTTCTCTCTGGCTCCTAAGAATGCAATGTCTTGTTTCAGTTTCACTTTGTCATTACAGTCAGGCATTAAAGCAATTGAGCACTGGTAAAGCTTTCATTCAACAAAGTGTACCTGCCTTACATTGTTCTCAGACACTGAGGATTTATTTTTTAAGTTGTCTTTTATCCCCTAGATGCTTTATAGTATACTCAGAGACCTTCATACTTAAAAAACAGTACACGTGTGATTCTATATATGGGGCTCATGCTTAATATGCTGAAAAAGGAACCCAGAATGGCAAATTAGCTTACTGCAATATATCAAAATAATTCGGCAATAAATGTTATGATCCCTGAATACACAAGACAATATATCCCTGAACATATAATATAATAAAAAAGTTCATGCAGTATTTGTACACAAGTCAATCTTTTCTTGGAGCACACTCAATGATTCCAAATGTTATCATTTTTGTCCAGCATGTTTTCATTTCCAACCTAAGTTATTCTGTTGCAAATTTTATGTTATTTTATTTTTTAAATTAAAAAAGACAAATGCTGTCATGGCAAAGAAATAGGAGGAGAAAGGAATGCTCGTGATTATTACGAAATGTGGATTTATGTTAGGCACAAGCCGTTTGCTCTGTCCTGATCCATTTAGTTCTCTTCTGATTCAGATGAATGTGAAGTAACCTCTCTGTATATCAATGAATACATACTGTAATATGATGCCATTGTAAGTCACGCATTTCAAGTCGTCTCGTTGTTTTGTGACTTGATGTACACAGGTGGTTTTCTCAATTTGTGCCTCAGTACTTATATTCGCAACGCAGCAAAAGTCATGCAAAATTCAAAGCCATGTAATTTAACAGTGATTCAGGCGCTGCCGTCTGTCACTGTCAGAATTGACCTGCCCACGGTTCAAATCCAACATTGCCTCATCAAAGATAATCCCTGCTTTTACATATTAATGTCCTCTTGTTTAAAGCACTGTTATTTCTCACTAAAGACTCAATGCCACTACCAAATTAACTGAAGCCCAGAGTGTACTGAGGCAAATAGATGGCATTGTATACTGAAAGAAGAAATTATTACCCATTTTCTCTGAGATCCGTCAACCGTTCACTGCATATGTCTTTATATTATGTGGGCAATATTAATAACATCACTGACCATTTTCAATGTGCATCATTTTGTTGTAAGCTGATGTAAACCATGTGTTTGGCAGCTCTGTTAGTTGTTGCCTCTGTCTATGAAGAAAGGTTTTCACATGTGGTGCTGTCTTTTATTGCTTCCATACTGTATGTATGCGCACGGAACTGTAACAAAGCTTGCAAAAATATCAGATTGGAAGTGTCAGCCAGTGGTTTTTTTTTTTACCGCCTTTTTAATGTCCTGCAACAATAACTTTTCCAGGATAAAGTGGTGAAGCTCCAAAGTTTGAATAACAGTGAGAGTCAGTAGTCAGCAAACTGAACCACAAACGTTAAGCCCTAATGCACGGCGAAAATGAAGAGTGTCGACTTGTTGTGACGTACCAATGCATATGTTTTTCGCTGGTTATTCACTAAGCCATGTCAGTATGAAAATTTTATGCAGTTTGTCAATCCTATTATTTTCATGATTTAGAAGGGAAAGAGTGTTATAAGTTTCATTATCACTGCCATAAATCTGGAAACGATACCAAGTCTTGGATTTAACCATAGCAGCTTTACAAATCACTTAATTTTTACACGAGCTAGTACAAATTGCTTAGGTTCTTTTCTACTTTTATGAGTCCCTCAAGAATTGTCAAATCCTTTTTATTGTGCCTCCAAAGGCTGTTTTCTTAATGTTGAAAATGATTTTTATCCAATAACTGAGTTCTAACAGATCAAATTCAGTGCGGATAATTGATGTCTGCTCTTTAGAATTACTTAGGATGCTGCATGACAGATACATTTGTGAACCTGTTTTCAGTGCTTTTATGGTAATCTAAAAAAAAATCCACAAAATACCCAACAGCAAAATCGATTTGGATTCAGGAACTCAAATACCAAGAGATGTAGTCTGGCATTTATAAAGCTACATATATACTCATTTGTTATGTTGAGAAGGAGGAAGTTAACATGGGGAAGTTGCGTCTTCCCAGAAGGAAAGTGAACTGCATTTAGGTTCAAGGCGGTTGTTTTTCCAGTGATGTGATACTTTTACAATTGGCTCTGTGAAGTACAACAGAAGGCGCCTTGTAACATTGTGGAGCTGTGAAGAAAATAATGGAGAAACTAATCTTACTACAAGCTATTCAAAGCATTAGACTGTTAGCATGTCTGTGATTGTGCGGCATTCCTAACCCTTGTATGCACTGAGTGACTTAAGAATGTATTGGTTTGTGTATGGAATTGAAGGGAAAGTCAACCGTTAAAAAGATGTTGGATATAGATACATGGAAATACATCCCTACCCAGCAGTGTTAAAATGCACAATGTTAAGACATTAGCGCATTGTTTTCTGCCTCTGAAGTTCATCCCATTGAGGTCAATTTTGTTAATTGCTTGAAGGGACTATTTTCACATTGTAAAATACTCATAATGGAGTAGCTTAATATTATCTTGCAAATATCAATTGGTATTTTTGGCCAATTAATGTAACTGACACAATGCCCATTTTAACTCGGGATTACATTTTGCTTCAAGCGTGTTGATGCTTTTTGAAGATGCTTTTTAGTGCTACTGGGCTTTTGGTTAAGTAATAACCATTTTCAATGAAGTCATAATCTCCCCAAAAAATTATCTGTTGAGTGGTAATTAATTAATTGCACGCTGCACTTAATTGATGAGTCATTTGCATCACTCAATTACATCTTATCTACCATCTGGATCCAGTGCAGCATTTCTTCTTTTCCTCTTATTCTTGCCGCCTTTCAGCAAACCTCAAAGTTATACCTCCAGCTTGTTTATTTTTTGTTTTGCAGGCATTATTGACATTTATGCTGCTGCGTGTGGGAAATAGTCTGTTAAAACCATATGCAAGGCTATGTGCTTCAGTAACTGACACACAGGGAGGTCAGCCCGTCTTGGTTCATACAAGGCTGCAAATGGCTGTTCAAAAGTGATGCTTTTGCACATCCACATCCACTTTACTCTGGTGCCACCACTTTAAAAGACCACAGGTGGAAGCATCAAAGCAGGAACATCTTTTGAGGAATTGAGAGAATCCAATTTCTTCAACACACTATTCATCAGAAACAAGCCACTGGATATACGCCAACAAAGTTATGAAAAATGTATCAAGTGCTAGATTTCAACTCGTAAGGCTGTAACAAAGATTGTTTGGATGCTGGGCCTTAACAAAGAAAATTATTTCTAATAACACTTGGAAAGGAGCAAGAAGAGTTTTTAAAAGGGTGGCACATTACGAAATGCATAACTATCTGCATTACTGTAGCCTCTGAGTGTTTTATCTCTGAATAGAAGGAAACAAGTATATTCCAAATCAAACATGAACATGCAGAAATGAAACAGCTCGTACAATCTTACATCTCGGGCCCCTTGGCCCATTGTGGCTGTACCACGCTTAGAAAGAACATCCTAATTAGCATCTCTCTTCTACTCATTTCCCGGAGCCCAGAGTTTTTTTTTCCTCATCAAATATACATCTCAACTCCCTTTTGAAAAAAAATACAAGTAATTAATTGCACATCATATCGACTCATTGCATAAATAATCATCCATCTCTGGTCCCATTTAGAAATATTTGGCCATAATGGGTTCACTAGCCTGCTGCTTGCTCAGAATTTTTACCTTTTGTCAGATTATAGTAAGATTATAAATCAAATCTTGGGAACTGCCACAGCTAGTCAGGGGACAACTCTTTTCACAGGTTCATAAGTTGTAGGAGCAGAATTAGGCCATTCAGGCCCATCAAGTCTACTCCATCATTCAATCATGGCTGAGCTAACTCTCCCTCCTAACCCCATTCTCCTGCCTTATTCTCATAAACCATGACACCCATACTAATCAAGAATCTATCTATCTCTGCCTTAAAAATATCCATCGACTTGGCCTCCATAGCCTTCTGTGGCAATGAATTCCACAGATTCACCACCCTCTGACGAAAGAAATTCCTCCTCTTCTCCTTCCTAAAGGAACTTCCTTTAATTCTGAGGCTATGACCTCTGGTCCTAGACTCTCCCACTAGTGGAAACATCCTCTTCGCATCATAAGATTATCACAATTAAGAAATAGTTGGATAAGCTCTGCCACAGAAGAAAATTTAGGGTTACACTTTTCTGACGAGCGAAAAGGGGAGAATTTCCATGATTCATTTCGAATTGTGATTTTGGTGGAAACCTCAGTGACATTTATGCCATTTATCGCAGGCTTCCATTAATCTCTAACTGGATCATTGGCAGAGCTCTGATGAAAATCAGACAGGCTGCTAGCACGGAGTCGTTCGGTGAAATTCATGTATCTGCAATCAAACCTCGTGAACAAAAAATTCAAAAAAAACGCAGATACTGGAAGGCTGAAATGCAGTAGTAATTGCTTGAAGCACTCAGCAGGTTAGGAAGCTCGGAGAGAGAAACAGAATTAATGGTGTCAGGTCGAAGAAATTTAATCTTTTCCTGAAAATGGAGAAAAAAAGCAGTTTTGCAAAGCACTTTGCAGACACAAGAAAGAATATGTGCACAAACAGATAAAAAGTCTCTTGTGAATTGTTTCAGGATATCTTATTAGTTCCCCCACTGTGGATATGCAATGCTTTGAAGATAAGCTAAAATATTTTTTTAAATGCTGATGTTATTGCCAACCTGAACAAGTAATTTGGGCCAAATACTTATATGCCGATTTATTAGTGTTCTCCCGATTCATTCCTTGGGAAATACTGATGCTCATGTTTAAATTTGATTCAGTCAAGACAAATCCCATTAGCAGGTTGACTTTCCCTTTGAGGACAATGCAGTGAGATCTGAAGTAAGATTTCAACTTCAAAGAGTTGATGGGCTTGTTTTATTATTGTCCAAAAAGACAATTATATCTGAGAAATGTGGCTTAAAAGATCGGTCAGTAAGTCAGAATGCATAAATTATGTAATAGGGATGAAATAACCACTGCAACCTTAGCAACTGTATTAATACTCTTGTTTTTGTATTAGACTCCAAATCTGATGGTTAATGCAAAATCAGTACAAGCTTGTATGTTCAGATTAACAATAAAACTTTGAAACATCCACATTTCAGAAAATACGTTTCACATTGATTCATAGATACTGGGTCATACTTGTAATCTTATTATATCTGCTAAGGATGAAAGGAATAAACTCTGATCAGTGAACCCTGCATAGCAACATCTGAAGTGATAGCACAGAATCGTACAGTATAGAAACAGACCCTCAACCCAACATATCTAGGCTGCCCATCGGATTCTATGTATGCTAATTCCATTTACCAGCCTTCAGCCTTCTATGCTTTGGGTATTCAAGACTTCTTAAATGTCGCTAGAGGATCTGCCTCTGTCACCTTTTCTAGCAGTGCTTGCCAATTTTAAAAGCCCTCTGAAGGAAAAAAGTCTTTAGATTGCTTCTACACCTCGCCTGAAACCTCTACCCTCTGATTGTCGACACCCCTGCTATACAAAAAAACAGTTTCATCATCTGCCCTGTCGATGCTTTTGACTTTAGCGATACAGCATCTGCACCCATTAGTTCTAGCCTGCAAACATTGGGACATTTATACAGAAGCCAATTAACTTCCAAAGCTTTAATAATAATATATTCCTTTATTCGTCACACACCGGGGAAATTTACAGTGTTACAGCAGCAACGTGGATAGCAAGAGAGCAAGAGATCATTCATTATAAATAAATAAAAGATACATAAATATTGTCATCAGTTTTCTGTGTGTTCCTAGCTGTTATTGTTGATTCATCTGCTGGGAGCAGTGCTGGTTATGCAGTCTCACAGCAGCAGGAAGGAAGGACCTCCTATATCTCTCCTTCACGAACTTGGGGTGAAGGAGTCTGTCACTGAAGGAGCTACTCAGTGCAGTGACAGTGTCCTGCATGGGGTGGGAGTCGTTGTCCAGCATCCTCCTCTCTCCCACCACCTGCACTGAGTCGAGGGGGCAACCCAGGACAGAGCTGGCCTTCATGACCAGCTTGTCGAGTCTCTTCCCTTCCGCCGCTGAGATGCTGCTGCTCCAGCAGACTACTCCATAGAAAATGGGCGATGCAACCACCGTGTTGTAGAAGATTCTTAGGAGTGAGCCCTGCACTCCAAAGGACCTGAGTCTCCTTAGCAGATAAAGTCTGCTCTGGCCCTTTCTGTATAGCGCATCGGCGTTTTCAGTCCAGTCCAGTTTATTGTTGAGGTGGACACCCAGGTACTTATAAGAATCCACCCTCTCGATGTCCATTCCCTGGATGTTCACCGGTGTCGGGGGGACCTGCCTGCGCCTGCGGAAATCTACCACCGTCTCCCTGGATTTACCCGCGTTGATCCGGAGGCAGTTCCGCTGGCACCAGTCCACAAACTCCTTGATCAGTTCTCTGTACGCCCTGTCCTCGTCGCCCGTGATGAGGCCGACGATGGCAGAGTCGTCAGAGAACTTCTGTAGATAGGAGTCTGCGGACCTGTGCCTGAAGTCCGCAGTCTGCAGGGTGAACAAGAATGGCGCTAGCACAGTTCCCTGTGGATCCCCAGTGCTGCAGACCACCCTGTCCGAGACCAGGTCCTTTGTCCTCACATACTGTGGTCGGTTGGTGAGCTAGTCCAGAATCCAGGATGTGATGTGGTGATCCACTCCTGTGCGCTCCAGCTTGCCCCCCAGAAGCCCCGGCTGGATGGTATTGAATGCACTGGAGAAATCAAAGAACATGATTCTCACAGTGCGATCGGGCCTCTCCAGGTGTGAGAGAGCTCTGTTCCGCAAGTAGATGATGGCGTCCTCCACCCCGATGCGAGTCTGGTAGGCGAACTGCAGCGGATCCATTGATGGTCTCACCAGGGGGCAGAGATGGGCGAGGACCAGACACTCCAGTGTCTTCATCAGGTGCGATGTCAGTGCCACCGGCCTGTAGCTGTTGAGTTCCTTCGGGTGAGGCGTCTTTGGCACCGGTACCACGCAGGATGTTTTCCACAGCTGTGGAACTCTCCCCAGTTTCAGGCTCAGATTGAAGACATGCTCCACTATCCTGCACAGCTGGTCAGCACGAGACTTGAGGAGCCTCGAGCTGATGTCGTCCGGACCAGCCGCCTTCCTCGCAATTGATCTTCCTGAGCTCATTTCTCACCTGGTCTGTGGAGAAAGACAGATTGGAGCACAGGGGCTGGGTGCTCAAGGGTGTGAGAGGAGAAGGGGGTGCTCAAGGGTGTGAGAGGAGAAGGGGGTGCTCAAGGGTGTGACATCTTTGGAGTGCGGGAGGAAACTGGAGAAAACCCATGTAGTCACAGGAAGAATGTACAAACTCCGTACAGACAGCAACCGTGATCAGGATTGAACCTGGGACTCTGGCGCTGTAAGGCAGCAACTATACAATTGCTCCACCCATAATATGCCTTTCATAAATTTGAATACCTCTATCATCATCATCATCATCATCATATATCTACAGCCGGAAACAGGCCTTTTCGGCCCTCCAAGTCCGTGCCGCCCAGTGATCCCCGTACATTAACACTATCCTACACCCACTAGGGACAATTTTTACATTTACCCAGCCAATTAACCTACATACCTGTACGTCTTTGGAGTGTGGGAGGAAACCGAAGATCTCGGAGAAAACCCACGCAGGTCACGGGGAGAACGTACAAACTCCTTACAGTGCAGCACCCGTAGTCAGGATCGAACCTGTGTCTCCGGCGCTGCATTCGCTGTAAAGCAGCAACTCTACCGCTGCGCTACCGTGCCGCCTATCGTGCGCTATCAGCTTCCTTCTCGGCTGCCTCTGCTCCACGGATAACAAATCCAACCTATTCAATCTCTAATCTAATAACCAGGAACAGCAGATGCTGGTTTATGCCAAAGAAAGAAACAAAATGCTGGAGTGACTCAGCGGGTTAGGCCTATTCAATCTTGCCTCATAACTGATACATCCTGTCCCAGGCTACACCTAGGTGAATCTCCTCTTCACTCTCTCCGCTGTAATCATGTCTTTCCTTTAGAACGGTGACCAAAACAGCACATAATATTCCAGCAGTGACTTAAGTGCCTAACTCGCTGCCTCGGCAAGACCACCAACATAATCATGGACCAGTCATGGACCTCGGCCACTCCCTCTTCCACGAGGCTAGAGCTACAGAGGTATGAAAATGCAAAAATGAATTTCACTGTACACGTAACAAATAAAGTACCATACCATACCAGGTTTGAAAATTCATACCTCCAGATTCAGAGACTCTTTCTTCCCAGCTATCAGGGAACTGAACTAACGAAAGAGTGGTCCTGACCTCCTATCTACCCCATTGGAGATCATCAGACATGTTGGGCGGTGTGGACAAGTTGGGCTGAAGGGCCCAATGCTGTACGATTGAGTTTGACTCGATGACAATACATGATTACAATCAAGCCGTCCAGTGTATAGATACAGGATAAAGGGTATAACATTTAGTGTAATATGAAGTCCAATAAAGTCCAATTAAAGATAGTTTGATGATCTCCAATGTGGTAGATAGGTCAGGACTGCTCTTTAGTTGGTAAGAGGTGGGTTCAGTTGCCAGATAATAGTTGGGAAGAAACTGTCCCTGAATCTGGAGGTATAATAATAATAATAATAATAATGCATTTTATTTATATAGCGCTTTTCATATACTCAAAGACGCTTTACAGAGATTTAGAGAACATAGGGAAATGAATAAATAGATAAATAAGTAAATAAGTAAACGAACAGAGAAAGGAGACAGAAGGTGAGGTGACCTTCAGTGGTTGAAGGCAGTACTGAACAGGTGAGACTTCAGCGATGTTTTGAATGTGGTGAGTGTGGAGGAGTCTCTAACGGTTTGGGGTAGTGAGTTCCATAGGGTGGGAGCAGCGATGGAGAAAGCCCTGTCCCCCCAGGATCTGAGTTTGGTCCGGATATGGGGGGATAGGAGATTGGCAGCAGCAGAGCGGAGGGTGCAGGTGGAAGTGTGCCTGTGGAGGAGGTTGGTCAGGTAGGATGGGGCCAGGTTATGGAGGGCTTTGTAGGTTATGAGGAGGATTTTGTACTGGATTCTCTGGGGGATGGGGAGCCAGTGGAGTTTGTAAAGGACGGGGGTGATATGGTCACGGATCGGGGTGTGGGTGAGTAGACGGGCAGTGGAGTTTTGAATGTATTGAAGTTTACTGATGATTTTTGAGGGTGCGCCATAGAGGAGGCTGTTGCAGTAGTCCAGACGGGAGGTGATGAAGGCGTGGATGAGGGTTTCTGCAGCTGTGGAGGAGAGGGATGGACGGAGACGGGCAATTTTTTTGAGGTGGAAGAAGGCTGTCTTTGTGATGTGTTTGATGTGTTTGTCGAAGGAGAGGGTTTGATCAAAGATGATTCCAAGATTCCGGATGTGAGGGGAGGTGGATACTGGGAGACCATCAATGTTGAGGATGAAGTTTTGGGTGGATTTGGTGAGCGTTTTTGGACCAATGATGATGAATTTTCAAACCTGGTATGGTATGGTACTTTATTTGTTACATGTACAGTGAAATTCATTTTTGTATACAGTTCAGTACACGTATACATAAGCACTTAGATACATATCAGATAAGTATCTCAGATACAGTATAAGTGCATAGCAGTTACATAAGTACATGGGCCTCCTCCAGTGTCATAGTGAGGCCCACCGGAAATTGGAGGAACAGCACCTCATATTTTGCCTGGGCAGCTTGCAGCCCAGCGGTATGAACATCGACTTCTCCAACTTTAGATAGTTCCTCTGTCCCTCTCTTCCCCTCCCCCTTCCCAGTTCTCCCTCTATCTTCCTGTCTCCACCTATATCCTTCCTTTGTCCGGCCCCCCTGACATCAGTCTGAAGAAGGGTCTCGACCCGAAACGTCACCCATTCCTTCTCTCCTGAGATGCTGCCTGACCTGCTGAGTTACTCCAGCATTTTGTGGAATAAATACCTTCGATTTGTACCAGCATCTGCAGTTATTTTCTTACACTAAATGCATAGCAGTAGCACACTGAGACATTATACAGAGTCACCAGTTGTTGTAAGTGCAGGGATCTTGACCTGACCTTGAAAGTCTGTTGTCCTGGTGGTGTTGCAGGGTCGGCCTGGCCAGGCGTAACCGTGGTGTCTTCCGCCGCTATCCACCAATGTCCGGTCCACTTGCTTGGCCTCTAGGAGCGGCGCCCGGTCCAGTCAAGGCCCAGGCAGCTGCAGGGCCTCCAGCGGCCCACTCCCCCCTCTGTCAGGCAGCGTGTTAGGCAGTTAGGACACTGCTGGAATATTGTGTGCTGTTTTGGTCACCTTTCTAAAGAAAATACATAATTACACCAGAGAGAGTGCAGAGGAGATTCACCAAGGCGATGCCTGGGGTAGGAAATTTCCAACCATAGTTTTCTTTCTCTTCAGTGAATATAGATGTGAAGTATTCATTTAAGACCTCACCAAAGATTTTAGTTTTAGTTTAGTTTAGTTTAGTGAGATATATGGTGGAAACAGGCCCTTCGGCCCACCGAATCCCTGCTGACCAACGATCAACCGTACATTAGTTCTATCCTACACACTTGGGACAATTCACAGAAGTCATTTAACCTACAAACCCGCACGTCTTTGGCATGTGGGAGGAAACCGGAACACCCGGAGAAAACCCACGCAGTCACAGGGAGAACTTTCAAACTCTGCACAGACAGAATCCGAAGTCAGGATCGAACCCGGGTCTCTGGTGCTGTGAGGCAGCAACTCTACCGCTGCGTCGTCGTGCCACCCCCAGGTTTTGCACACTGATTGGGCCTCACTCTTTCCCTGATTACCCTCTTGCTCTTAATATTAAATGCCTTGGAATTAACCTTAATCTTATCAGCCAGTAGCATATAGCAGCCATCTTTGCCATGCCAATTTCTTTTTTAGCCTCTCCATATTCCTGAAGATCCTCCCCCATTTTCAGTGCTCTAAACCAACAACATGCTCAATTTATCTTCATTAAGCCTTTGATATCCTTTGCCACGAGGGTTCGCTGGACAATCCATCCTTGCCCTTGACCCATGCAGGAACACTTCCCACTGTTAAACTTCTAAAAGTCTCCATTTTCCTGAATGCAAAGTCACCGGGCAAGTAGCTGGTCCCAGTCTACCTTTGCCAGTCTTACTCCTGTCCAATGGTATTGCAATCAGCCTTTCCTTTGTTCAGAACTTAATTTCTGGATTACGCTTATCCCTCTTCAGAAACAACATTGAAATTTACCGAGTTATGGTCACTATCCCCAAGGTGTTCACCCAATTGCTTGGCTTCATTTCATGAATTAGGTCGAGGAGAGCCTCATCCCTCATAGGATATTCCACATGGGAACACAAGCAACTGCAGGTGCAGGAATCTTGAACAAAACACAAAGTGTTTAGCTTAGATAGACACAAAATGCTGGAGTAACTCAGTGGGTCTGGCAGCATCTCTGGAGGAAAGGAACAGGACATTTATGGGTTGGAATCCTTCCTCAGACACGTCAAGATCTCCGGAATGGTTCCAACTCGAAATATCACCTATTTCTTCTCTCCAGAATGCTGCCTGAGCCGTCGAGTTACTCCTGCATTTTGTGTCTACCTTGGGTATAAACCAGTATTTCTAGTTCCTTCCTACACACAAGTGTTTAGTTTAGTTTAGTTTAGTTTAGTTTAGTTTAGTTTAGTTTAGTTTAGTTTAGTTTAGTTTAGTTTAGTTTAGTTTAGTTTAGTTTAGAGATAGTGTGGAAACAGGCCCTTTGCTCCAACGAGCCTGCGTCAACCAATGATCACCCATATACTAGTTCTATTTCACAATTTACAGAAACTAATTCACCTACAAACCTGTAAATCTTTGGAACGTGGGAGGAGATCGAACACCCGGTGAAAACCCACGCGGTCGCGGGGAGAAAGTCCAAAGGCAGCACCCATGGTCAGGATGGAAACTTGCTCTCTGGTGCTGTGAGGCAGCAACTCTACAGCTGTGCCACCGTGCAGACCCTAAGTGCTGGAGGAGTTCAGCAGGTTAGGCAGCATCTGTGGAAGGAATGAATAGGTGATGTCTTGGGTTGGGACCATTCTTCAGTCTGATTTTATGGACTATCTGTGTATCGGCACAAGAACACTCCTTGAAACATTTTAACAATTCCACCCCATCCAATGCTTTCACACCAAGACAATCCCGGTTAATTGTGTGGAATACCACTCGACCTTATTCTTCTTAACCTCTCCAATGTGTAAGATTTGAGAAGTTTTCCCTCATTCTGAAAGCAACACCAAACCAAAAAGCTGCAGTTTTGGACATTTTAAACGGGAGACTGGGGCTGATAGCGGAGAAAGGCTGCGGTCAGTTTACCAAGGATGTCACAATCTGTGGGTCCTAAGATGGCTGCAGGACCTCGTGACCAGCCACAAAAGTAAAAACCTTACAGCCCAGTCTCTAGGTTTCTGCAAGGCCACGGCCAGAACAATGGATGGGTATTGGCCATGCAGAAACCTGCGAAACCAGGTCGAAGTCCAGACACTGGGGCGCTGACATCAGCATACTCACAATGCCCCAAGCCGACCTACACAGTTAATCTCGTTAAGGGGGCACAATAGCCCATAGAAAACTACCTGGTAGGTGATGGGAAACCAGTTAAACCCATCACCTCACAACGAAATACCAATTAACACCGTCTGGCCATCCCCGGTACCCCCGGACATAAGCGCAGATCAGAGAGAGAACTCATACATATCTTTTTGAACAAAGAGTTCCCAAGATCTGGCGGGAGATAGGACGGGTCAGAATAGTATAACTGGCCACGACCTTTGGGTTTTAAAATAATGCAAGAAATACTGTTAGAAGAAACCTGCAACTCACGCAAGAAGGAAGTCAAACGGATGCAGGAGAAAGAAAAGACAGGCAAGAAGAACGGATGCAAGAGAGAGGAACAGCCAGTAACCCCAGTAATAGCCCCATGGTGAGCATGTACCCCGATCTTACATATCCTGGACATAGTTTAGTGTAGAGGGGAGGGTGGTTTGAATAAACGTGGGTGTGTTAAAGGAATATGTGTTGGTCAATTTTGCGATGTGTCGTACGTTCCCCATCTTACAGTCGTGTATATGTCTTGTAGAACTGTGCGTTTTAGAATTCGGAGTAAAAGGTATTCATGTATTCGGTATGTGTCTTATGGATATGTCTTATAGAACTGTATAAGTATTCATGTACAATAGTCCCAAGCGCTAAATAAAAGCCTTTTTCATTTAAACCCTGGTTTTCAAATCTGGTCTGGTGGAATTTTCTGCACTATAAACGCTCCTGCATCTAAGTCCAGTGTCTAGAACCGTAAGGGGTGAGTGGGTCGAACCACTCACGGGGAACCAGTGTGCGCGGCCTGGTCAAGGGATCAGAGCAAGGCACGGGGACCTTAGGTCGGGCGAAAGTTCGGCGCAAAAACCCCTTACAAATGTATTTGTATTAAGCTCTGTATTGCATCTGTATTAAAACCAGGCTGCCATTGCCCTTAATGCTCCAATGGAATGTCAGGCAATCTTTAAGCAGACATATTGCTACAAAAAACAGGAAGTGTTGCGCATTGACATTGATGAGTTCTCTCATCCAGTCGAGAAAGTAACTTATTTCCATTAAGCCACTTGTAATCAAACTTCAAATTAAACTCCAGGCGCTAAAATGTAAAGACAGTATTTCCGTGACCTGTAAATCTCCTCCATAATTAAACATTTGAAGCCTGGTGCTCAGTGTCATTGTGCCATTATCAGTCAGTAAGCTGTCACTGACTTCAGCATCGAGAAGAATGACACTAATCCTTCACAACTTTTCAGGGTTGTTTCAAAAGTGCTTCTGCGATAAATAGGTCACGTTGAAGTGCAGTCGCTGCAGTGGAACAGGATTAATCAATGTCTTTCAAGTAAAACATCAATCTAATTCTTAATAAAGGGATGCTTTGTCAAGAGAATTATTACCCTGATGGCTGCAAGTTATAATATCTCAGTACGCTCTGTTATACTTCAGTGATCGTGACAAACAGCTTATTTGCTCTGACAAATGTAGTGGAATGTGACATCTGGCTGGTCTATCTGGGTTAAGTTTCATAAATCTTTCCAATCCAAAAGCCAGCAACAGGTTGAGTCAGCTGACAGCTCCATAGGGAACCTCCGGACCTCCGCCCTTTGGGGCCTCGGCACAAGTTGAACGACTTCATGTGGTCAGAGAAGCACAGGGTTGCAAGAGGAACTGGTGGCCAGATGCTGGTGGATGAAACCTTCGGCTCCATCAGCAGAGTCTCACCATGGAGTCCCAGCAGTGGAGCAGTGAGTGACCTGATGATATACTCGGTCGGGTTCTCAAAACCTGTGCAGGCCAACTGGCTGGAGTTTTTGCGGACATTTTCAACCTCTCATTACTGAGGTCTGAGGTTCCCACCTGCTTTAAGATGGCACCAATAATACCGGTGGCCAAGAAGAGGAAGGTGACGTGCCTCAACGACTGTCGGCCAGTGGCACTAACATCCGTGGTGATGAAGTGCTTTGAGAGGTTGGTTATGGTGGATATCAACTCCTACCTCAACAAGAACCTCGACCCACTACTGTTCGCCTACCGTCACAACAGGTCAAAGGAGGATGCGATCTCACTGGCTCTCCACTCCGCACTGGACCACTTAGACAATAAAAACACATACATCAGGCTGTTGTTTATAGACTACAGCTTCAATACCATCATCCTCTCCAAGCTGGTTACCTACCGCCCCATCAGGTGCTGGGGAGGCTCGAAGGTGTGGAGTACTCGTGGCTGAGCAGATCCCCGCTCAGCTGGAAGTACTCGTCGGACCCTGGGGACAAAATCCTTCTCGGGAGCCGGTCCCACACAACATGAGCCGCCTTTCCTCCACAACATGAGCCGCCTTTCCTCCAATAAATGCAACAAAGCTAGCAAAGTTTGGTAACTGTAGGAGCCATTTGTGTTTATTAGCTGCCTTAGCATATTATATTATTTTGTATCTTGCTGTATTACTTTTGGACACTTGGGGATGGTCAGGAGATGAATACATATCTGGGCATATATGGGCATAACGTACTGGGAGGAGCTAGAACTAGACACTGTCTGGGAATGCAGAGATGGGATGCATCAGATGCGGAGAAGCTATGGCAAGATACAGTTCTTATGATGGGAAAAATACTGTTTGTAACACTACTTCAATAAACGACTAATTAAACTGAAACATCGTGAAGATCTCTCTGTTGTCGGTTTGCGTCAAGATCGATCCACTCCAGCCTCCGTGAAATGGTAGTAAGTGGAGAGGACTTTATTGTCAGGACTGAAGTTGCCACTGCAGTAATGTTTGTTTACTGTTAAACTGAGAATGAATCTCAGAATGTTGCCCAGAAAATAAGCCACCGAGGAGGAAGTTATAATCCAAATAGATACAATCTGCCAAGATTCACATGCATCAATTGAAATTAGCTGACAGTACAACCATTTTGTGCAGATGATTCCTGTTAAAACAGGATGACTCCTGTTTTCGGAGCGAGATAAGTGGCGACTCCTTTGCATACTTTTTGCATTGTGATCAAACACAAAGAATTTCACCGTACCTGGGTACATGTGAAAAATATATATAATTGAATCATTGAATTGATTCATTACTAGGTTATGATAGTAGTGATTCGGGTATCCCCGAGCAGAGGGAAGAAACAGACCGAAATCTGTATTCTTTTACCGAGAAATAATCTATTTTTCATCATTATTTTGGCTGATAAGTACTTTCTCACCGAAGATAGACACAAAAAATTGGAGTGTCTCAGCGGGTCAGGCAACATCTCTGGCGAAAAGGGAAAGGCAATGTTTTTCGGGTCGAGATCCCTCAGACTGAAGAAGGATCTCGACCCGAAACATCACCTATTCCTTTTCTCCTGTGTGTATCTTCAGTGTAAACCAGCATCTGCAATTCCTCCCTACACACTGAGTATTTTCTCACATTCCTCTCAGTTTCTTGGTCCACCTTTCTCACCTCCTTTAACTCTTAATCCCAGTAATTGTGCAACCTTCGTATTCAGACATCGTCGGCAAGGGCCCCATTTGTTGACCATCCACTTAGCAGATTGTTAAGCTGTTTCAAAGTCTAGTTGGCATCAGCCACAATGGTGGGTCTGGAGCCAGACCAGCTAAGGATGTTAAGATTTCCTTCCCATGAGGACATCAGAGGACCAGATGGGCTTTTACAACAATCTGATAGTTTCATGGCGATCATTATTAATACCAGCTCTTCATTCCAGCTTTATTCAATTACTTGAATTTAAACTTCCCTGCCTACATTGTGGGATATGAACATGTCTCCAGATCAATACTGCAGACTCTTGGTTTAACCGTTTATGCCACTATGCTCCACTGTCCATTAATCTCCATTAGTGACTATTAAAATGCAGTCTACAAATTTTGTGTTCTACTTTCCCCATTTGAATTGAAAGTTGGATGAGATTGATGAGATAAGGCAGCAGATTTACTGCTTCAATAAAATTTGCATTGCAAAGTTTGGACTGTACATGCAATGATTTTGACAAAGTTCTTGGGGAAGTTGTCAATAGCTGTATAGATATAGCATTTAACAAGGGACAGAGAGAAGAGGAACTTTTTTGTTCAGAATGAAGGGAATTATACTTTGGTTTTCCACAAGCATCGGGACTGGGCCATTTTATTAACGACCTGGCCATAGGTGTGTCGGACATAGATTTTAAGTTTTAAAGTTTGAAGATGAGAGAAAATGTAAATACTGTAACCAGTGGGTAGGCTGCAGGAGAACTTAAATTGATGAAGTGGGCAGACACAGGGTAGATGTTGTCAAGCTGGAAAAGGTGCAGAGAAGATTTACGTGGATGTTGCCAGGACTTGAGGGCCTGAGCTATCGGGGGAGGTTGAACTGGTTGGGACTCTATTCCTTGGAGCGCAGGAGGATGAGGGGTGATTTACAGGGGTGTACAAAAACATGAGAGGAATAGATCGCGTAGACTCATAGAGTCTCTCACCCAGAGTAGGGGAGTCAAGAAACAGCGCACATTGGTTTAAGGTGAAGGGGGAACCTGAGGGGTAACTTCTTTCACACAAAGAGTAATGGGTGTATGGAACGAGCTGTCAGAGGAGGTAGTTGATGCAATGTTTAAGCAACATTTAGACAAGGACATGGATTGGACGGGTTTACTGGCATCTGGGCCAAATGCAGGCAGGTGCGACTAGTGTGGATAGGACATGTTGACAGGTGTGGTCAAGTTGGGCCAAAGGGCCTGTTTCAATGCTCTATCACACTATGACTCTTTATGACTCACTGAGTTACTCCAGCACTTTGTGTTCCACACACGATTCCAGCATCTGCAATTCTTTGTGTCTCCATAATCACTATCCCCATGCATATTGTGGCTATCTAGCTCTCTCTTGAATGCATTCAGAGAATTGGCTTCCACTGCCTTCTGAGGCAGAGAATTCCACAGGTTCACAACTCTCTGACTGAAAAAGTTTTTTTCCTCATCTCTGATCTAAATGGCCTACATTCTTAAACTGTGGCCCCTGGTTCTGGACTCCCCCAACATTGGGAACATGTTTCCTGCCTCTAACGTGTCCAACCCCTTAATAATCTTATACATTTCGATAGGATCCCCTCTCGTCCTTCTAAATTCCAGTGTATACAAGTCTTTCTGCTGACTGGATAACACGCAACAAACTCTTTTCACTGTACCTCGGTGCACGTGACAAAAAATTAAACTGCACTTTTTCCATTCAGTATGAATCTATGGGCTTAAATTTACTGGGCAGAAATTTAATAGAAAAGAAATGGAGCAGCACAGTGGTGCAGCTGGTAGAGCTACTGCCTCATGACACCAGCGACCTGGGTTTGATCCTGACTTCACGTGCTGTCTGCGTGGACTTTGCACGTTTGCACGTTTCCTCTGGGTGCTCCAGTTTCTTTCCATATTCCAAAGACTTGCTGGTTAGAATAATTGGCCTCTGAAAAATTGTCCCTAAAGTAGATGAGAAAGTTAGATAACATAGAACGGGTGACCAATGGTTGGCATGGTTTGCATGCTGTAACTCTAAACTAAACTAAACTTTACTTGTGCAATTATTTTATAAGAAATGTGAGGTGAGGCCTTATAAGATAAATGCTGCAATCTTAAATTGCTTACAGGAATAGGAAGATGCTGAATCTTTGAAGGCTGCACAATAATTTGAGATGGCAAGTGAAAAAAATAATTAGGAGCAATGGTTTTAATTAAAATAAGAAACAGATTCCTATTTTATCAGTCTGAAGACTGTTTCTAATCTTAAAAGTCCTTGGCAGCATCAGTGGAATGACAAAGAGTTAATGTTGCCAGAAAAGGTCTATTCTGAAGTCCTGCTGCTGTTTCTAATGATTTGAACAAAAATATTGCAAATATTAAAATATTACAATAATTTTGAGTGTCATACTCAATAAATTTGAGCGGCTAATAATTATGAAAAAATAATAAAACAATTAAAATGTCACAAATATTTTAAATGTAAAAGCAAATGTTCAAATGTAAAAACAAATAACTGAAATCTATTCATTCAAAATTTAAGTCACTACCAATTGTTCAAGTCCCTTATGTAGAAACAAAGAACTGAAGATGCTGGCTAATACACAATATGTCACAGTGCTCGAGTAATCTATTGGGTCAGCCAGCATCTCTAGAGAACATGGAAAGGTGATGTTCTAATTGCCACAGAAGGCTGTGGAGGCCGTCAATTAATATTTTTTATGCAGAGATTGATAGATTCTTGAAAAGTTTGGGGTCTCAGGCGTTAAGGGAAGAAGGCAGGAGAATGGGGTTGAGGGAAAGATGGATCACCCATGATTGAATGGCAGCATAGACTTGATGGGCTGAATGGCTTATTTCTGCTCCTATTACTTATGAACATGAAATCATATTGCCCTTGCACCAGATCTAAACAGGCATAGATTGTAAGTGCTGTAAATACTGATATTTTCCATCTTGAGGAACTATGTTTGGATGTAAGATGAACACTGCAGAATTGCAGGACTTTGCTGGACTCCCTGCGATAGTGGATGCACAGATGGAATGGCAACGACAAACAGCCATCAAGAAAATCATAAGCAAACATGGAAATCTGAAACTTGCCGAGACATCTGGGGTTATATGCCTGCATTCCCCAGGAAAATCTGGCATTAATATTCTTAAATAAAATGACCCATTTAAACAGACTGCAGTTAATTACAACAAGAAATCAACTAAGTGTGTAGAAAGGAACAGCAGATGCTGGTATAGACGGAAGATAGACACAAAGTGCTGGAGTAATTCAATGAGTCAGGCAGCATCTCTGGAGAAAAAGGATGGGTGACGTTTCGGGTTGGGACCCTTCTTTAGACTGAAAATTAAAATTCCCTGTATGCTTATGAATTTCTTGACGGCTGGGTGACATTGCCATTCCATCTGTACTTCAGTCTGAAGAAGGGTTGATAGACACAAAATGAAGAAGGGTCTCGGTATGAAGAAATGTCACCCATTCCTTTTATCCAGAAATGCTGCCTGACTCATTGAATTACTCCAGCCTCCCAGTTCGAGCCCAGTCTGAAGGAGGGTCTCGACCCGAAAAACTTAGCCCATCCTTTCTCTCCACAGACGCTGCCTGATGCTCCGAGTTACTCCGGCACTGTGTGTCTATATTAAGAAATCGACTAATACTTATTTAGATTTATTGCTGTTGCTTTGCTTTTCAGCAAAGCTTCAATGCTTAGGCTGGAGATGTATAAAACCAGTCAACCTAGTCTGGCAGGAATTTCCCTGCAGCAGTTGAATACCTAGCACCATTTATTTTGTCAACAGGGTTTGAACCAGTGGACAAACATATTATCATGTAAATAGAGCCATTCATCCAATTTAAATTATCCATTTTCTGGAATTAGCAATTAAGGTATCTTCACTTGCAGTCCATTTCTGGAGGCATAATTCATTCTATCTGTTCAATCGAGACCGGTTAAAACAACAAAAGTACTTCATTTGTGGGGCTTCACTGTAAACTTCTAACATGATCCATTTGATTGAGAAAAAACACAGGTGTAGATCAATTAAGATTATTTTAATTAAACACCAAACACCCTGACATCTCATACCGACTTCTGAAAATAGAATCAGTGTTCAAAGATATTATTGCCAGATAATGTAAAAAAAATAGTCACCTTAGTTTACACAGATCACCAATTTACCAAACTACATAAACTATGGAAACATCAGTTAAAATCAAATCAGGCTTAGTTAAAGAGAGCAACAGAATTCAAATGACTTACAAAGAGCAACAAATGTTGTCCTCGCACAACAAATCGATAATACCTGCCAGAGGAAATTAATGTAAATTGTACTTTTTGGTTATCTCCATCAGTGGGGAAACTATTTCCAAGTCGCCCATTTATTACATTTAGATTGAGTGACCAGTGTAGTAGTTAGATAAATGTTATTACGAGAGGATCTGATACATGGCAAAAACCTCACTCATGTTAAGCAGAAGCTATCGATGAGAATGCTTTAACCTTGTTCATATAACCTTTGTATCTGCACATTTGCTTCATTGTATAAGTCAGGCATTCTAAGCCTTTGTAAATCTTTGGACAAGAAGACGTTGCTGGTTTCAATTCGCAGTATACGTCCTGGTTGAATGAATGTGGTTTTGATGCTTTATGTGTTTGCTGTTGCCAAGGGTGCATGTACATGTTGATCTGTGCTCAGGATAATGTGGTTAGCAAATGAAGATAGACACAAAATGCTGGAGTAACTCAGCGGGTCAGGCAGCATCTCAGGAGAGAAGGAATGGGTGATATTTCGGGTCGAGACCTTTCTTCAGACTGAGAATCTGAGTTACTTTGAGTCTATCCTCTGTAAACCAGCATCTGCTGTTCCTTCCTACACATGGTTAGTAAATTCAGTGAGAAATAACTAAAATTTCATCCACAGTAACAGTCACTGACATCAGATAAGCCAATTTGAGAGTCAACCCATGACAAGCGATTTGCCCAGATGGAGTCCCTTGATGTGTCTATAAGACAGGGGCAGAATTAGACCATTCGGCCTGTCGAGTCTACTCCATTATCCAATCATGGCTGATTTACTTTTCCCTCTCAGTCCCATTCTCCTGCCTTCCCGTTTGAGGTCTGAAGAAGGGTCTCAACCCAAAACGTCACCTATTCCTTTTCACCACAGATGCTGCCTGACCCGCTGAGTTACTCCAGCATTTTGAGTCTATCTTCAGTGGAAACTAGCATCAACAGTCCCTTCCGACACATCTTATTTATTGACTGTCGTCAACACCATAATTCTAACCAAACTCATGTCCAAATGCTTGGAGCTTGCAGTCAGCACCTCCCTCTGCTACTGGATCCTTGACCTCCTAACCCATAGACCGTAATCAATGAGGATAGGTGGCAAATCATCCTCCACAATAATTTTCAACACCAGTACCCTGCAAGGCTGCATCCTAAGCTCTCCACTATACTCCTATACTCTCACAATTGTGTGGCCATAATCCACTCTGTCTACATCTACAAGTTTGCGGAAGACGTCAATACAGTGGGAAGGATCTCACAAGAGGGTTATTGAGGGCGTGCAGCGTAGGTTCACTAGGTTGATTCCCGGAATGGCGGGACTGTCGTATGTTGAAAGGCTGGAGCAATTAGGCTTGTATACACTGGAATTTAGAAGGATGAGGGGGGATCTTATTGAAACATATAAGATAATTAGGGGATTGGACATATTAGAGGCAGGAAACATGTTCCCAATGTTGGGGGAGTCCAGAACAAGGGGCCACAGTTTAAGAATAAGGGGTAGGCCATTTAGAACGGAGATGAGGAAGAACTTTTTCAGTCAGAGAGTGGTGAAGGTGTAGAATTTTCTGCCTCAGAAGGCAGTGGAGGCCAGTTCGTTGGATGCTTTCAAGAGAGAGCTGGATAGAGCTCTTAAGGATAGCGGAGTGAGGGGGTATGGGGAGAAGGCAGGAACGGGGTACTGATTGAGAGTGATCAGCCATGATCGCATTGAATGGCGAAGGGCTGAATGGCCTACTCCTGCACCTATTGTCTATTGTCTATTGTCTATAACAACCTCTCCCTCAAAAACAGCAAAACGATGGAGCTGGTCAGCAAATTCTGATGTGTAAGAATGGTTCCGTCTGATGAAGGGTCTCGACCCGCAATATCCCTCAGTCTGATGAAGGGTCTTGACCTGAAACGTCACCTAATCCTTTTCTCCAGGGATGCTGCCTGTCCCGCTGAGTTACTCCAGCATTTTGTGCCTATCTTCAGTGTAAACAGCATCTGCAGTTCCTTCTTACAGCAACCTCTGATAATGGGGTGGAGTACACACCCCAATCTGCATTAATGGTGCTGAAGTGGAGATGGTCAAGAGCTTCGAGTTCCTAGGTGAAATATTACCAACAATTTAACCTGGTCCAACCACATCGACGATGCAACCAGGAAAACACACTAATGACTCTACTTTCTCAGAAGACTAAATTCAACATGTGCCCAATGACTCTTACCAATTATTACATTTGCACCACAGAAAACATCCTATCTGGATGCATCGCAGCTTGGTGTGGCAACTTTTCTGCCCAAGACCGCAACAAAATGCAGAAAGACCTGGATGCAGCCCTCAGCCAGTCTCCATCACACAAACCAATCTATCCTCCATCGATTCCATCTCCATTTCAAGCTGCTTTATGAATGCAGTCAACATAATCACGGTGGCGCAGCGGTAGAGTTGCTGCCTTACAGCGCTTGCAACGCCAGAGACCCGGCTTCGATCCTGACTACGGGTGCTGTCTGTACGGAGTCTGTCCATTCTCCCTGTGACCGCGTGGGTTTTCACCGAGATCTTTGGTTTCCTACCACACTCCAAAGACAAACAGTTTTGTAGGTTAATTGGCTTGGTATAAATGCAAATTGTCCCTAATGTGTGTAGGTTTGTGTTAATGTGCGGGGATTGCTGGTCAGTGCAGACTCGGTGGGCCGAAGGTCATGTTTCTGTGCTGTATCTCTAAACTAAACTAAACTAAGACCGCTCAGACCCTGGTCATTGTCTCTTCACCCCTCTCTCATTGGTCAGAAGATACAAAAGCTTGAAAGCACATACCACCAGATTCAAGAACTACTTCTTCCCAGCTGTTATTAGACTCTTGAACAAACCACTCATATTCTAAGCATCCAACCCCAAACTTACAATTGAGCAATTACAACTTTAATCTGCACTCTCTCTGTAGCTGCATCATTATATTCTGCATTATTTTCTCTTTTGCGCAAACTGATGTACTCATGTACGGTTTGATTTGAATGGACAGAACGTGAAACAAATTTTTACATTGTAGTTTCGTTGACATGACAAATTACATCACCAATACCAAAGTAGAGACAAAATGCTGGATCAGGCAGCATCTCGGGAGAGAAGGAATGGGTGACGTTTCAGGTCGAGACCCTTCTTCAGACACACATCACCAATACCAATTTCATCACCAATACCTCCTTTCCCACACCCATACCAATTTCAATACCAATCACAGCATTCTCTCCCCCCACTCCCACCCCCCTCACCACCTTTGCTGGATCTTAAATACTGGTTCCTCCTACCTTTTCCAGGTCTGGTGAAACGTGAACTCAATTACTTTCTCCACAAATACTGCCTGACCTGCTGGGCATTTCAAGCATTTTCAATTAAAATTCAAAACAGTTTCTTCAAAGTTATTTAATTTAGTTTAGTTTAGAGATACAGCGCAGAAACAGGCCCTTCGGCCCACCGAGTCCGTGCCGACCAGCTATCCCCGCACACTAACACTATCCTACACACACTGGGGACAATTTTACACTGATACTCAATAAAGTTCATACTCGATTAAGTAAAATTAATTCTTCATTTTAGCAATTCCTATGTGTTTTCGGATAAAGATCACACCTGTGTTATAACAATATTTCCTCCTCTAACATTTTGGATCAATGTGCCTGTGGTGTGGGTCAATGAGTTCCACTGTGACAAATTGGAGGAGGCGTGGGATTTTTGACAGCACTCCCAGTAAATAGATCATCGTAAACAGGCTCTATTTATTCAGCAAACAGTTGTAGAAGTTTACTCGGACAGTGTATTTCGGAGAATAATCAAATTACTGCGCAGTCAAATTTATTGAAAAAAAATCACTATGAACCACAACAAACAAATCTCGACTGCCAATCTGGCAATATTTGGTAGATGTGACAATGATAAACCGATACCAATTCCAATACCCATCACGGGCCTTTCCTCTTACGCTCAATTCCCCCCTTTGCTGTACCTTTTTTCGTGAAAGCAGGATTATATTTGCATGAAAGAGCAGTGAAAATAGTTACGGTAGTGAAAACAACTACTTCAGAACTGTCCACAATCATGGCTAGTCACATGTTGAAAAAAATCAGTTGTAGGCTAATCACAATTTTAATTGAAGGGAGGCACAAAATGCTGGAGTAACTCAACGGGTCAGGCAACATCTCAGGAGAGAAGGAATTTTAATTGCACTGCTAAACAAAATTGAGTACCATGTTTTGCAAAAATCCAAGTAGTTTGTCTTTGTGAGGTAGGAAGAAAGAAAAGAAAAGCAAACGAGTAGGAGGGTGATAAAGGGAGGGAGAAATCGAGTGGTGAAATAGAGTGTTTGATTTTCAAAGATTCAAAGTGCATGTTAACTTAGTTATACCAAGCGGTTTGCAATCACTTTATTCAACCAACATAACATTTCTACGTCAAAACATTAAACCATAGCTGATACAAAGTAAAGGCAAATGCAGTATTCCCAGATCATGTCAGGCTAAACTGCAGGTGATTGTGCAAGGATGCATTATTCATAACTTTTCTTTTTAACAACCCTGATTCTTCTGACCCAGGTTTGAATTCACAGTTGCCCTCTACCATCCAGTATGTCACAGCCTCAGGCGGAAATGTTTATACCCCTTAAGGCTGCAATTCTGCAAAACATTTGATCGTTTGATCTTCCCTTTCGTACCATTTAAACAAGAACCAGCTTCTCATGCTGAAGAGGTGTCGTGAGGTGGGGAATGTGCAGCGGTGGGAAAATGGTGCAAGTTTACTCTTCAGCACCTCTGTTACGATAGCAATGTTATAACTTTTGTCACTTGTAAGCATCTCTCACCAGCATTTAGGGCCCTGGGGAGGTGATAGCCTGTCCTGGCTGCCTCCACTCGTGCATGGAGCTTCAACTTCAATGGTGGCACGGTGGCGTAGCAGTAGAGTTACTGCCTTATAGCGCCAGAGACCCAGGTTCAATCCTGGCTACTGGAGTTTGTACGTTCTCCCCATGGCCGCGTGGGTTTTCTCCGAGATCTTCGGTTTCCTCCCACCATCCAAAGACATACAAGTTTGTAGGCTGATTGGCTTGATATAAAAATGTAAACAATTGTCCCCAGCATGTGTAGGATAGTGTTAGTGAGTGGGGATCGCTGGTCGGGGTGGTGCGGAAATGGTTAGAGGAGTCGAGTCCCTTTGTTCAGCATCTTCTATCCAGAGATGCTGCCTGACCCGCTGAGTTCCTCCAGCATGTTGTTTTTTGCTCCAGTTTACAACATCTGCAATCTGCTATTGATCCTAGCACATGTTAAGCAGACTCGACTTCCAGTCTCTTATCAATTTCCATCTTTTTGGTTTTCTTGTGGATTTCTAAACACTTTCCATCTTGCATGCACAATTATTTTTATACCAATGGAAAAAATGAACAACTTTGAGATTTTATTGTCCATTGCAAGCAATAAAGTTTCTCTCTCAGGCTGAGATATCATTTTAAAGATCTCTTATCCTGTTATAGCTTAAAAGCTTGCAGCTGCCGATATGACAGACTTGACCAGTTAATGCACATTGTTTCTTTGTCTTTCATTTTAATAATGTTTTGTAGCCTAAATTCACATTCCTAACTGAATAAGAGTTTGGACTACACACCATTTCCCAAGTATTGGATTTCCATTGTTACTTGCTGAACTTTTCTATTATAAAGTGGTCAAGGCATTGATCATACTGTCATCTTCAATTTAAAATCAATCCCTAATTACCCCTTATTTATAATGCTCTTTAATCAACAAAACAATTCCACCTCTGATATAAGAACATGAAGATGCACCACTAGCCCATTGATTATCCATTAAACTGGACAGGGTGTAAAGGAAAGAATGCATTTTTAATGACATGGTTGATTTTAATTACTGCCAATCAAATTACCATCCTCTGAATTATTAGTTTTACATCTCATTATTGTTAGGCATTTACAAAAGTAGTATGCTTTTTAATTTTCCTCTCTGTCTTATGTTTTTATGCCACTCGTCTTTATTTTTCAATCATTGTATCACATTCTGTCGGGATCTGTTTCTGGTTATCTTTTCCTGGTCTAGACTCTGTTGGTACTAAATTGGATGGCACCAATAAACGAGCACTGCGAACACAAGGCATGATTTACCTACTGCTGTTTGAAATAATCAGGACACATAAAAGATTCAGGTTACTCCTCGTTAAAAATGATTTCAAAGAGCATCTAGCATGAGCTGATGCTGGTGATGATTGCTTCAGGGCATAATAATGAAGATGTCATACTTTGTGGTTGGAAATGGTGGTGCAATTCGTTTCCAAGGTCTTAGTCGCTTGCCAGAAACCTACTGTCAGCAAAACTAAAGAGATGATCGTGGACTACAGGAGGCAGAGGGTGAGTGGACACCTCCACATCCACATCGGTGATGCTGAGGTTGAAAGAGTCAGCAGCTTTAAGTTCCTCAGTGTGCATATCACTGAGGACCTTTCCTGGACACTGCACACGGACACAATAACAAAGAAAGCCCGCCAGCGGCTCTTTTTCCTGAGAAGACTGAGGAAGTTTGGCATGAACGCCAGCATTCTCACAAACATCTACAGATGCACCATCGAGAGCCTGCTGACGGGCTGCATTACAGTCTGGTACGGGAACTGTTCTGCCCACAGCTACAAATCACTACAGAGAGTGGTGAAGACGGCACAGCACATCCCTGGCAACTGTCTCCCGGCCATTCAGGACATTTTCTACCGGCGGTGCCTGCAGAAGGCACGCAGCATCATCAAGGACCACAGCCACCCAGCACGCAGGCTGTTCTCCTTGTTACCGTCAGGCAGACGATACAGGAGTATGGCTGCGCGTACCACCAGACTTAAGAACAGTTTCAACCATCAGGCCATCGGGCTTCTGAACTCATAAACACATTTCACATCATATATGTTGATTATTTTAATATTGTCTTTTTATCTTACTAATGTCTTTTTTATCTTATTTATCCTTGGAATATTACTGCTGAGGTGACCCGTTGTCTTGTCAAATACATTTCATTGTATCGTTGACCCTGTGCCAACCTACATATGACAAATAAAATTAAAATTAAATTAAATTATATTAAATTCAATTAAATGAATGAATTAATTAATACTGATTGCAAATGAGTGGGATGTTCTGATGCAGCACTGGAGGTCTTGGCAGATGAGATAGACAGGAGGAACAAGGTCTTCTACCCTCAAGGCATATGAAAAAGCAGAGGTGGAAGCAGTTAGTTGCATTGAATCATGCTCTACGACGTGGACTGTCCCTTATAGAAGAGCACCAGAAAATAGGAGCAGAAGGCCATTTGGCACCTCAGGTCTGCCCCACCATATGATCATGGCTCCTCTGCCCTAGACCCCGACTCCTCTTCTGTTCTACATACCCAGAGCCCTCAATCTCTTGATCTTACAAAAAATGTATCTTCCTCCACGATTCCTCCACCATATATCTTCCAGCACGATGGCTGCCTCGCCAACGGTCTGTCTTCGTCTTTTTCATTCTTTGTGTTTTTAGTTTGTTGTAAAATGTATCTTTTAGCTTATCTTTAGGTTTTTTTTAATTATGTGGGGGGGGGGGGTTGGTGATGGGGGGGTATCTTTTTCATCTTTTTCATCGACGGAGGTGCGACTTTTTTCGTGTCGTATATCCGTCTGCACTGCGGCCTAACATCGTGGAGTTGGCGGCCTCTTTTTGGGACTTCCAGAGCTCCAAAACCGCGGAGCCTGCAGGCTTTAACATCTTGGAGCAGGCGATCCCTTTGCCAGGGGTCGGCCTTTGACGCTCCAACATGCGGGAGCCACAGACTTTAATATCGTGAAGTTCACGGTCCCTGGTTAGAGGCCGATTTCGGGAACAAGCCGCAGGAGTTTCGACCGCCTCGATGCGGGAGCTTAGACCGCCCCAATGTGGGAGCTCGATCGCTGGCTGTGGATGGTTCGACTCCCCCAACCGCGGGAGGAAAGGAGGAAAGAAGATAAGACTTTATTGCCTTCCATCACAGCGGGGAATGTAGAGGAGCCGCTGTGGTGGATGTTTATGTCAATTTTTTATGTAGTTGTGTGTCTTGTTGCTTTGTTAGTATGACTATATGGAAAACCAAATTCATCGTATGTTGCAAAACATACTTCGCTAATAGATTACGATCATGATTCTGATTCTGATTCTGATTTAAGTACTTCAAATGAGCTTGATTCTGCAACTCACTGGGGTCACATGATTGGAACAGAATAAGGCCATTCGGCCCAACAAGTCTACTCTGCCATTCAATCATGGCTGATCTATCTCTCCCTCCTAACCCCATTCTCCTGCCTTCTCCCTATAACCCCTGACACCTGTACTAATCTAGAATCTATCTATCTCTACCTTCAAAATTTCCATTTACTTGGCCTCCACAGCCTTCTGTGGCAAAGAATTCCACAGATTCACCACCCTCTGGCGGACTCCAGATATTCATTACACTCTACCTACCTCAGTTTTAAATGGCTAGGTTTTGAAACTTGGATTGGCATATGGATATGCAGGGTTTGAAGGGATATGAATTATGTGCTGGTAGACAAGAGGTGGTTTGGGCATCATGTTCAGCACAGACATTATGGGCAACCTAATAGGAATCTGATGGGCAACTTTTTACACAAAGTGTGATGGGTGTATGGAACGAACTGCCGGAGGAAGTGGTTGAGACAAGTACTATCATAACGTTTATGACATTTGGACAGGTACATGGATAGGACAGGTTTAGATATAGGCCAAACACAGCAGGTGGCACCTGTGTTGATTGGACAGCATATGCAATTCCATCTTACACTATTTATGCCTATGTTACATAAAGGGAAGTTGCCATTGTTGCTGCTATTACTATCTGTAAAGAAAAAGCTAACTTGCCGAAAGCAGTTTGTTGAAGATTTTTCAGTCAAATTTCAAGTCTGTAAATTTGTTTCGAGCATAATTTTTCTGTGTAACATTCAACCACAATGAGACTGTTAAATCTGCTGGAATGATGAGGAAAGATTCATGTTCTTACAGTAATCTGCTGCTCAGTGAGAAAATACCCAAAAAACAAATATCCGCAGATCAAATATATCCCGCAGCTCCGCTCTTGCTCCCCCTCTCCCCACTCGTAACAAGGATAGAGTCCCCCTTGTCCTCACCTTCCACCCCATCAGCCAGCGTATACAACAAATTATCCTCCAACATTTCCGCCACCTACAACAGGATCACGCTACTGGCCATATCTTCCCATGTCTACCCCTTTCTGCTTTCCGCAGAGACCGTTCCCTCCGTAACTCCCTGGTCCACTCGTCCCTTCCCACCCAAACCACCCCCTCCCCAGGTACTTTCCTTTGCAACTGCAGGAGTTGCAATACCTGTCCCTTTACCTCCTCCCTCGACTCCATCCAAGGACCCAAACAGTCTTTCCAGGTGAGGCAGAGGTTCACCTGCACCTTCTCCAACCTCATCTATTGCATCCGTTGTTCCAGATGGCAACTCCTCTACATCAGCGAGACCAAGCGCAGGCTGGGCGATCGTTTCACTCAACACCTTCGCTCAGTCCTCCTTAACCAACCTGATCTCCCGGTGGCTCAGCACTTCAACTCCCCCTCCCATTCCCAATCTGACCTTTCTGTCCTGGGCCTCCTCCATTGTCGTAGTGAGGCCCAGCGCAAATTGGAGGAACAGCATATCATATTTCGCTTGGGCAGTTTACACCCCAGCAGTATGAACATTGACTTCTCTAACTTCAGATAGTTCCTCTGTCCCTCTCTTTCACCTCCCCCTTCCCAGTTCTCCCACTTGTCTTCCTGTCTCCTACTACATCATATCTTTGTCCCGCCCCCTCCCCTGACATCAGCCTGAAGAAGGGTCTCGACCCGAAACGTCACCCATTCCTTCTCTCCCGAGATGCTGCCAGACCCGCTGAGTTTCTCCAGGATTTTGTGTCTACCTTTGATTTAAAGCATCTGCAGTTTTTTTCCCTCCGCAGATCAAAAGGTCATCTGATCTTTGCTCGGCACGGTGGCGCAGCGGTAGAGTTGCTGCCTTACAGCGCCTGCAGCGCAAGAGACCCGGTTCAATCCCGACTACAGGTGCTGTCTGTACAGTTTGTTCGTTCTCCCCGTGACCGTGTGGGTTTTCTCCGAGATCTGTGGTTTCCTCCCACACTCCAAAGACGCACAGGTTTGTAGTTTAACTGGCTTGGTATAAATGTAAATAGTTCCTAGTGTGTGTAGGATAGTGTTAGTGTGCGGGGATCACTGTTCGGTGCGGACTCGGTGGGCCGAAGGGCCTGTTTCCGTGCTGTATCTCAAAACTAAACTAACTTTAACAAATCTGACGCAAATTTATATGGGAATCAGAGACAGCCCTGAATTCCGGAGAACTATTTTGCTGTCAAGCATGGTCGTAGATGAAGGCCTGTTACTCATAACTTGCGGACAATAATTTAATCACTCATTTGATATTAAAAAATGCAACTATCACTGATGAAAAAATTTTACTCTAATGTTCTCAGTAAAATATATGAACCTTTATCATCATATTGGGAAGTTTTCAAAATGTCAGAGTGTTTATTGTTTTATCCCTGAACAAATTGTGTTAGGAGCAGAATTAGGCCATTTGACTGTGTGGGGTCCCTGGCTGCGTCCATTAGAGCATAAACATAGTAGCAGAATTAGGCCATTCGGCCCATCGAGTCTACTCCCTCATTCAATCATGGCTGATCTATCTATCTCTCCCTCCCAAACCCATTCTCCTGCCTTCTCCCATAAGCCCTGACTCCTGTACTAATCAATTGCATTGGCAAACTTGGACGCCCCATTCTGCAAATAGTTAACTGGATCCAGCACCCTTTGAACCTCAGATCAATGCAGCCACTGTGGAGGTGGAACAATACAAAACCTGCTTCAAATATATGTTGCCCAAGGTGTACTGAAGCCAGATATGATTGGCTGATGTTTCTTTTGCCAGCATCTGACTAAATGGCTGTAATTTGCTCTAAAGAGACACTGACTGATCGTAAAAGGGATTTGGACTCTGAAGATAGGGGATTAAGCTGAGCTGCAAGGCTTGTAGTGAATTATTTAGATTTCAAGCCTCAAGCATGGGTAATCAAGATTGCAACCTCATGCCTGGAAAATAGCAGGAAAAAGGCTAATTGTGTTTCAGCTTAAATTGTTCACACATTATGTTCAGTTCACCTGAACTCATTGCTTCCCTTCTACACATCTGTCATTTCTTCCTTTTGATGGCAAAATCAGATTTAAAAAAAATGCATAATAGGAGAAGGATGACCCACCTTCTTTCAAGAAAATAGAGGATAGTGTTAATGTACGGGGATCGCTGGGCGGCACGGACTTGGTGGGCCGAAAAGGCCTGTTTCCGGCTGTATATATATGATGATATGATGAAAATAGTCTACAACTATTCTCCCTTTTTACTTCAAACCCAAAACTGAGCAGAAAACGCCATTGAATGCCATTCCGGTGAAGTGACTAGATTGTTATGCAGAGGCCTATTGTAGATCATTGATATGGGAAGATGCATTCAGATCCAACCATGACAGTGATGGAATTTAAATTCCAAAGTTAAGTATATATTACAGTCGGTCCCCCACCTCTTCGATCCCATCTCCACTGGTCCCCCTCCCCTTGGACCCCCCCCCCCCCCCCCCGATGACTTTCTACCCTCTTTAGACCTCTTCATTTCTGAATACCGACATGACATTAATTGTCTCAGCTTTTCCATTCCCCTCATCTACTCTAACCTCACCCCCTCTGACATCCACTGGGTCTCCTTCATCCATTTTACTTGTCACATCCTCAAAAAATTCCAAAAAATCAATCCATGGAGTCATTCCCCTGCAGTGCCTGCAGGATGTTCCGTGCTGACCACTGCCCGATGGACTTGTGATCAAAGGTGTTGGTCCGAAAGAACCTTTCCACGAGCGACAGATGGTGCGGCAATGTCCAGCTGACTGGCACATTGCGTGGCATCTGCACCCGGCCCATCCTTTGCTACTCCGGGGACAGGTAGAACCTCAGCAGGTAGTGACACTCGGTGCCCCAGTGCCTTGACTCCGCCTGATGCAGCCACACACGAAGGTGGCCATCAGGATGAGGGCGACGTTGGGCACGCTTTTACCCCTCGTTGTCTGCCGAGTTGTGCGTTGTCTGCCGAGTTGTGCATTGTGGCCCGTTGCACCCGGTCCATCCTCGACCCCCAGATGAAGCGGAAGACGGCCTGGGTGATCCCCGTGGCGTCGGAGGGAGGGACGGGCCACACTTGCGCCAAGTACAGAAGCCCCGAGAGCACCTCACACCTGATGACCAGATTTTTCTCTGTGAAGGAGAGGGAGCGCTGCTTCCACAGCTCTAGTTTCTTCTCCACCCTGGCTATCCGCTCCAGCCAATTCTTGACACACGCCTCAGCCCTCCCGAACCAAATCCCCAGCACCTTCAAGAAGTCTGGCTTGATGGTGAAGGGGATGGAAGATCAGTCGGGCCAGTTGCCAAAGAGCATGGCCTTGCTCTTCCTGCGGTTCACCCTGGCCCCCGTGGCCGACTCAAACTGGTCGCAGACGCTAATCAGTCTGCAGAGCGACCCTGGATCCGAGCAGAAGACGGCGACATCGTCCATGTACAGGGAAGCCTTGACCTGAGCGCCCCCACTGCCTGGCAATGTTACTCCTCTTGTGCTCGCATCCTTCCTGATGGACTCGGCAAAGGGCTCAATACAGCAGACGAACAAGACAGGGGAGAGAGGGCAGCCTTGCCTGACTCCAGACCTGACGGGGAAGCTGTCTGATTCCCACCCATTGATTTGGACTGCAGTACAGATGGCGGTGTAGAGCAGTTGGATCCACTTACCGATTTCCTCCCCAAAGCCCATTTTGGAGAGCACGTCCCTCATGTACGTGTGCGATATACTGTCAAAGGCCTTCTCCTGGTCCAAGCTGACCAGGCAGGCATCCACCCGTCTGTCCTGCACGTAAGCAATGGTATCTCTCAGCAGCACAATAGACAATAGACAATAGGTGCAGGAGGAGGCCATTCGGCCCTTCGAGCCAGCACCGCCATTCAATGTGATCATGGCTAATCATTCTCAATCAGTACCCCGTTCCTGCCTTCTCCCCATACCCCCAGCACCAGGCTGTCTGAGATTTTCCTGCCAGGTACAGCACAGGTTTGGATCACCTGTCCAAGAGCAGACTTGACCCGGTTGGCGATGGCCTTAGACAGGATCTTGTAATCCAGTCAGCAACATTCCCTGACAGATCGGATAGATCCGAGAATGCTATGGGAAGCAAGAGAAGAAATTGTAGGAGCCTGTCCCAAGATATGTGAATCATTGTGGACACGGGTGAGGCCCTGGAGGACCGGAGGGTGACTGATTTTGTGCCTCTATTTAAGAAGGGCAGCAATGAAAAGCCTGGGAACTATTGACCCAGTGACCCTTATATCTGTGGTAGATTAATTTCTGAAGAGGATTCTGAAGAATAAGATATGTATGCCTTTGCATTGAGATAGTCAGCATGGTTTTGTACATGGGAGATTGTGTCCTACGAATTTGATTGAGTTTTTTGAAGAAGTAACCAAAAAGCTTTGACAAGGGCAAGGCCGTAGATGGTGTCTACATGAGCTTCAGCAAGGCCAATGATAAAGTTCCATGTCATATTCTGCTCTGAAAGGTTAGATCGCATGGGATCCAGAGAGATGCAAAATAATGGAGTGAAACAACGGCTCAGGCAGCATCTATGGAGAACATGGATAGGTGACATTTCAGGTCAGAACCCTTTTTCAGACTGATCGTAGTAGGAAGGAGAAAGCTGGAAGAGAGGTGGGGCGGGACAAGTCAATTTTTATTTGTATAGCACATTTAAAAACAACCCACGTTGACCAAAGTGCTGTACATCTGATTAGGTACTAAGGAAAAAAATGAAACATACAGTAGTACGCAAACAGTTCACAGCGCCTCCTCAATGAGCCTCAAACGCTAGGGAGTAGAAATAGGTTTTGAGCCTGGACTTAAAGGAGTCGATGGAGGGGGCAGTTCTGATGGGGAGAGGGATGCTGTTCCACAGTCTAGGAGCTGCAACCGCAAAAGCGCGGTCACCCCTGAGCTTAAGCCTAGACCGCGGGTAAGTGACAGGTAAGTGACAGGTGGGGCGGCATACCTGCATCATATCATCATCGGTCGGCACAGTGGCACAGCGGTAGAGTTGCTGTCTTACAGCGCCAGAGACCCGGGTTCGATCCCGCCTAAGGGTGCTGTCTGTACGGAGTGTGTACGTTCTCATCGTCACCGCGTGGGTTTTCCCCGGGTGCTCCGGTTTCCTCCCACACTCCAAAGACGTACAGGCTTGTAGGTTAATTGGCTTCTGTAAATTGTCCCCAGTGTGTAGGGTAGCGTTAATGTGCTGGGATCGCTGGTCGGTGCGGACTCGGTGGGCCGAAGGGCCTGTTTCCGTGCCGTACCTCTACACTAAAAAACTAAGCTAAACTAAAGGTGGATACAGTTGAGGTGGGTGGGGATGGGGGCGAGGGGTGGGTGGGGGTGGGGGGGGGGGAGGGGGGGGGGGGATGGGTAGAAAAAGACCAGAGATGCGAAGAAGATAAAAGGCTGTGAGATAAGGAGAGAAGAGACGCAACATGTGAAGCCAGAAGAAGGGATATAAGTGGATGGCAGAACGAGAAAGAGGAAGAGATAACAGGGGAAATGGATGTGCATCCAAGTGGGGCACAGGGAAGAGAGGGGGGGGGGGGGGGAATGTGGGAGGTATTGTTGTTTTGTTACCTAAAATCGGAGAATTCAATATTCATTCTGTTCGAATGGGTTGCAAACTACCCATATGGAATATCAGGTGCTGTTCCTCTACCTGGTACTGAGCTCATTGGTATTTGTCATTTACATCAACAATCACATGGCATGATTAGTAAGCTTGCAGATGACATTAACATGGGCGGTATTTTAAACAAGACGGTTATCAAAAGTCACAGCAGGAGCTGGGTAAGTGACTGAGGATTGACGAATAGAGTTTAATGCAGATTAGTTTAGAAACACAGCGTGGAAACAGGCCCTTTGGCCCATTGAGTCCATGCCAGCCAGCGACCCCCCCCCCCCCCCCCCCCCCCGGACACAAGCAATGTCCGATACCCTAGGGACAATTTACAATTTTTACAAAAAACCAAAATTAACTTGAAAAACCTGTAGATCTTTGGAATGTGGGAGAAGACAGGAGCACCTGGGGAAAACCCACTCAGTCACGGGGACAATGTACAAACTCTGTACAGACAGCACCTGTAGTCTGGATCGAAGCCTGGTCTCTGGCATTGTAAGGCTTCAACTCTACCACTGGGCCACCGTGCTGCCCTCAGAGAAGCGCAAGGTGTTGCATTTAGGGAAATCAACCTGGGGTGGGACCTTCACAGTGAAAGCAGGCCCCTAAAGAATGTTATAGAGCAGGGGGATTGAGGAGTACAGGTATTTAGTGCCCTGAAATTGGCCTCACAGGTAGACAGGGGAGGCTTTCATCATCAGGTTATTGGGTACAGAAGTTGGGACATTAAGTTACAGTTTTAGAAGACTTTGGTGAAGCTGTATTTATAGTATTTTGTCCAGTTTCGGTTACCCTGGTATAGGAAGGATGTCAGGGTAAAGGACAATGAACGTACAATTTTCACAACACATTGTAAAAAAGATCCACAACGCAAAGTGCTAGCACTTTGACAATCAGTTCTTCCAAAAAATTCTGCTACATTCACAAAACGATGGCCCGTATAAGACCTATAAAAATTGAACTATTAAATAAACCTGCACCTGGCATCAGCAGTACATTAGTTTGGGAAATACTTTACACTTTACCCCTTGTATCCCATTTTAAACAGTGCTTTGTTCTCTATCATGTTCTGATTTGAGACATCTTCTGAGAGATTAAGAGCTCTAAAGAAACCTAATAGAATTCCATTGTCTATTGCTGGGATAATTGAATATGAAAGGAGGGATGTCAGGCTTCAATCATGCAAGACATTAGCAAAACTATATCTGGAGTGCTGTGTACAATACCTGTCGTCTTATTGAATGAAAGATGTTATTGCATTGGAAGCAGTTCAGAGGCTTTCTATTCTAATCCATGGAGCACACAGATTGCCTAGAGAGGAAAGTTGAACAACCCGCACTTGTAACTGCTGGAGTTTTGTAACTATCAGTTTAGACTCGATTGAAATATGTAAAATCGAGTTGATACGTAAAGGATGATTTTTTCAATGGGAGATTGTAGAACTAGTGGACACTGTTTAAACATAAGACATCAAGACATAGAGACCTAATTATTTCTCGGCATGCTGTCTTCAGAATCCTCTCCCTCAAAGGGTAATAGAAAGGGAGTTGTTTTAAAACGGAGGTAAATAGATACATGATAGGGAAGGAAATAGGGCAGGAGTATGGGGTTGAGAGAGAAAGATAGATCAGCCATGATTGAATGGCAGAGTGAACTTGATGGGCCAAATGGCCTAATTCTGCTCCAATAATTTATGAACTTTATGGGATGAATGTAAATAAAGAGTTGTCGTTACAATCAGACTGGCCATATCCTACGTCGGGTCGGGGTCCGGCCTGGGGCCTCGCAGATAGAAGCCTGGGTCAGGCGAAGAGGCCCGGGTTGGCACCACGGAAGCGTGAAGTGGGGCATCAACAGCGGTGAGGCCTCGTGACAATGGGATCTCGGCAGTGGTGAAGCCTCGCGGCGGCGGCGATGCCTCGTGGGTCGACCCGCGGGAAGTGGGGGGAGATCAATAGACAATGGGCGGAAGTGGGGGACAAAGGACAATGGAAGACTCGGTGTGGGGGAACGGCAGTGAGCGGGGAGAACAATGGGGGGAGAACAATGGACAATGGGCGGGAGTGGGGGACAAAGGAGAATGGAGGACTTGGTGTGGGGGAAAGGCAGTGAGCGGGGAGAACAATGGGGGGAGAACAATGGACAATGGGCGGGAGTGGGGGACAAAGGAGAATGGAGGACTTGGTGTGGGGGAAAGGCAGTGAGCGGGGAGAACAATGGGGGGAGAACAATGGGGGGAGTGGGGGGGAGGGAACAAAGGACAATGGGGACCCGGTGTGGGGGAACTGCTGGGGGGGAAGGCTGGGGGACAAAAGGGGGAGCCGGCGTGCTTTGTAACTTTGTCAGTGCCCTTGGCGGCTGCTATTGGTATACATTGTGTATGCAAGCAAAGAATCTCACTGTGCCTCGTCGCATGTGACAATAAAGTATTCCTAAATGGCACATGCTTGAGGGGTCGAGTGTCCAATCCTGCCCCGAATTCATGTCTTTCTCTTGCCACTTCCCTGCCTTTGATGGTCCTCTCGGGTAAACATTATGCAGGTCAGTGAAAATGAACCTGAAATTAGCAGGTTAGAGAGGGTGGAAAAAGCAATTTTCCTCTGGATGGTGGGAATTTGTAGGGCAGAACCCAAGGCACAACGATCGTGTCAGACAAACCCTCTTAGCTATCCATGCCCAGTTTCAACTGCAAAGCTGGAATTTGTATTCCTTTCAATTTCCTCTGGAGGCAAGGAGCAGAAAGAATTATACATTGTCAAGAATCATAACAAGAGGAGTTGAGTATAGGAGCAAAGAGGTCCTTCTACAGTTGTACCGGGCCCTGGTGAGACCGCACCTGGAGTACTGTGTGCAGTTTTGGTCTCCAAATTTGAGGAAGGATATTCTTGCTATGGAGGGCGTGCAGCGTAGGTTCACTAGGTTAATTCCCGGAATGGCGGGACTGTCGAATGTTGAAAGGCTGGAGCGATTGGGCTTGTATACACTGGAATTTAGAAGGATGAGGGGGGATCTTATTGAAACATATAAGATAATTAGGGAATTGGACACATTAGAGGCAGGAAACATGTTCCCAATGTTGGGGGAGTCCAGAACAAGGGGCCACAGTTTAAGAATAAGGGGTAGGCCATTTAGAACTGAGATGAGGAAGAACTTTTTCAGTCAGAGAGTGGTGAAGGTGTGGAATTCTCTGCCTCAGAAGGCAGTGGAGGCCAGTTCGTTGGATGCTTTCCAGAGAGAGCTGGATAGAGCTCTTAAGGATAGCGGAGTGAGTGGGTATGGGGAGAAGGCAGGAACGGGGTACTGATTGAGAGTGATCAGCCATGATCGCTTTGAATGGCGCTGCTGGCTCGAAGGGCTGAATGGCCTATTCCTGCACCCATTGTCTATTGTCTATTGTCTATAGATCTGGGGGCGTCCTCAAGGAAAAATTGACAAGGTCCCTCAAGATGGGCTGATCTATAAGATAAGATGCATGATAGTTAGGATTCAGATCTTTCTTGCCCAAAGAAGATAAAGGCTAATTGCACAACAGTGTTATTCTGGTGAGAATTCTGTGACCAGTGATGTTCCACAGGGTTCTACAAGACCATAAAACCATAAGACATAGGAGTAGAATTAGGCCATTCAGCCCATCAAATCTACTCTACAATTCAATCATGGCTGACCTATTATTCAATCTTAACCTCATTCTTCTGCCTTCTACCCCATAAACTTTGACGCCCTGCCGAATCAAAAACCTATCAAAATCCGCTTTAGAAATGCCTGATGTCTTAACCTCCACAGCCTTCTGTGGCAATGAATTTCATCACCCTCTGGCTGAAGAAATTTCTCCTCATCTCCGTTCTAAAGGTACATCCTTTTATTCTGAAGCCGTTTCCTCTGTTTGTAGACTATCCCATTACTGGAAACATCCTTTCCACGTTCACTCTATCTAGGCCTCTCATTATCTGGTAGGCTTCATCCCCTCATCTTCCTAAACCTTTGTAAGTGCAGGCCCAGAGCCTTCAAATGCTCCTCATACATTAACACAAGCATCCCCAGAATCGGAATACTTTGACAATAGACAATAGACAATAGGTGCAGGAGTAGGCCATTCAGCCCTTCGAGCCAGCACCGCCATTCAATGCGATCATGGCTGAATCCTAACTTTGGTGAGGGTGCATTTAGAATATTGTGCACAGTTCTTGTCACCCCATTATAAAAAGTATGTGGGGGTTTTGGTGAGGGTGCAGAAGAGATTACCAGGATGCTACATGGTTTAGAGGCTTTTCGTTATATTGAGAGGTTGGGTAAACTTGGATTGTTTTCTTTGGAGTGTTGGGAGGATGAGGTGAGACCTGATGAAAGTAAACAAAACACTGAGAGGCATAGATAGGGTAGACAGCCAGACCCTTTTTTCCCCAAGATGGTAATGTCAAATACTAGAGGGCATAGTTGGATGGCATTTAGAGGGGAAAAGGATATGTGAGGAGAAAGTTTTTACACAGAGAGTCTTACGTGCCTGAAACATTCTGACGGGGTTTCAGATGGAAGCAGATATGATAGTCGCATTTTAAAAGACCTTTAAATCGGCACATGAATATGAAGAGATTGGAGCGATATGGATCACATGCAGGTAAAAGACATTGGTTCATTTGGCATCATGTCTGACACAGACATCATTGCCTGAAAAGCCTGTTACTGTGCTGCAGGTTTCCCTGTTCTCTATTCTGTTCTATGTTTGCTTTTTTATCACTGCTCTTGTCCTGATTCATTGTGCAGATACGAGTAATATATTGCCTTCCATATATTCCATTACCTCCAAGGCTGGAATTTCCAGCCAAGGTCACGAGAAGTGATTGTGAGGTTGCTTCTTCTTGAAAGCCTGTTGTCTGCAATTGTAAACGTGCTTACATAAAGTGTCCCACGGTTAACAGTGAAGATGTTTTGTCACAAGGCCAGACTCTGTGTGGCTTGGGGAGATGTGTGGTGACACATTCACATCGGCGAGACCAAACGCAGCCTCGGCGAACGTTTCGCTCAACACCTTCGCTCAGTCCGCCTTAACCAACCTGATCTCCCGGTGGCTCAGCACTTCAACTCCCCCTCCCACTCCCAGTCTTACCTCTCTGTCATGGGCCTCCTCCATTGTCGTAGTAAGGCCCACCACAAATTGGAGGAACAACATCTCATATTTCGCTTGGGCGGTTTACACCCATGCAGTATGAACATTGATTTCTCTAACTTCAGATGGTTCCTCTGTCCCTCCCTTTCCCCTCCCCCTTCCCAGTTCTTCCACTGTCTTCCTGTCTCTCACTACATCCTATCCTTGTCCCGCCCCCTCCCATGACATCAGTCTGAGGAAGGGTCTCGACCCCGAAACGTCACCCATTCCTTCTCTCCTGAGATGCTGCCTGACCCGCTGAGTTACTCCAACATTTTGTGATACCTTTGGGGTGATATTAAGGTCATGTCACAAGGAATAGGAGTAGAATTAGGCCATTCGGCCCATCAAGTCTACTCCACCATTCAATCGTGGCTGATCTATTTCTCCCTCCTAACCCCATTCTCCTGCCTTCACCCCATAACCTCTGACACTGTACTAATCGAGAATCTATCTATCTCTGCCTTAAAAATATCCACTGACGGCCTCCACAGCCTTCTGTGGTAGAGAATTCCACATATATTCCAGAGCACCTGCTGTCCTTGTCCTCCCAGGTGGTAGAGTTTGAGTTTCAGTTTAGTTTATTGTCACGTGTACCTAGAAACAATGTACAGAGGTGCGTGTACCGAGTACCAAGCTTTTGTTGCGTTCTAACCAGTCAGCAGAAAGACAATTCATCATTACAATCGGGCCACCCACAGTGTACGGACACATAAAGGGAATAACGTGAATCATATTTAGTGCAAGATAAAGCCAGTAAAGTCCGATCAAAGATAGTCCGAGGGTCTCCAATGACAATAGACAATAGACAATAGACAATAGGTGCAGGAGTGGGCCATTCAGCCCTTCGAGCCAGCACCGCCATTCAATGCGATCATGGCTGATCACTCTCAATCAGTACCCCGTTCCTGCCTTCTCCCCATACCCCCTCACTCCGCTATCCTTAAGAGCTCTATCCAGCTCTCTCTTGAAAGCATCCAACGAACTGGCCTCCACTGCCCTCTGAGGCAGAGAATTCCACACCTTCACCACTCTCTGACTGAAAAAGTTCTTCCTCATCTCCGTTCTAAATGGCCTACCCCTTATTCTTAAACTGTGGCACCTTGTTCTGGACTCCCCCAACATTGGGAACATGTTTCCTGCCTCTAATGTGTCCAATCCCCTAATTATCTTACATGTTTCAATGAGGTAGATAGTAGTTCAGGACTGCTCTCTAGTTATTGGATGGATGGTTCAGTTGCCTGATAACAGCTGGGAAGAAACTGTCCCTGAACCTGGAGGTGTGCGTTTTCACACTTCCATACATTTTGCCCGATGGGAATGGGGAGATGAGGGGAATAGGGGTGGGTAGAAGTTACATGTTCAGCAGATGTTTTCAAAGATGGGTCGGCAAGTTTAGTTTGGAGATATAGCCAGTTTAGTTTAGAGAATCAGGTCCTTCGGCCCACCGAGTCCACGCCCACCAGCGATCACCCCACACTATTTCTATGTTATCCCACTTTCCCTTCCACTCCCTACATGACGGAGGCATTTTTACAGAGGCTAATTAACCGGCAAATCTTTGGGATGTGGGAGGAAACTGGAACAACCAGAGCTACGCGGTCACAGGGAGAACGTGCAAACTCCATTCAGACAGCCCCCGTGGTCAGGTTCGAACCCGGGTCTCTGGGGCTGTGAGGCAGCGACTCCACCAACTGCAACACTGTGCTACCCAGTGTATCAAATAGATGTTGCACACTTGAAACCAGCGCTGTTCGGCCGCGGGACGTTTCAGTGCCCGGTGCGGCTCGGCCGTTGGACTTAACATCGCCCGGTGTGGCCGCGGGACGTTTCGATGCCCGGGGCGGCTCGGCCGGGGGGCCTTCCATCCCCTTGCGGGGGCTGTGCGTGTCGTTTGCCTCGGTAGGGGTCGAGCTGCCTGTCCGTGGGTGCGGGGGGAAGAGAGGGGAAGTTTTGTTGCCTCCATCACAGTGAGGGGGTGTTTGGAGTCACTGTGATGGATGTTTGTGTTGGGGTCGGGTGTCCTGTGTTCTTTTCTTTTTTGCTGTATTTTGTGTGACTGCTGAAATTTCGCTCGGTGTTGTGCCGAGTGACAATAAAGTGTTGTTATGTTATGTTATGTTATGTTATGTGAAGATGGAGAAAATGAATACTTAAGGGCCTGTCCCACTCAGGCGATTTTTTTGGCGACTGCCGGCGACTGTCAAAGTCGTAGCAGATCGCCGAACTTTTCTTTTACCCGACGACAATGACCACGACAATGCCGAGTCAGGTCGAGAGTACACCGTTTACGGAAACATCGCGAAAATTCCCACGCTGTCAATGCTTCTCCGGCATCCTAATTTTCGCTGAAATCACTGACAAGTCGGTAAGTACTTGAGAGTTTTGAACTATAACATCTTGTATGGGTTACTTAAAAACCAAGCTTCACTGTAACAAGGCATAAACTGGATTTACTTCCAGTTTACTAATAGCTGTATTAAAAAACATCATTTTAAAAGTGGTTAAGTGGATTTTTGTGAATGTACGAGAGATGCATATCTGGTTTCTGGGTTGCATATCTGGGTTGGGGGGCCCACTTTAAATGTAATGGCTGATGGCCATAAACATCGCAAAAATTCCCACGCTTACCTGACCGTCAAACTGTCGCCTCCAATCTACCTGTCAAATGTCCTGACGGTAAATAAATTGGTTAAACACAAGCATTTTATGGTATTTTGAAATTATTTTAATATTATGTGCTTCTAAATGCATCTAATCTGGGGACAGCATGCGTCAGCGCCCGCTATAAGCAACGATACGTGGCGACAAGCCAGCTGTCGCCGAGATATTTCACTCCGGACAATTTCTCAGCAACACGCTGAGATCCACTACGATTTATGGAAGACTCCTCACGATGATGCCCACGACACCTGGTGAACTGTTGGCGACAGCCTAGTCACTGGTAGTCGCCTTAAAATTGCCTAAGTGGGACAATAGACAATAGGTGCAGGAGGAGGCCATTCGGCCCTTCGAGCCAGCACCGCCATTCAATGTGATCATGGCTGATCATTCTCAATCAGTACCCGGTTCCTGCCTTCTCCCCATACCCCCTGACTCCGCTATCCTTAAGAGCTCTATCTAGCTCTCTCTTGAATGCATTCAGAGAATTGGCCTCCACTGCCTTCTGAGGCAGAGAATTCCACAGATTCACAACTCTCTGACTGAAAAGGTTTTTCCTCATCTCAGTTCTAAATGGCCTACCCCTTATTCTTAAACTGTGGCCCCTTGTTCTGGACTCCCCCAACATTGGGATCATGTTTCCTGCCTCTAACCTGTCCAACACCTTAATAATCTTATACGTTTTGATAAGATCTCCTCTCATCCTAAATTCCAGTGTATACAAGCCTAGTCGCTCCAGTCTTTCAACATATTCCGGGAATTAACCTAGTAAACCTACGCTGCACGCCCTCAATAGCAAGAATAGCAAGAAGGACAGGCCCTTTAAGGTGTGGATTGGGGACTTGGTAACTTGAATGCTGAAGAGCATAGGTGGCTGAGGAATGTAGCAGGCATTGCCCGCTCCATCATGGGCACTGGCCTTCCCGCCATCAAAGGAATCTCCAGGTAGCACTGCCTCATGAAGGCAGCTAATATCACAAAAGACCCACACCACACAGGCCATGCTCTCAACTTGCTGTTACCAGTGGGAAGAAAGGTACAGGTGACTGAGAACTATTATCTCTTGGTTCAAGGTTAGCTTCTTCCCATCAACCATCACCACACTACACAAATCTAACCACAACCCTAACTCATCACTATGTGCTTTGGCTTACACTATTATGGGCTGGTCACCTTGTACAACTGACATTTTATTGTATTATTGGTTGATTGTGAATTTCTTTGTTGTGCTGTTGTGTTAATGTAACTGCAAAAGCTTGCAGCAAGTAAGAATTTTGTTGTTCCATTCCTGGTAGATATGAAAATTAAACTCTCTTGACTCTTAACTCTTGGTGTCAGGGGTTATGGGGAGAAGGCAAGAGAATGGGGTTGAGAGAGAAAGATTGAACAGTCATAATTGAACGGCAGAGTAGACTTGATAGGCTGACTGGCCTTATACTGCTCCTAGAACTTATGAACTATGAACTCTTCAGGTATGTGGCCTCGCCTAAATGCAAAGTGAACATTAGTCAGAAGTTACTGGGGAGTATGTTTTCCTGATGCCATGAGTGTCAAAACTGTCTCTCACTTTGCCAATGATTCAGGATAGATGGGTTGATTGGATTTATCCTGCTTTTAGTGAAATGGACAGACCTGGGCACTGTTCCACTTTGTCAGATAGATGTTATCTTGTAACTGTACTGCAGCTAATTTTAGCTGTCCTGATTTGTTATGTATTCCACATCCTGAGCATTTGGCAACACAACTATCCAATGAAAATTATTTTCGGTCACGAAAACGATGACACTGTTGCCCCATGTAGTTCTTGGCATCTGCCACATCCTTTATTTATCTGTGACTTACATTCTGACTCAAAGCTATCCCCTGTGACCAGACGACGTGTTGGAAAAAAAAAATCATACCAATGAAATCCTGCACAAAAAGAAAAAAGTTCTGCAACATTTGCGAATACATTGAGTCATAAAGTCATAGAGTTGCGCAGCCAGGAAACAGGCCCTTCAGCCCAACTCATCCATGCCGACCAAGTTGCTTACCTGAGCTAGAGTCAGAATCATACAGTACAGAAACAGGTCCTTCGGCTCAACCTGCCCAAGCTGACCAAGTTGTCCCATCTATACTAGTCCCACCTGCCTGCATTTGGCCCATATCCCTCTGAACCTTTCCTATCCATATACACATCCAAATGTCTGTTAAATGTTGTTACAGTTTCTGCCACAGCTACATGGGGCAACAGTGTCATTGTTTTTGTGACCGAAAATAATTTTCATTGGATAGTTGAACACATAACCATCAGGACAGCTAAAATGAGCTTCAGTACAGTTACAAGATGACATCTATCTGACAAAGTGGAACACTGCCCAGGTCTGTCCATTTCACTAAAAGCAGGATAAATTCAATCAACCCATCTATCTTGAATCATTGGCAAAATGAGAGACAGCTTTAACACTCATGGCCTCAGGAAAACCTACTCTCCAGTAACTTCTGACTAATGTTCACTTTGCATTTAGGCGAGGCAACATAGCTGAAGAGTTCATAGTTCATAAGTTCGAGGAGCAATATAAGGCCAAGTCTACTCTGCCGTTCAATTATGGCTGTTCAATCTTTGTCTCTCAACCCCATTCTGCCACAACTACCTCCTCTGGCAGCTCATCTACTTCCCCAGCCTCTGTGCGGTTGCAGGGGAAAGTGCCCAGGGTTGGGGTGGTTTGGGTAGGAAGGGACGAGTGGACCAGGGAGTTACGGAGGGAACGGTCTCTGCGGAACGCAGAGAGGGGAGGGGATGGGAAGATATGGCCAGTGGTGGGGTCCCGTTGTAGGTGACGGAAATGTTGGTGGATGATTTGCAACCGCACGAGATGCAACACCTGTCCCTTTACCTCCCCCCTTAACTCCATCCAAGGACCCAAACAGTCTTTCCAGGTGAGACAAAGGTTCACCTGCACCTCCTCCAACCTCATCTATTGCATCTGCTGCTCTAGATGTCAACTTATTTACATCGGCGAAACCAAGCGCAGGCTCGGCGATCGCTTCGCTGAACACCTGCGCTCGGTTCTCATTAACCAAACTGATCTCCCGGTGGCCGAGCACTTCAACTCCCCCTCCCATTCTCAGTCTGATCTTTCTGTCATGGGCCTCCTCCAGTGCCATAGTGAGGCCCACCGGAAATTGGAGGAACAGCACCTCATATTTCACCTGGGCAGTTTGCAGCCCAGTGGTATGAACATCGACTTATCCAACTTTAGATAGTTCCTCTGTCCCTCCCTTCCCCTCCCCCTTCCCAGATCTCCCTCTATCTTCCTGTTTCCACCTATATCCTTCCTTTGTCCCGCCCCCCTGACATCAGTCTGAAGAAGGGTCTCGACCCAAAACGGCACCTATTCCTTCTCTCCCGAGATGCTGCCCGACCTGCTGAGTTACTCCAGCATTTTGTGAATACCTTCGATTTGTACCAGCATCTGCAGTTATCTTCTTATACTCTTTGACTACAAAGAACTCAGAATATTACTTTTAATGTATAAAGTGTGGATTCAGTCCAATCATGGTATTTAGAGAAAGAGCAGGATACATATCATTTGGGTTAAAATGGTCAAAATATATTAAGATTGTTGTAAGAGGACACTATTAGAGGACTGTGGTTGTAGGATTTGTGCAATGCTAGGAGTTCATTGTACGCGGTAGATTGTGTTCATCCGATTGATATCTGACACTTTCCATTCACTTACCTTAAGGGCAAAGGGATACATAGCTACACAGACAATAGGTGCAGGATGAGGCCATTCGGCCCTTTGAGCTAGCATCGCCATTCAATGTGATCATGGCTGATCATCCACAATCAGTACCCCATTCCTGCCTTCTCCCCATACCCCTTGATTCCACTAGCCCTAAGAGCTCTATCTAACTCTCTTTTGAATACATTCAGTGAATTGGCCTCCACTGCCTTCTGAGGCAGAGAATTGCACAAATTCGCAACTCTCTGTGTGAAAAAATGTTTCCTTATCTCAGTTCTAAATGGTCCTCATCTCAGTCCCACCCCTTACTCTTAATCTGTGGCCCCTGGATCTGGATTCCCCCAACATTGGGAACATGTTTCCTGCATCTAATAATTTTATATGTTTCTATAAGATCCCCTCTCATCTTTCTAAATTCCAGTGAGTGCAAGCCCAGTCGCTCCATTCTTTCATCATATGACAGTCCCGCCACCCCAGGAATTAACCTCGTGAACCTACGCTGCACTCCCTCAATAGCAAGAATTTCCTTCCTTCCTCAAATTAGGAGACCAAAACTATACACAATACTCCAGGTGTGGTCTCACCAGGGCCCTGTACAACTGCAGAAGGACCTCTTTGCTCCGATACTCAACTCCTCTCATTATGAAGGCCAACATGCCATTAGCTTTCTTCACTGCCTGCTGTACCTGCATGCTTACTTTCAGTGACTGGTGTACTAGAACACCCAGGTCTCGTTGCACTTCCTCTTTTCCTACACTGACACCATTCAGAAAATAATCTGCCTTCCCGTTCTTGCCTCCAAAGTGGATAACCTCACATTTATCCACATAATACTGCATCTGCCATGCATCTGCCCACTCACCCAACCTATCCAAGTCACTCTGCATCTTCATAGCATCCTCTTCACAGTTCACACTGCCACCCAACTTTGTGTTATCTGCAAATTTGCTAATGTTACTTATAATTCCTTAATCTAAATCATTAATGTTTATGTAAATAGCTGTGGTCCCAGCACAGAGTCTTGTGGCACCCCACTAGTCACTGCCTGTCATTCTGAAAGTGACCCGTTAATCCCTACTCTTTGTTTCCTGGGGGTCTGCCAACCAATTTTCTGTCAATACCCTACCCCCAATACCATGTGTTCTAATTTTGCCCACTAATCTCCTTTGTGGGACCTCATCAAAGGCTTTTTGAAAGTCCAGGTACACTACACCAACGGCTCCCCCTTGTCCATTTTACATTTTGCGGGAAATTTACTATTTTACTTTAGAGACTTTAGACCTTAAAGATACAGCGCAGAAACAGGCCCATCGCCCCACCGAGTCCGCAGTGACCAGAGATCAAACAGTACACTAACACTATCCTACACACCAGGGACAATTTTTTTAAACAATTTACCAAAGCCAATAAACTTATAAACCTGTATGTCTTTGAAGTGTGGGGGGAAACTGGAGAAAAACCCACATGGACACACAAGGAGAACGTACAAACTTCATGTAGACAGCACTCGTAGTCAGGATCGAACCCAGGTCTCTGGCGCTGTTAAGGGGCAACTCTACCTCCACGCCACTGTGTTGCCACTTTACCTATTCATCCCCCAGAGGGATCAAACAAATTTTTAAAATCCACAATAACACAAATTGCATGTTGTTTGTTGAAGGGGTGAGCGAAATAATATTGTGGTCATCTGATGACGTTTGCACAATTATAAAACATACACATGGCAGAAGAAAGCTACCATGGGACCTGCCCGAGTGACAGCCAATGAGAGTGGGGGAGGGGGGGGGGAACTCATGATGACCGCCGGGGGCGGGACCCGTCAGAGAGACGTCCATTTAGAAAAAAAGTTATTTGAAATTTTCCTTCCATCCAACTTGACGCCCGATTGGTCTGGGTTCCATGTGGGGGGAACGCCACCCATTATTAAAAAAGCCTATGATCCAGCTCAACGCCTGATTGATCCGGGTCCCAGGTGTCCCCCACACCATGGGGGGGGGGTGGGGGGGACACCACTACTACTAACCCACTACTAACCCACTAGTACACAGGTGGGACTTGTGTAGATGGGACATGCTGGCTGGTGTGGGCAAGTAGGGCCAAAGGGCCTGTTTCCACGCTGTAAGACTCTATAACTAAGACTCTATGAGTATCAGTTTAATTTGCAATAATGGTGAGTTAATATCTTCCTTCCTCATTTCAACACAATGGTTACAAATATAAACAAAAAATTATCACAACACTTAAATTATCATAAAGAAAACTATTTGAAATTATGGGCAATAAAAACTCAATCAAAACACAATTTTCTGATGTTCTTTGAACAATCGTGTGGATATCAGTCCCAAAACAAGCATTTTGTAATTTATGGTGCCACTGATAATTTGAAGGAATTACATAATGCATTTTCCAAAATATTAGAAAAAGTCTTGTATCTCACAGAACATAATTTTTTATCTGACAGTAATTGTAAGCAAACTGGTTTAACTCCACATTGTATACAATGGCAACTATTTATGTTTGTGTGCCAAACATAAATACCCACTCAAAAAAACACTTTGGGAATTTGAATATGAATTTACAAACTTATCCCTGATATTTACAAAGATAGGCAAAACAATTTACCACTCGAGAGCTGCAATCTGTAAACTACAGAATAACCCTGCATACACTAACAAAATAAAAAATGACAGGAGAGCTGAAACAACATTTTTGAAGTCGAGAAGAATAAAGTTTCTTGTCTGTCATAATAGCTTGAGATGACCTTTACTTGATCTTTCTTGCATGAAGCCATTACATTCTTGAATTAATGCAGGAGAAGGTCAGAAATGCTGGATTGATTCACTCGAAGTAAAACAACAAAATGCACCACTCTTGCATAAAGAAGGTTTGCATAATACATTTTTCCTTCATTAAATTGACTACTTTGCACACAAATCCTATCAAAAGCATTCTGACCATTTGCACGATGCTTATACTTGAGTTGCACTGGAAGTATTTCTGGCAATTTTGATGTTTACAATGATAAGGGTTGTCGCATGTTTTCAAATGAGAGTTTAGTGCGGACAGTCCTTATTTCTTTTGTGGTTTCAACTCAATTTGACTGAGATTAAGTGCCACGCTGAATGGAAAAAACTGGAAAAGGCAATTCCGTGCTACGAATCCACTGGGTAGATGAGGATATTGTCATGAATCAGGGTTTAAAACTAACAAAATTATCCCACCACAGTCTGAAGAAGGGTCTCGACCCGAAACGTCACCCATTCCTTCTCTCCTGAGATGCTGCCTGACCTGCTGAGTTGCTGCAGCATTTTGTGAAATAAATACCGTTGATTTCTACCAGCATCTGCAGTTATTTTCTTACACCACCACAGTATGTAATTAATGTACTTACATTAGCATTGTAGCATTTACTCACTATTTTTTTCAGTCAATAACATTGGATGACAATAGTTCCTTCACAACCCTGTGACAGCACTGTGGCACAGCTATTGGAGTCATTACCTCACTGCGCCAGGAACCTGATTCGAACCTGACCTGGTGTGCTGTCTGTATGACGTTAGCACGTCCTCACTGTGACTGCGTGGGTTTCCTCCCGGTGCTCTGGTTTCCTCCCACATCCCAGAGACGTGTGGGTTTGTAGGTTAATTAGACTCTTCAAATTGCCCCTAATGTGTTGAGAGAGGGTGAGGAAGTGGGATAACGTAGTAATTGTGTAATCTGGTGATCGATGGTCGACACGGACTCGGTGGGCCGAAGGGCCTGTTTCCATTCAGTGTCTCTAAACTGGTACTAATTTAAAGAGGCTCTGTGGAATGGAAGTCAATGATAGATTCCTCTTTTGGATTACCATACCAGCAGAAAAGATGGTCTTCGGAGAGAAACGGAAAAAATTGTTGCACAATTGTGTAAAAGTAGATCCAGATTACAGAAACAATATTATAAGAAAATAACTGCAGATGCTGGTACAAATCGATTTATTCACAAAATGCTGGAGTAACTCAGCAGGTCAGGCAGCATCTCGGGAGAGAAGGAATGGGTGACGTTTCGGGTCGAGACCCTTTGTCTGAAGAAGGGTCTCGACCCGAAACGTCACCCATTCCTTCTCTCCCGAGATGCTGCCTGACCTGCTGAGTTACTCCAGCATTTTGTGAATGTACAGAAACAATATAATGTTCTGTCCGAAGAAATATCATGCATGCGTTTTTTCACCACGATACTTTCGAAGTGTGCTCCATTTTCACCTTGATGGCAACCTAAAATAGTACAACTGACATCAATACTAAATTGATGTGTGGTAATATAAACAGAAAATATGGGAAATGCTTAGCAGATCAGACAATATCTTCAAAAAGATCAGGAGAACATGGATAGGTGACGATCTGCATTGGGACCCTTCTTCAGACAGCCCTACCTGCTGATTATTTCCAGCATTTTTTTGTTTTTATTTCAAACAAGACTGAGGTGGACCATTTGGGTCCAAATCTCTCCTGTGGGCCTCTCCTGGGGCAACACCCCCCTCCCCCCCAACTGACGACCCTGCGGCCCCGGCAACCCTCTCCAACTGACGAGGCCCATTGCCGGGCGGGGAGTGTACCCTGGGGCCCTGGGCGGGCGAGGGGGGACAGGGAAGGGGAGAGAGTTCCACTCACCTCGGCCCCGTGCTGCCAGCGCTGCAGCCAGAGCGATCCGTGGACCCAAAGCCTCTCCTGCATCGGTGTAGCACCATCCCCTCCCCCATACCCCACCCCCAATACCCCCTCCCCCCCACTCCCCATGTCCTCTCCCCCTCACCTCCACTCCCCCCAACCCCCACCCCCACTCTCACCCCAACCCCCCCTCCCCTTCCCCCCACCCCAACTACCCCCCCACTCCCCTCCCCAAAACCCCCACACCCTAACACTTCTATCCCCCCCACACTCCCTCCCCTTCCCCCCTCCCCTCCACTCCCCATCCCCTCCCCCCACCCCCACTCCCCCTCCCCACCGGTACTCCCCTCACCCCAACTCCCCTCCCCAAAACCCCCACACCCTAACTCTTCTTTCCCCCCACACTCCCTCCCCTCCCCCCTCCCCTCCCCTCCACTCCCCATCCCCTCCCCCCCACCCCCACTCCCCTTCCCCCCCACTCCCCCTCCACTCCCCCACTCCACTGCCCCTTCCAGTGCCCCCTTCTCTTCGCAACCCATCCCCCACCCCAACCCCCCCGCCCCAACCCCTCCGCCCCACTCACCCACCACATCCCCTCTCAAAATAAACGGGCCCCAACTGCAGAGGCGCGGATCCGTTGGGGATCCGTCGCCCATCTTACGTATCAGAACAGCAGGAGTGTCCCCCAGGGCCGTTCCGGGCCCAGCAACCCTACCGATCCATGCGCCCGTTGGCGGGCGGGGAGCGCCACCCGGGGCCGTGGGCGGGAGCAGGCGGCGGGCGGGAAGTATTCCCTGGGACCGTGCTGAATGCAGCGACCTTACCGATCCGTGGGCCCGTTGGCGATGAAAGCCACTTACCTGCGCCTCGTGCATGCAGCGCTGCTCTTTAGTGAGCGGCGGGGAAGAACGACAAACGGCGAGAGGCAAATGGCCGCCACATGCAGCTCGAAGCAGAAGGTAGTTTATTTCAGCGGGAAGAGTAGGGTTGGCGTCTAGTAGCTGCAGTTTTCTTTATTCATATCCATGGCAGGCTTTCAGATTGTACACATAAATCTGTGTTTATTACAACCTGCATCGATCCCTCGCCTTGAATAGTTTGCCATTTTTTTATAAAGCAATCTGAAAGGAATTTGAATTTTCATTGTTTCTTTTTAGCAATTATGTTCCTGCATTTTAGGATCCATAAATTCTAACAATTTTATAAGGGATTAACTCAGCAATTTTATTACACTGTGTGATATTATTTATAGATAACCAAATGATTATGTGTCAAAACATATCTTGGCATTCATAGCAAGAGGATTTGAGTTTAGGAGCAGGGAGGTTCTGCTGCAGTTGTACAGGGCCTTGGTGAGACCGCACCTGGAGTATTGTATGCAGTTTTGGTCTCCTAACCTGAGGAAAGACGTTCTTGCCTTAGAGGGAGTACAGAGAAGGTTCACCAAATTAATCCCTGGGATGGCGGGACTTGCATATGAAGAAAGACTGGATAGATTGGGCTTGTACTCGCTGGAATTTAGAAGACTGAGGGGGGATCTTATAGAAACATATAAAATTCTTAAGGGGTTGGAGAGGCTAGATGCGGGAAGATTGTTCCCGATGTTGGGGGAGTCCAGAACCAGGGGTCACAGCTTAAGGATAAGGGGGAAGTCTTTTAGGACCGAGATGAGAAAACATTTCTTCACACAGAGAGTGGTGAGTCTGTGGAATTCTCTGCCACAGAAGGTAGTTGAGGCCAGTTCATTGGCTATATTTAAGAGGGAGTTAGATGTGGCCCTTTTTGCTAAAGGGATCAGGGGGTATGGAGAGAAGGCAGGTACAGGCTACTGAGCTGGATGATCAGCCATGATCATATTGAATGGCGGTGCAGGCTCGAAGGGCCGAATGGCCTACTCCTGCACCTATTTTCTATGTTTCTATGTTTCTAAAACATCTACTGCAAGCCTTTTGAAGGCTGCAAAATTAGCAGGCTTACATGTGGCAGATCAGAAAAGAACTGTCTAACTTTGCAGTGCAGGGATGGTAATAGCAAGTAGCAATGTGGCTCAGCTAACTACAGAGTACAGCAGTCTACATGGTTCTCTGCACTCTTGGAAGCTCAATAACCTAGAAAATGTTTTATCCTCTTGCTGAGTCAACGCTTCTGTTTGAAAGGGAAATAATTTAACGTACTACCACATGCAAGACCACATGGGCGGCACAGTGGCGCAGTGGTGGTGGAGTTGCTGCCTTACAGCGCTTGCAGCGCCGAAGACCAGGCAGGTTCGATCACAAATATGGATGCTGTCTATACGGCGTTTGTACGTACTCCCCGTGATTGCGTGGATATTTCTCTGAGATCTTCGTTTTCCTGCCACACTCCCAAAGACGTCCAGGTTTGTGGGTTAATTGACTTGGTATAAGTGTAAATTGTCCCTAGTGTGTGTGTAGGATAGTCTTAATGTGCGGGGATCGCTGGCCGGACTTGGTGGGCCGAAGGGCTTGTTTCCGCGCTCTTTCTCTAAAACTAAAACTAAAAACTAAAACTAAATGACAAGACCTTTATCATCAGCTAGACAGGTGACTGATTGGTCTTGTGTGTCTCACAAGTGGTTCAAGAGATCTGACTGCTGAAACTGTGCTGACCTTTATGCCCATGAGTAGAGCTATAGACAATAGACAATAGGTGCAGGAGTAGGCCATTCGGCCCTTCGAGCCAGCACCGCCATTCAATGTGATCATGGCTGATCATTCTCAATCAGTACCCCGTTCCTGCCTTCTCCCCATACCCCCTGACTCCACTATCCTTAAGAGCTCCATCTAGCTCTCTCTTGAATGCATTCAGAGAATTGGCCTCCACTGCCTTATGCACAGCTATCTGCTGTGTCACAAGTTGCTGTACAATGCCACCTTAAATATTGCCAAAGTGGTTTTATCAGAAAGCTGCCTGGATTAGAGGGTATTAGCTACAAGTTGGACAAACCAATCCTTTTACCGTTATCCAAATGCGCCGTTATTACCCCTTTAATAATTGACTCCAGCATCTTCCCCACCACCGATGTCAGGTTAACTGGTCTATAATTCCCCCTTTTCTCTCCAGCTCCTTTCTTGAAAAGTGGGATAACATAGGGACATCCAGGATCTTCGTTGAGCCTTTTTGTGCTCAAGTGCTATAAACAAAACCAATCAGTAAACTGTGAGATGAATGCTTTTCGATTGTTGGCAAAACAGCAGTGCGGACTTCAAAGAGACAAACCGCTTTAACCTCACATTCCCAGAATGCCCTCAGGTGAATATTTGAACTGCCAAACTGTGAAACATGTATACAAGCTATGTGGTTTAATCAAATGATGCTGTAAAGGTCACAGGTAACTTCCAAATTCTAGCGAGATTTTTATCTTGCTGTTTTTGGTTGTTATATGTATATAATGTCCGCAGATGGGAGATATCCACTTCATCATTTTTTTAGTTAAGCCTGTCATCAGAGTGCTTCATGTGGATTAGTAGCTGGACACAAGTGTCAATATCGCTCCACTATAAAAACCATGTTTTTGGTTTGCAGATTCTGAAACTGATTCTTCAATTATGAGGTGGAACATGGATTTAGATCTGAATGAAAGGATAGTCAAAGGGGGGTTAGGGTAATTCAGCTTCAAGTTCAAGATGTGGACTCTTATACATCGGCAAGGCCAAACGCAGACTGGGAGATTGTTTCGCGGAACACCCTTCGTTCAGCCTGCATGAACCTACCTGATCTCCCGGTTGCTGGACACTTTAATTCTCCTTCCCATTCCTACACAGACCTTTCTGTCCGTGGTCTCCTCCATTGTCAGAGTGAGGCTAAACACAAATTGGAGGAACATCATCTGATATTTCGCTTGGGCAGCTTACAGCCCAGTGGTATGAATATTGATTTCTCTCACTTCAGGTAGCCCTGGCATTTCCTCTCTCTCTGTCCCTCCCCCACCCAAGTCGCACCAGCTTCTCATTTTCGCCCTACAAACAGCTAACATTGGCCTTTCCTTTATCATCGTTACTTTTTTGCATAGCTCTCATTCATTGTTCTTTTTCTCTCCACATCCCCGTCTATATCTCTCCTTACCCTTATCCCTAACCAGTCTGAAGAACGGTCTCGACCCGAAAAGTCACCCATTCCTTTTATCCAGAGATACTGCCTGTCCCGCTGAGTTACTCCAGCTTTTTGTGTCTGTCTTTGGCTTAAACCAGCATCTGCATTTTCTTCTTACACATCAAGTAGCAGCAGACAGACCTTGCACAAAAAGAGCTAATTGTAATAATGGGTCAAAAAAACAAGCTGGGGACTAACTCAGCTGGTCTGCCAGCATCTGTGGAATCCTCCCATCCTAAGATCATCTCTCCAGGAGTTCCTCACAGCCGTGTCCCAGTCCCAACCACCTTCACCTGCTTCATCTATCCGTCTTCCCCCATCTTAAGGATAGAATTGTGCATCTTCTCTGATGATTGCACAAATGTTATGTTCCATTAATGAATGAATGAATGAATGAATGAATGAATGAATGAATGAACGAATGAATGAATGAATGAATGAATGAATGAATGAATGAATGAATGATGCTTTATTGTCACATGTGATAAGTCACAGTGATATTCTTTGTTTTGCATATACCCAAGGTATGCAAAGTGTCGCCACACAATGGGCGCCGACAAAGTTACAAGTAGTCCATTTTACATCAACCAAAGTGCCTAGCAAAGTACAGTTTACAAACAAAGTACATTTTGCCAACTCTTGCAAAAAAGTATGTCACTACCTAGCCTTGACAGCCAATGAGATCATCATCACCAAGTTCCCTTTCCATCCACATCCTTTGGGAACGCCATTGACCAGAAGAGCTGGCCAAAGGCTGGGTGACCAGCAGCAAGTGATTCAGCTCCTGACATCCCCAACGCCTTTCCACCATCCACAAGTTTCAGATCAGGGGCATGTTAATGCATTGGAATACTCAACAAATGCCTTGGTGAACACAGTGCCAACAATCCTCCATAATAAGACCAGAAGACCATAAGGCTGCAAGTCATAGGAGCAGAATTAGGCCATTAAGCCCGTCAAGTCCATTCTATCATGATTCATCTATTTTCCCCACTCAACCCCATTCTCTTGCCTTCTCCCCGTAACCTTTAACACCCTCACTAATTAAGAATCTTTCAATCTCTCGTGTAAAAATGCTCAACGACCTAGCCGCTGCCTCTCAAGATTCATTAGGTCATCCAGGACAAAGTAGCCATGTGTTTGGCAGCCCATCCACCACCATGGACTTTCATTCCTTCTACCAACAGCATATAGTGGCTATGGTATGTACCATCCTCAAATTCTGCACCACCCAAACCTATGACTTGTATCACCAAGGAGAAGAGAAGGACAAGATAACTGTAGGTTCCTCTGTACATCACACACCATCCTTCAAAAATTCAGAAGTTGACAAGTTCTAGGAGCAGAATAAAGTCATTTGGCCCTGCACGTCTACTCCGTCATTCAATCATGGCTGATCAATCTTTCCCTCTCAACCCCATTCTCCTGCCTGCTCCCCACAACCCCTGACACCCGTACCAATCAAGAATCTATCAATGTCCACCTTTAAAGTACCCAATGGCTTGGCTTCCACAGCCGTCTGTGGCAATGAATTCCACAGATTCACCACCTTCTGGCTAAAGTAAATTCCTCCTCATCTCCTTTCTAAAGGTTCGTCCTTTTATTCTGAGGCTCTGGCCTCTGGTCCTCGACTTTCCCACTAGTGGGAACATCCTCTCCACATCCACTCTATCCAGGCATGAGTTGGAGAAATATCACTGGCCATTTATCATCTTCAATCTAAATCCTGGAACTCCCTGTCCTGCAACATGGTGCAGGTATCCTCACCAGAATGACCGCAGTGGGTCAAGAAGGTGCTTTACCACAACCTTCTCAGAGGCATTTAGGGATAGCAAATAAACGCTGATCTTTCCAATGGATGCTTAGAAGCCAAAAATGTATTTTAAAAAATGGAAATTTGTGTTTCGATACAATATAATAAGCTATGGTACTAAAATGCAGATAGCAACAGCAGATTATACATCATAAGCCAATTTTTTCAAATAAAGTACAATGCACAAGTAGAAAATTATATTGCACCTTTCACAATGTCAATTGAAAACAAAATAAAGAGGAGGTAGTTAAAAAATTAGCAACCATTTTTAAAAAAAATTTAATTAAAAAAAAAAATCTTTTTTGAATTCTAAACATTACTGCCAAGGTCAACATTCATTGTAGATAAATAGGTCCCCTTAAGAAGATGGTGGAGAAGTGCTTTTTCGAAGTACTGCATTCCTTCAGATTAAGATACTCTCACAATGTTCCTGGGAAATGAGTTGCCGGATTTAGATCCAGCAATGATTAAGTTGTAAGTGGACGAGGTGTGGGAAATCTGCAGTTAGAGTTGCTCCATTGAACCTGGAACTCTTGTTCTTCTAGTTGGTGGAGGTTGCAGTTTGAGAGGCGCTGTTGTGAGTTGCTAGATTTGTACCTGGTGTGCATCTTAAGTTGTTACACATTGCACTCACTACACGCCAATGTTGAAAATACTGAATGTTTAGGCTAACACGTATTTGGGCCCTAACACATAGATGCAATCACGTGGAAGGCACACTAGCTCTCTACTGTACTCTACTGTACTGTGCTCAACTCAACTCTACTCTGCATCTCAACTTCATTAAAGGGTTTAAAGGGAGTTGACATGTTAAAAGACATACAGGTTTGTAGGTTAATTGGCTTGGTAAAATTGTAAATAGTCCCTCGTGTGTGTAGGATAGTGTTAGTGTGTGGGGATCGCTGGTCGTTGCAGACTCGGTGGGCCATAAGGCCGGTTCTGCGCTGCATCACTACACTAAGCTAAACTAAACTAAACTAAACTAAGCTAAACTAAACTAAACTAAACTAAACTAAACTAAACTAAACTAAACTAAACTAAACTAAACTAAACTAAACTAAACTAAACTAAACTAAACTAAACTAAACTAAACTAAACTAAATATTATTGAATACTCGAACAAATACAGAGGTCCTGCAGAAAGTATCTTGATTGGTTGCAAGATGCATGGCAATTGCAAGAGGCTGTATACAGTGGTGGAGTCAGCCCAGTCCATCACTGGCACTGCCCTCCACATCATTGAAAGCATCTACATGAGGATCTCCCTCATGTAATTGGCATTTATCATCATATCCCACCATACGGGCCATGCCCTTTTCTCACTGCCTGCGTCGGGCAGGTGCAGAAGCCTCTAGTCCTACACCACCAGGCTTTTCTACTTTCCTACAACACTCAGGTTCTTGAACCGGCCAACATAAGCCTAACCCTACCTCAGCAATGGGACACTTGGATCATCCTTTGCACAGCAACAGACTTGTTGCATTAGAGTTGCTGCCTTACAGCGAATGCAGCACCGGAGACTCAGGTTCGATCCTGAGTACGGGCGCCGTCTGTATGGAGTTTGTACGTTCTTCCCGTGACCTGCGTGGGTTTTCTCCGAGATCTTCGGTTTCCTCCCACACTCCAAAGACGTACAGGTATGTAGGTTAATTGGCTGGGAAAATGTGAATACTGATCAGATATACCATATTATATACTAAAACTCTTGTTTGTTTGTTTGTTCCTGAACTACAGCCAAAACGGTACATGATAGCATGACAATTTTAGGCCCACCTTACTCACCGTTGTCCCTTTGGTGCTAATGGAAGAAGTTTCATTGAAATCGGTGTTATATTTTAAAAGTTATTCACATTTTTAAGTTTCATTCTATTTCCTAGGGAGGGAGCGGGGAGGAAGGGAGGGAGGGGGATGGAAGAAGGGGGGTGGAGGGAGGGGGGGGAGGGAGGGAGGGAGGGAGGGGGAGGATAAGGGGGGTTGAGGGGGATGGAGTAGGGGGGGAATGGGAGTAGGGGAAGGGGGGGAGGGGGAGGGGAGGGGGAGGGAGGGCGGGAGGGGGAGGGGAGGGAGGAGGGATGGGGAAGGAGGGGGGGATGGGGGGAGGGGGGGAAGGAGGAGAGGGTGCTGCACCAATGCAGGTTTGGACCCAACGGGTCCTCTTGGTCTAGTACATAGATACAATCAAGTTTAATAGATAGAGCAAAGGAGAAGATATAGAGTGCAGAAGACAGCTCTCAGCATGAATGTACAGTGTAGTGCTACAATTGTGCTTGTGATGCTGCTTCAAGCAGGGTTTATATTGTACCTGTACCTCAATATTCTTGTGCACATGACGATAAACCCAATGCGACTTAAACTGAAAATTAGCAGTTCATTCACGAGCTTCAGATTTTTTTTTAACGTATTTTCCGTTGCTTTCTGACATAAACCCATTCACTTTTGTTAGAGCTCTTTCCATTCATCCAGGTTGTAGTTAATGCTGGTAATCATGCTGAATTAATGAAAATGAGCAGAGATATATCAAAGGCTAATTGGACTCTTTGACAAAGTAACAAAAAAGGTTGTTACAGTCTGACTATTTATGTCTTTGCAGATCCTGCAGGGTGTTTGATGAAGAAACATAACATTGACAGCAAAATTAAAGCCCTCAGGAAATAAAAGGAAATTGGAAACATGGGTATGAACTTGGTAAAGGGACAAGCGCAGGAGAGCTATAGTGAACGTATTTCAAACTGAAGGGAGGTACAAAATAGTGTTTGTCAAGCAATGCTTTTAGGAGGCAGCACGGTGGCGTAGTGGTAGAGCTACTGCCTTACAGCACCAGAGACCCGGGTTCGATCCTGACTATGGGTGCTGTCTGTACGGAGTTTGTACATTCGCCTCGTGACCTGCGTGGGTTTTCTCTGAGATCTTCGGTTTTCCTCCCACACACCAAAGATGTACAGGTTTGTCGGTTAACTGGCTTGGTGTAAATGTAAATTGTTCCTAGTGTGTGTAGGATAGTGTTAATGTGCAGGGATCGCTGGTCGGTGCGGACTCGGTGGGACGAATGGCATGTTTCCACGCTGTATCTCTAATCTAAACTAAACTAATACCGCTGTTTCTTTTAAAACATATTAATGATGTGGTTTGTGCACCTTGAGTATAATTTCAACATTTGCTGGTGACGGAAAATTTGGAAGTGCAGTAAGCAATGAGGAACGTAGCGGAGGGGGGAACAGAAAGCTCATAAATTGCATCGGCACATGATGGATGCAATTGAACGCAGAAAAGGAGTGAATGATAAATTATGGTGGGAAGAACAAGGACTGGCAAAATGAATAAAACAATACAATTCTAAAGGGGCTGCAGGAATAGGAAGTCTTGAGGGTAGGGCGGCACGGTAGCGCAGCGGTAGAGTTGCTGCTTTACAGCGAATGCAGCGCCGGAGACACAGGTTCGATCCTGACTACGGGTGCTGCACTGTAAGGAGTTTGTACGTTCTCCCCGTGACCTGCGTGGGTTTTCTCCGAGATCTTCGGTTCCCTCCCACACTCCAAAGACGTACAGGTATGTAGGTTAATTGGCTGGGTAAATGTAAAAATTGTCCCTAGTGGGTGTAGGATAGTGTTAATGTACGGGGGATCACTGGGGCGGCACGGACTTGGAGGGCCGAAAAGGCCTGTTTCCTGCTGTAGATATATGATATGATATGAAATAAAAACATCTATCTATCTATATACTATTAAAACTCAGATCTTGTATATATATTTTTTTTTGGGTTTGACCTGAATATTTGATATATTTGTTTGCGCGTAACAGCGATTGCGGCAAAACGGTGAACAGTAGCGTGACGGTTTTCGCACCGCCTTACTCGCCAACCTCCCAAACGACCGGCCGTGATATTTTCATTTGATTTAGTCGCGTCTTTTTTAAGTTACAGAGGTTTTAAAGCGCTGCCCCCCCCCCCCCCCCCTTTTCAGGGGGGCACTGCGGTGCGGATTTAGTCTTCAGCTTGTGATGTCACAATGCCCCTGTGAGATGAGCTCGAGCTGACCCCCCTTCAGCGTGTGATGTCACAATGGACAAGCAGCTGCTATTGGGTAGTCTAATCTTTACAAATTTACATTTTTTTATTTAAAACTTTTTTTTCAAGGTCTTCAGCTGTGACGTCACAATGCTTGTGTGAGATGGGTGCTACATTGTTGCGAAAAGCAAATGATTGTTGTTTAAAGTTGTGTTTTTTATTGCAAGTCACTTAACATACACAGATCAGCATGGGGCCCCTATTCCCTCCCTCCCCCCCCCTTCCCCCCTCAACCCCTTCCTCCCCACTCCTTCTCACCTCCATCCCCACTACCTCCCACCCTCCTCCACAACTCCCTCCCTACCTCCCTCACCCCTCCCCCCCTAACTCCCCCCCACTCCCTCCACCCTTCCATCCCTCTCCCCCTCCCCCCTCCTTCCACCCTCCCTCCCCCCCTTCTGGTTACAATGGAAACCCTACGGGGACGGGCCCAACGGGGAAAGAGGGGTACTGGAAAAGGGGAGGTCCCCCTCCCTCCCCCTTCCCCCCTCCCTCCCCCCTCCCTCCCCCTCCCCCCCTACCCCCTCCCTCCCCTCTCCCTCCCCCCTCTCCCCTCCCCTCCCCTCCTCCCTCCACACCTCCTTCCTCCCTCCACACCTCCCTCCTCCCTCCCTCCCCTCCTCCCGGTTACAATGGAAACCCTACGAGGACGGGCCCAACGGGGAAAGAAGGGTACTGGGAAAAGGGGAGGTCCCCCTCCCTCCCCCCCCTTCCCCACTCCCCTCCCCCTCCCTCCCCCTCCCCTCCTCCCTCCACACCTCCCTCCTCCCTCCCTCCCCCTTCCCTCCCTCCCCTCCTCCCGGATACAATGGAAACCCTACGAGGACGGGCCCAACAGGGAAAGAGGGGTACTGGGAAAAGGGGAGGTCCCCCTCCCTCCCCTTCCCCCTCCCCTTCCCCCCTCCCCTCCCCCCTCCCTCCCCCTCCCCCCCTACCCCTCTCCCTCCCCCCTCCCCCCCTTCCCCCTCCCCTCCCCCCTCCCTCCCCCTCCCCTCCTCCCTCCACACCTCCCTCCTCCCTCCCTCCCCCTTCCCTCCCTCCCCTCCTCCCGGTTACAATGGAAACCCTACGAGGACGGGCCCAACGGGGAAAGAGGGGTACTGGGAAAAGGGGAGGTCCCCCTCCCTCCCCCCTTCCTCCATCCCATCCCCCCTCCCTCCCCTCTCCCTCCCCCCTCCCCCCCTTCCCCCCCTTCCCCCCTCCCTTCCCCCCTCCCTTCCCTCCTCCCTCCACACCTCCCTCCTCCCTCCCTCCCCTTCACTCCCTCCCATCCTCCCAATGCTTGTGTGAGATGGGTGCTACATGTTTCAAAAAGCACCACTAACAGATCGCAGTGAGAAGCACTATGTGACCGCGAATGTTTCAAAACAAGCACTTAAAAAGCACTTATCTTTTTTTTACGTCTTTTTTTTTATTGCAAGTCACTTAACATACACAGATCAGCATTGGGCCCCTATGCTCGTTGGCCACCGGGGCAAGTGTTTCGAAAAAAGCACTGAGAGTGTGTCTGGGGGAAAGAGAGAATGGGGGGGGTCTGAGAATGGGGACTGGGGAGGGGGACAACAGGGGTCGTTGCGGAGGGGGCTTGGTGGTGGAGGAAAGAGGGGTACTGGGAAAAGGGGAGGTCCCCCTTCACCCCTCAACCCCTTCCTCCCCCTCCTTCCCATCTCCATCCCCACTCCCTCCCCCCTCCTCCCCCTCCCTCCCCCATCCCTCTCCACCTCCCTCAACCCTCCCCCCCTAACTCCTCCCATCCCTCCTTCCCTCCATCCCTCCCTCCCCCACTCCCCCACTCCCACCCACCTCCCTCCACCCTTCCATCCCTCTCCCCCTCCCCCCTCCTTCCACCCTTCCTCCCCCCCTCCCGGTTACAATGGAAACCCTACGGGGACGGGCCCAACGGGGAAAGAGGGGTACTGGGAAAAGGGGAGGTCCCCCTCCCTCCCCCCTCCCTCCCCCCTCCCCCCTCCCTCCCCCCCCTTCCCCCTCCACTCCACCCTCCCCTCCCCCCCTTCCTCCCCCTCCCCTCCTCCCTCCACACCTCCCTCCTCCCTCCCTCCCTCTTCCCTCCCTCCCATCCTCCCGGTCACAATGGAAACCCTACGAGGACGGGCCCAACGGGCACACTTGGTCTAGTATATTACTAAAACTCTCTATTTGTTTGATTATTTGTTTGCTCAAACCCTCTGTTTAATTATTTATTTGCTGATGCCTGTGATGTAACCTTATTTCTGTGTCCCCGTCACACGATAGCATGACAATTTTAGGAACACCTTGCTCACCTTTGTCCTGGGAACACTTTCAAATTGGCCTTGTATTTTTAAAGATAGAGAGATTTTTAAGTTTAAAAATTGCCTTATGAAACTGGCGCTTTCCATGTTCAGTATATGGCGTCACAATGGGACCCACGCGAGTGACGGCCAATGAGGGAGGGGGGGTCCACGATGACCGATGGGGCGGAACCTGCCAGAGCGACGGCAGTGGCGGCCAATGAGGGGGGGGAGGTGGATTTTTTCTCATTTTAAAAAACAGTTTCGCTTAAAGAAGGAAAAAAAAAGTTTAATTTAAAGAAGATACGCTTTATTTTAAAGAAAGATTTATTTCATTCTTTTTTTAAAAAGTCCTTCCATCCCGCTCGACACCCGATTGGTCCGGGTCACAGGTGGGGGGAGCACTGCCCCCGCTCTTCCCGCTAACTCACCTACTCCATACACCCTGAACCCCCCTCCTCCCCTCCCCACCACTCACCCACTCCATCCCCCCTCCTCCCCTCCCCCCACTCATCCACTCCATCCCCCCTCCTCCCCTACCCCCCATTCACCCACTCGATCCCCCCTCCTCCCCTCCCCACCACTCACCCACTCCATCCCCCTCCTCCCCTCCCCACCACTCACCCACTCCATCCCCCCTCCTCCCCTCCCCACCACTCACCCACTCCATCCCCCCTCCTCCCCTCCCCCCATTCATCCACTCCATCCCCCCTCCTCCCCTACCCCCCATTCACCCACTCCATCCCCCCTCCTCCCCTCCCCACCACTCACCCACTCCACCCCCCCTCTTCCCCTCCCCCCCACCCACTCCATCCCCCCTCCTCCCCTCCCCCCACTCACCCACTCCACCCCCCCTCCCCTCCCCACCACTCACCCACTCCATCCCCCCTCCTCCCCTCCCCCCATTCATCCACTCCATCCCCCCTCCTCCCCTACCCCCCATTCACCCACTCCATCCACCTCCTCCCCTCCCCACCACTCACCCACTCCATCCCCCCTCCTCCCCTCCCCACCACTCACCCACTCCATCCCCCCTCCTCCCCTCCCCACCACTCACCCACTCCATCCCCCCTCCTCCCCTCCCCCCCATTCATCCACTCCATCCCCCCTCCTCCCCTCCCCACCACTCACCCACTCCATCCCCCCTCTTCCCCTCCCCCCCACCCACTCCATCCCCCCTCCTCCCCTCCCCCCCACTCACCCACTCCATCCCCCCTCAACACGACTTAAACTGAAAATTAGCAGTTCATTCACGAGTTTCAGGTTTTTTTTAAACGTATTTTCCGTTGCCTTCTGACATAAACCCATCCACTTCTGTTAGAACTCTTTCCATTCATCCAGGTTGTAGTTAATGCTGGTAATCATGCTGAATAAATGAAAATTAGCAGAGATATATCAAAGGCTAATTGGACTCTTTGATAAAGTAACAAAAAAGGTTGTTACAGTATGACTATTTATGTCTTTGCAGATCCTACAGGGTGTTTGATGAAGAAGCATAACATTGACAGCAAAATTACAGCCTTCAGAAAATAAAAGGAAATTGGAAACATGGGTATGAACTTGGTAAAGGGACAACCGCAGGAGAGCTATAGTGAACGTATTTCAAACTGAAGGGAGGTACAATACAGTGTTTGTCAAGCAATGCTTTTTGGAGGCAGAACGGTGGCGAAGCGGTAGAGCTACTGCCTTGCAGCACCAGAGACCCGGGTTCGATCCTGACTATGGGTGCTGTCTGTACGGAGTTTGTACATTCGCCCCGTGACCTGCGTGGGTTTTCGCTGAGATCATCGGTTTTCCTCCCACACACCAAAGATGTACAGGTTTGTCGGTTAACTGGCTTGGTATAAATGTAAATTGTTCCTAGAGTGTGTAGGATAGTGTTAATGTGCAGGGATCGCTGGTCGGTGCGGACTCGGTGGGCCGAAGGGCATGAGGTGGATAGAGAATTGGTTGGCGGACAGGAAGCAAAGAGTAGGAATAAACGGGTACTTTTCGGAATGGCAGGCAGTGACTAGTGGGGTACCACAAGGCTCAGTGCTGGGACCCCAGTTATTTACTATATATATTAATGATTTGGACGAGGGAATTGAATGCAATATCTCTAAGTTGCGGATGACACGAAGCTGGGTGGCAGTGTTAGCTGCGAGGAGGATGCTAGGAGGCTGCAGAGTGACTTGGATAGATTAGGAGAGTGGGCAAATGCATGGCATATGCAATATAATGTGGATAAATGTGAGGTTATCCACTTTGGCGGCGAGAACAGGAAAGCAGAGTATTACCTGAATGGTGGCCAATTAGGAAAAGGGGAGATGCAACGTGACCTGGGTGTCATGGTTCACCAGTCATTGAAAGCAAGCGTGCAGGTGCAGCAGGCAGTGAAGAAAGCGAATGGTATGTTAGCATTCATAGCAAGAGGATTTGAGTATAGGAGCAGGAAGGTTCTGCTGCAGTTGTACAGGGCCTTGGTGAGACTGCATCTGGAGTATTGTGTACAGTTTTGGTCTCCTAATCTAAGGAAAGACATTCAAGCCTTAGAGGGAGTACAGAGAAGGTTCACCAGATTGATCCCTGGGATGGCAGGACTTTCATATGAAGAAAGACTGGATAGACTAGGCTTATACTTGCTGGAATTTAGAAGACTGAGGGGGGATCTGATAGAAACATGTAAAATTCTTAAGGGGTTGGAGAGGCTAAATGCGGGAAGATTGTTCCCGATGTTGGGGAAGTCCAGAACCAGGGGTCACAGCTTAAGGATAAGGGGGAAGTCTTTTAGGACCGAGATGAGAAAACATTTCTTCACACAGAGAGTGGTGAGTCTGTGGAATTCTCTGCCTCAGAAGGTAGTTGAGGCCAGTTTGGCTATATTTAAGAGGGAGTTAGATGTGGCCCTTGTGGCTAAAGGGATCAGGGGGTATGGAGAGAAGGCAGGTACAGGTTAGTGAGCTGGATGATCAGCCATGTTCATATTGAATGGCGGTGCAGGCTCGAAGAGCCGAATGGCCTACTCCTGCACCTATTTTCTATGTTTCTATGTTTCTATGTTTCTACTGCTGCAACACTATGCCGCCCCTATGAATCACCAGTTAAATTTCAGCTGGGATAGAAACATAGAAACATAGAAAATAGGTGCAGGAGCAGGCCATTCGGCCCTTCGAGCCAGCACCACCATTCATTGTGATCGTGGCTGATCGTCCACAACCCGTGCCTGCCTTCACCCCATATCCCTTGATTCCCCTAGCCCCTAGAGCTCCTAGAGCTCTATCTAACTTCTCTCTTAAATCCATACAGTGATTTGGCTTCCACTGCCCTCTGTGGCAGAGAATTCCACAAATTCACAACTCTCTGGGTGAAAAAGTTCCTTCTCACCTCAGTTTTCAATGGCCTCCCCTTTATCTTTGCCTTTTCTTTGCCTTTTGCATTGGTTTATTCAAAGTCCTTTCATGCCATTGCAATTCGAGTATATTTGTCTTGCCTCAACAAATGTTGTGAGTGTACCTGTATCCCCACAAGTAGTGCATTACAGGTTGCACCTCGAGATGAAAAGGTTTTGCTTCAGGTACCTCAAGCAACCTCTTACCCGTCCCCTTTACCTAATCCTAACTCTAACTCTGATCCAATTCCCCATTAGTTATCTTTGTGCTGGTGGAGAACAAACGCCAAGAAGTCGATGATTTTGTAGTTGCCCTCAGAGCCTCAGGTAAACCAGTTGGGACCAATGATCCAGTTCTAGCATAGGCTATGTCTAAGCTAGTGCACTCTGACATATCCTGCATCTACATCTCATCCAAGAAAAAACAAGAAAGCATGCAGGGTTTATACTCCTTGCTTTAATGTCTCGCATTTGTAATGCCTGTTCTGCACGATAGATTCTCTTTAGTGATACAATACAATACAATACAATACAATATATCTTTATTGTCATTGTACCCAGGGGTACAACGAGATTGGGAATGCGCCTCCCATACGATGCAATAATTTAAGTAATTAACAGCAACCCAACGAAACGAAACAATTGTAACAGTTTTTAGACAGGGTAAAGTGCAAGTTGATCTATGCGTTGTGGCCATCCGGCTCAGCAGGACCGGTTCATAGCAGCTATGGCCCTGGGGATGAAGCTGTTCCTGAGTCTGGAGGTGCGGGCGTAGAAGGCCTTGTATCGTCTGCCCGATGGAAGGAGTTCAAACAGACTGTTGCAGGGGTGTGAAGAGTCTTTGTGGATGCTGGTGGCTTTTCTGAGGCATCGTGTGTTGTAGATGCCCTCCAAGTCTGGTAGCTGTGTTCCGATGGCCCTCTGAGCTCTATGGACTACCCGCTGTAGAGCTTTCCTTTCTGCCTCCGTGCAGCTGAGGTACCACACAGGGATGCCATGCGTTAGGATGCTCTCTATGGTGCAGCGGTAGAAGGTCGTCAGCAGCTGTTGGGGTAGACCAGACTTTTTCAGTGTTCTTAAGTAGAACAGTCTTTGTTGTGCCTTCTTGACCAGCGCAGCAGTGTCATTGGACCATGTTAGGTCCTCCGAAATGTGAGTGCCCAGAAACTTGAAGCTGGACACTCTCTCCACACTGTCCCCGTTGATAGAGATTGGGGCATATTCCCCGTTATGTGACCTACGGAAGTTGATGATCAGCTCCTTGGTCTTGGTGGTATTTAGGGACAGGTTGTTATCCGAGCACCAGTCCGCCAGGTTCTGCACCTCCGCTCTATAGTTTGTTTCATCCCCGTTGGTGATAAGCCCGATCACCATTGTGTCATCTGCAAACTTGACAATGGTGTTGGTGTCGAATGCAGGAACACAGTCGTGTGTGAAGAGGGAGTAGAGCATGGGGCTCAGAACACAGCCCTGTGGTGTGCCGGTACTCAGGGTGATAGTGGAGGACAGGTGCGGGCCCATTCTCACTGCCTGCGGTCGTTCCAGCAGGAAGTCCAGGATCCAGTCACATAATGACGAGCTGAGGCCTAGCTGGTGGAGTTTGGTGATGAGCTTGGTGGGGATGACCGTGTTGAAGGCAGAGCTATAGTCTATGAATAGCATCCTCACGTACATGCCCTGTCTCTCTAGGTGAGTCAGGACAGTGTGAAGAGCCAGAGAGATGGCGTCCTCTGTGGATCTATTTGCCCTGTATGCAAATTGATGTGGGTCCTGAAACGTTTTACAAATCGGCAACATTTTACATATCATAAATAAGAAAAAGACAACTACTGCAGGAACTCAGCAGATCAGGCAGCATCTGTGGAGGAAAATTGTCAGATGATCCTTCCTGTCATATCTGTCTGAGATAGTGGTTCTGATCCAAAACTTCTGTCCATTTCCCTCTACACATACTAACAGACCTGTTGAGTTCCCACAGCATTTTTTTTTTTCAAATTCTGAGTTATAGAGGAGTTATAAAGAAAGTGTTTTACTCAGGGTATGGGAATCAGGAACCAGAGGACAAAGGTTCAAGGTGAGAGGGGAAAGACTTAATAAGAACCTGATGGGGGCAACATTTTCACTCAGAAGGTGGGAGCTGTAGGGAATGAACTGCCAGAGAGGGTAACTGAAGGAGGTACAATAATAACATTTAAAAGGCACTTGGCCAGGTACATGGGATAGGAACGATTTAGAGGGATTTAGATGAAATGCGAATGAGCTTCAATGGGGCTACTAGTTTGGCCAGGACGGTTTGGGTGGACGGGCCTGTTTCCATGCTCTATGACTCTATCTGCAGGTTCTTGTGCCTCCATTTTAAATATTATTTTTTTGTTTTCTTTAGAGCATATGCTTTGAGAGTGATAACCTGGTAGAATTTGATGACTACTGTGATATCATGAGAGGAAGAGTCATAGAGGGGAGATACATTTCCTCCCGGTGGATGCAAATAGGACTACAAACCATCATGGCTGCCAGCAAAAGACTACAAAACCCATAGTCAGCAGGGCTGCCTGCCCTGCTGACACTGATTGCTGCTGACACTGATTGCTGCTGACACTGATTGCTGCTGACACTGATTGCTGCTGACACTGATTGCTGCTGACACTGATTGCTGCTGACACTGATTGCTGCTGTTTTGGTTTTGTGTACCTGTCTGCGAACAATTAAGTTTACCTGTTTTTGGAAAAGACTAAATATATGGAATTTAAGTTTGAAAACAAGAACTTTTCTGTCTTCATTTCCGGCACCCACACCTCCCAACCTTCAAGAGAAAAGCTCCCGACCTCTCAAGACATCACACTACGAAGAGGGATCCTGCGAGCCGCTGCCTCCAGGGGAAGCTCAGACGCCGCTGAGCTTGGCCCCGAAGACCAGAGAGTGGAGGAGGAGGGAGCCGCTGGCGATGACGGACGCAAGGAGGGAGACGGCAGGCGGGGGACCAGGGTATTGCCTCCAGTGCCGGCGAGGTCTGCTGCAGGAGGTGCCCCACGGGACACAGAGGGACGTTGGAAGAGGCCCTGCAGCAGCTTGGGGCTTGCCTGGATCGGGGGTGCTCTGGTATATCCAGCAGGTAGACCGGACTTTGGACTGTTTCTTTTGTAAGGTCATGAGTGATAGGAGTAGAATTAGGCAATTCGGCCCATCATCTACTCTGCCATTCAATCATGGCTGATCTATCTCTCCCTCCTAACCCCATTCTCCTGCCTTCTCCCCATCACCTCGGACACCTGTATAAATCAAGAATCTATCTATCTCTGCCTTAAAAATATCCGCTGACGGCCTCCACAGCCTTCTGTGGCAAAGAATTCTTCAGATTCACCACCCTCTGACTAAAGAAAAATTTCCCTCATCTCCTTCCTAAATGAACGTCCTTTAATTCTGATGCTATGACCTTTAGGTGTAGACTCTCCCACTAGTGGAAACATCCTCTCCACATCCACATCCACATCCACTCGATCCAAGCCTTTCACTATTCTGCATGTTTCAATGAGATCCCCCCTCATTCTTCTAAACTGCAGCGAGTACAGGCCCAGTGCTGACAAACGCTCATCATAAGTTAACCTACTCATTCCTGGATTCATTCTTGTAAACCTCCTCTGGCTCTTCTCCAAAGCCAGCACACCCTTGTAAATGGTGCCAAAATAAGGCGACAGGTGGCAGAATCTCACTGTGCAGTACATATATGTCAATAAAGAACCATTGAACCATTGAACCATTGATCTATGTCCTCTATTGCTCTGGTACAGTATGATAATGACTAGGTCACGATACCAGAGGTTTAAAAAATCTGTGCAGCAGATAGGAAGAGGGAGTTCTAGCCTTAGAGGGAGTTTCTAGCCTTAGAGGGAGTTTCTAGCCTTAGAGGGAGTACAGAGAAGGTTCACCAGATTGATCCCTGGGATGCCAGGACTTTCATATGAAGAAAGACTGGATAGACTAGGCTTATACTCGCTGGAATTTAGCAGACTGAGGGGGAATCTTATAGAAACATATAAAATTCTTAAGGGGTTGGAGAGGCTAGATGCGGGAAGATTGTTCCCGATGTTGGGGGAGTCCAGAACCAGGGGTCACAGCTTAAGGATAAGGGGGAAGTCTTTTAGGACCGAGATGAGAAAACATTTCTTCACACAGAGAGTGGTGAGTCTGTGGAATTATCTGCCACAGAAGGTAGTTGAGGCCAGTTCATTGGCTATATTTAAGAGGGAGCTAGATGTGGCCCTTGTGGCTAAATGGATCAGGGGGTATGGAGAGAAGGCAGGTACAGGTTACTGAGCTGGATGATCAGCCATGATCATATTGAATGGCGGTGCAGGCTCGAAGGGCCGAATGGCCTACTCCTGCACCTATTTTCTATGTTTCTATGTTTCTATGAAGCAAAGCTGCTGAACAGGTTCCAGCCAAGGACTGAGTGAGATTCTGTTTAGTTTTGGAGATTTGAATGGTAATCTTCCTTCTGGAGTCTCCCTGTTGGTCTTTGTAACGCGAGTGGAAGTTTAGCAGAAACTCCTTGTACACTGCTCGCCATCATCAATCATCCCCAGCACTGATTTATAGTTCTCCCCTTCCCTGTAGAAATGGCCATACCTATCAGGTACAAATCACATCATCGTATGTCATAAATCTCCTTACCGAAGCAAAAAAAAAAAAATCATCTCACTTGGGGAAAATATAGAGCTGCGATTTTAGAAGACCAATCAAAAATCTGAGCGAGCAAATCATTGTGAGCAGTTTCCCTTGTAAAAGTGTGGAATCAAAACCCCTTGCTCCTTTTGAGATGTTCATTGTTTCATTTAAGCAGTCTGGGGAGCCACAAAGACATTAGGGACACCAAGGCTGAGTCTAAGTTGATGCTTCGAAGCTGCAGGTGAAGAAAATATTTTAATAATTAATTTTAAAAGCTGGCTGCAGAGATAGGAGGATCGAGGTGAATTGCATTAAAGGCAACGTAGCTAGGTGAATGGAAATGGCTGGAGGCTACCATTAGAGTTTGAAGATGAATGAGACATGATGGAAATATGTTCCAAAATATTATTATAAATGAACGACAGCAAACATTTTTATGTCGTGCTTTTATGCAATAAAGTACTGCAAGGAACTTCAGAGAACAATAAGACCAATGGGGATATTAGAATAGAATATTCTATAAGCTTTAAAGAGATAGTGGTGAAAAGTGTTTAACATAACATAACATAACATAACAAAACTTTATTGTCACTCGGCACAACACCGAACGAAATTTCAGCAAAAAAAAAAAAAGAAAAGAACACAGGACACACGACCCCAACACAAACATCCATCACAGTGACTCCAAACACCCCCTCACTGTGATGGAGGCAACAAAACTTCCCCTCTCCTCCCCCCGCACCCACGGACAGACAACTCGACCCCTACCGAGGCAACCGACACGCACAGCCCCCGCAAGGGGATGGAAGGCCCCCCGGCCGAGCCGCCCCGGGCACCGAAACGTCCCGCGGCTGCACCAGGCGATGTTAAGTCCAGCGGCCGAGCCGCACCGGGCACCGAAACATCCCGCGGCCGAGCCGCACCGGGCACTGAAACGTCCCGCAGCCGAGCCGCGCCGGCGATGTTAAGTCCAGCGGCCGAGCCGCACCGGGCACCGAAACGTCCCGCGGCCGAGCCGCACCGGGCACTGAAACGTCCCGCAGCCGAGCCGCGCCGGCGATGTTAAGTCCCGCTGCCGAGCCGCACCGGGCACTGAAACATCCCGCAGCCGAGCCGCACCGGGCACTGAAACGTCCCGCAGCCGAGCCGCACCGGGCACTGAAACGTCCCGCAGCCGAGACGCGGCGGCGATGTTAAGTCCAGCGGCCGAGCCGCGCCGGGCGATGGAAGGCCCCGCGGGCGAGCTGCGCCCCGGGGAAGAGACCTAATAAAAGAAAGGTTTCCCCCGCCCCCCCCCCCCGCCCCACCCCCCCCCCCCACCCCCCCAACACACCCACCCCCCCCCACCCCCCCCCCCAACACACCCACCCCCCCCCACACATACGCAGCCAAAAACAGAAACAAAAACCATCCCAACACCGACACAAACAAAAAAAAAGAAAAAAAGACAAACAGACTGCCAAAGAGCCGCAGCCGTTAGGCGCAGCCAACTCCTCCCAGAAAGAGATATTGATAACTGAAAGCATGGACACTGGTGGTGGAGAAGTTAAATTTGGATATTAAGAGAATCAAAGAATATGGGTTAGAATATGAAAAACTGAGGTCAATGATCAGTCTCAATCCTCTTAAACAGTTCGTAAGTTGTAGGAGCAGAATTAGGCCGTTCGGCCCATCAAGTGTACTCCATTCAATCATGGCTGATCTATTTTCCCTCTCAACCTCATTCTCCTGCCTTCTCCTCATAATCAAAATAGTGAGCCAGGTATGAAGGCCCATGGCCTACTTCAGTTATCTCTTATTGTTAAAAGGTTAGAATTAGAGTAGAGCAAACATCTTGAAACTGGCAGGGCTAGATTAAAAAAGATAATTATGGACAGGCAATGAGTAAGTTTAAAACCCCCCCATAAAGTTGAGAATTTTAAAACCGAGTTGTTACTGTTGGTTAATACACCCAAAAATAATAGATAAATGGGATTTAGTGGGAGTTTGGGCATGGGTGACATGGTTTAGAGAGAGGTAGACCGTTATGATTAGGAATAACCAGGACAGTAGCAAGGTCGGGTTTCAACAGCAGAATAGATTAGTCAGGAGTCTGTCACTGTTATGGAAATAGAAAGAGATGGTTACATAAAACATTGATCGTCCATGGCACAGTTTATTCACAAAATGCTGGAGTAACTCAGCAGGTCAGGCAGCATCTCAGGTGAGAAGGAATGGGTGACGTTTCGGGTCGAGACCCTTCTTCAGACTGATGTCAGGGGGGCGGGACAAAGGAAGGATATAGGTGGAGACAGGAAGATAGAGGGAGAACTGGAAAGGGGGAGGGGAAGAGAGGGACAGAGGAACTATCTAAAGTTGGAGAAGTCATTGTTCATACCGCTGGGCTGCAAGCTGCCCAAGCGAAATATGAGGTGCTGTTCCTCCAATTTCCGGTGGGCCTCACTATGGCACTGGAGGAGGCCCATGACAGAAAGGTCAGGGTGGAAGTGGGAGGGGGAGTTGAAGTGCTCAGCCACCGGGAGATCAGGTTGGTTAAGGCGGACTGAGCGAAGGTGTTGAGCGAAACGATTGCCGAGCCTGCGTTTGGTTTCGCCGATGTAAAGAAGTTGACATCTAGAGCAGTGGATGCAATAGATGAGGTTGGAGGAGGTGCAGGTGAACCTCTGTCTCACCTGGAAAGACTGTTTGGGTCCTTGGATGGAGTTGAGGGGGGAGGTAAAGGGACAGGTGTTGCATCTTGTGCGGTTGCAGGGGAAAGTGCCCGGGGATGGGGTGGTTTGGGTAGGAAGGGACGAGTGGACCAGGGAGTTACGGAGGGAGCGGTCTCTGCGGAACGCAGAAAGAGGAGGGGATGGGAAGATGTGGCCAGTGGTGGGGTCCCGTTGTAGGTGACGGAAATGTTGGGGACCCCACCACTGGCCACATCTTCCCATCCCCTCCCCTTTCTGCGTTCCGCAGAGACCGCTCCCTCCGTAACTCCCTGGTCCACTCGTCCCTTCCTACCCAAACCACCCTGTAACTCAGGCCTTCAAGTCCTGGCAACATCCTCATAAAATCTCGAGATGTACTTTCTGTGATGGCCTGCTTATGTGGGCCAAATATTACCCCTGAGTTAAGTTTGACAATAAGGTCTTGGACAGATGCTAAGGAAAAGAGTTGGTCCAAGGATCTGGATTTGTGGCCAATGGTTTTAGTTTCCCCACTACTTGGTTGATGGGAAATTTCTGCCTCCTCCATTATTGTATGTCAAACAAACCATCTTTTAATTTGGAGGTAGACACAAAATGCTGGAATAGCTCAGCAGGACAGGCAGCATCTCTGGAGAGAAGGAATGGGTGATGTTTTGGGTTGAGATCCTTCTTCAGACTGAATTTGGAGGCGTTGAGAGGGGGATTTGTGTCATCAGAATAGACATTGATATTGAAACCAAGGTGCAATGGGAACAACTAAATTAGATGGATTTATGGATTTCCAAAAACAGGTCCCGATACAAGCCTACATTCAATGAATCATTGTGCACTGACAGTCTGACAAATATTGTGCCTACTGGCAGCATCGTGACACAGTGCTAGAGTTGCTGCCTTACAGCACTAGAGATCCTGACTAAGGGTGCTGTCTGTACGGAGTTTGTACGTTTTCCCCATGACCTGCGTGGGTTTTCTCCGGGTTCTCCAGTTTCTTCCCACACTCCAAAAATACAGGTTTTGTAGGTTAATTGGCTTGATAAAATTGTAAATTGTCCCTGGTGTGTATAGGACAGTATTAGTGTGCGGGGATCACTGGTTGGTGTGGACTCGGTGGGCCAAAGGGCCTGTTTCCGCGCTGTATCTCTAAGCTGAACCAAACTACTGTCTTCATGAATAATCCAAAATAAAAAGTACCTCTCGAACATAGTGCTGTAATAAAGAGAGTTAGTTTTCCTGAATTAAGCACTTCTGGAGATATTCCTAATGATGCAAGTTAAAAGATTAAACCACTCCAGGGGCACATAATAAATATTAATTAAATTGAAGCAAAAAAACCCCTGCAAACACTAGCAATATGAAACTTCTGGGGGAGTCCAGAACAAGGGGTCACAGTTTAAGAATAAGGGGTAGGCCATTTAGAACGGAGATGAGGAAGAACATTTTCACCCAGAGAGTTGTGAATCTGTGGAATTCTCTGCCTCAGAAGGCAGTGGAGGCCAATTCTCTGGATGCTTTCAAGAGAGAGTTAGATAGAACTCTTAAAGATAGCGGAGTCAAGGGATATGGGGAGAAGGCAGGAATGGGGTACTGATTGTGGCTGATCAGCCATGATCACCGTGAATGGCGGTGCTGGCGCGAAGGACCAAATGACCAACTCCTGCACTTTCGTCTATAGTCTATTGTCTATTATGCTAATGTTGGACATTTTAACATTTATTTTTGCTGGTAATGTAGGTTTTGTGGAATAGCCTTCCAGTACATTTATGCCATGTACACTCACTTCCATCCACTCATTTTTCTATCGCTAACCTGGTCAAAATATTATGGTACTTTTAGGAAGGCCCCCTGTTAAATTTTGGATCAGTGAGTTAACCAAGAAAAAAATATATATATATATGTAGTGCCACCAAAATGGGTCGATGAAACATTTAAAATAAAAAACACACAATCAAGTTGTTTCAACATAAATGTTGGTGTTGAAACAACTTGCACAAAGATGGCAGGATAGAGTTGAAATGTATTGGTGTGTTACTCGGGATGATTGAATGCAAATGAGAAAGGATGAAAAAGTGAGTAATGTTCTCCTTGGAACAGAAACATTTGGTTCCATTCCTGGAAATGAGTACAACAGGCAGTTATTTCCACATTAAACGTTAGGCAGCTGTGTAATCACAAAGGATTTCTATGCCAGTATCATGAAATGTAGATGGAACATATTGATCTTCTCATTTCTTCAACTCATTGCCATTAACTTCTACTATGTCTATTCCCAATCAAAATGAGTGTCAAAATTAGAAAGACCTTATCTAATAGCACTATTAACCAAGACATATGCCTTGGTTCAGAGGCTGCTTGTCCATTTCTAGACTTTAGTTTTAGTTTTGTTTATTGTCACGTGTGCCAAGGTATAGTGAAAGGCTTTTGTTGCGTGCTAACTAGTCAGCAGAAAGACTATACATGATTACAATTGAACCATCCACAGTGTAGATACCATACATGACAAAGGGAATAATGTTAAGTGCAAGGTAAAGTCTAATCAAAGTTAGTTTGAGGGTCTTCAATGAGGTAGATAGTAGTTCAGGACCACTCTCTCATTGTTGGTAGGTTGGTTCAGTCAGATATCTGTAAGCACAACTCCAGACATTTGAATCTATTTTCCGGTTTGACACCTCAATGCACTACTGAAATAATCCTGCAGTATGGTACGTGACTGCTTTAAGTTTTATTTTCAGTTGGCAGCACATAGACAATAGACAATAGACAATAGGTGCAGGAGTAGGCCATTCAGCCCTTCGAGCCAGCACCGCCATTCAATGCGATCATGGCTGATCACTCTCAATCAATACCCCGTTCCTGCCTTCTCCCCATACCCCCTCACTCCGCTATCCTTAAGAGCTCTATCCAGCTCTCTCTTGAAAGCATCCAACGAACTGGCCTCCACTGCCTTCTGAGGCAGAGAATTCCACACCTTCACCACTCTCTGACTGAAAAAGTTCTTCCTCATCTCCGTTCTAAATGGCCTACCCCTTATTCTTAAACTGTGGCCCCTTGTTCTGGACTCCCCCAACATTGGGAACATGTTTCCTGCCTCTAATGTGTCCAATCCCCTAATTATCTTATATGTTTTAATAAGATCCCCCCTCATCCTTCTAAATTCCAGTGTATACAAGCCCAATCGCTCCAGCCTTTCAACATACTGATCTGTATTGGAGAAGCAATGCATCACACTCCCCTATCTGGAGCATGAAACAGCCACTTTGGCCCATGAAGTCTGTGCCACACAGGATGCTTACTTAAACTAAACCCTTATCCCTGCACAGGCTCCCTACCCATCCATTTCCTGCATATTCATGTGCCTATCTAAAAGCCTCTGAAACAATACTATCAGAACTGCTCCTATCAAGACACCTGGCAGTGCTTACCAGCATCAAACATTCTCAGAGTGTAAAACAAAACTTGTCCGACACATCTCCTTTAAACGTTCCTGCTTTTGTCCAGCAGGTCAGGCAGCATCTCTGGAGAAAATGGAGTGCAGCGTAGGTTTACTAGGTTAATTCCTGGAATGGCGGGACTGTCATATGTTGAAAGACTGGAGCGACTAGGCTTGTATACACTGGAATTTAGAAGGATGAGAGGGGATCTTATCGAAACGTATACGGTTATTAAGGGGTTGGACACGTTAGAGGCAGGAAACATGTTCCCAAAGTTGGGGGAGTCCAGAACAAGGGGCCACAGTTTAAGAATAAGGGGTAGGCCATTTACAACGGAGATGAGGAAAAACTTTTTCAGTCAGAGAGTTGTGAATGTGTGGAATTCTCTGCCTCAGAAGGCAATGGAGGCCAATTCTCTGAATGCATTCAAGAGAGAGCTAGATAGAGCTCTTAAGGATAGCGGAGTCAGGGGGTATGGGGAGAAGGCAGGAACGGGGTACAGATTGAGAATGATCAGCCATGAACACATTGAATGGCGGTGATGGCTCGAAGGGCCGAATGGCCTCCTCCTGCACCTATTGTCTATTGTCTATTGTCTATTGTTCCTATACTGACCTTGCCAATGCCATGGATCTCACAAAACTGAAGTGATAACAAAGCAACCTCACTCTCAACATACACCACCATTGTGGGCCGGATATCGAATAATGACGAGACGGAGTACAGGAAGGAGATTGAGAACCTCGAGTCCTGGTGTCGAGACAACAACCTTTCTATCAATGGCAGCAAGACAAAGGAGGTAGTGATCGACTTCAGGAAGCGAAGCGGTACATTGTATACCCTGGTATACGGCACTGAAGTGATGGTTGAAAGCTTCAAATTTCTAGGAGTAAATATCACCAGGAACTGGACGACTCATATTGAAGCAACGACCAATGGGCAAGAAAGCACACCAACGCCTCTACTTGGGTAGGCTTGGGAAGTTCGGCATGTCCCCAACAACTCTCACCAACCTCTACAGATGCGCCAGAGAAAGCATTTTATTGAGATGCATCACAGCAACAGCTCCATCCAAGACCGCAAGAAATTGCAGAGAATTGTGGACACAGCCCAGTCCATCGCATAAACCAACCTCCCTTTCATTGACTCTATTTACACCTCACGCTGCCTCGGCAAGGCCAGCAGCATAATCAAGGATGAGTCGCACCCTGGCCACTCCCTCATCTCCCCTCTCCCATCTGACAAAAGGTATAGAAGTGTGAAAATGAACACCTCTAGATTCATGGACAGTTTCTTCCCAGCTGTTATCAGGCAACTGAACCATCTTACCAACAACTAGAGAGCAGTCCTGAACTACTATCTACCTCATTGGAGACCCTTGGACTATCTTTAATGGGACTTTATGCTTTATCTTGCACTAAAGATTATTCCCTTTATCATGTATCTGTACACGGTAGATGGCTCGATAGGAATATATGGCTCGACATGTGTTATCTTTCTGTTGACCAGTTAGCATGCTGTATCTCGGTACACATGACAATAAACTAAACTAAACTAAACTCTCAAGGAATAGTATAAGAAGAAATGGAAAATGTTTGAGAAGTAGTTATTTAAGATGAATTGTCCATTTAACATTATAACAGCTGGATGAATCTTCCCTGGCTCAGTTGCATTTCATTCCAGATGTTCCAAATGAGGATACAAGCAGTGTCTTCAATGCCTGGTCTCAATGGCATACTGTGGTGTTCACATTGGTGTCTGTTTATCCTTGCAATGGTGCCTGGGTTTTAAAAGTGCTATCACCCAATTCATCCCCCTTGAACCCCCTGTAAAACTCCCCCAAACCTCCACTGCATTGGTCTAACACCCTCCCCTTACTCAGCCACCCCATCCCCTCACTCAGGCACTCAATTCCCACCTCAACCCCCCCCCCCCCCCCCCCCTTAAAACTTTGTGTTTAGGATTTTTCTTCAGAGCCCCACTCACACATTCCATTCCCCCCTTAATCCCCCTTAAAACTCCCCCAAACCTGTGCTGCATTAACTTAAATTGGTTTCAGGGTTTTTATAAGAGCCCCACTCACCCACTCCATCCACACCCCCTCAACTCCACTTATCATCCCCCCCCCCACAACCCACCTCATCCCCCCTTATCCTCTTCTCACCCACTCCAACCCCCCAGCCCCCTTATCCCCCCCTCTCTTCCACCCTCCATTCACCCAATTCATCCCCCCTGAACCCCCTTTGAAACTCCCCCAAACCTCTACTGCATTGGTCTAACACTCAGCCACTCCTTCCCCCCGTGTCCCGGGTGGAGGCAGGGGAGGGGCAAGTGGGGGTGGCTTGGGGGGATGGAGTGGGTCAGTGGGGGGAGGAGGGGGGATAAGGGGTATTGAGTGGGGGGTTGAGGGTGCTACAATAGAGGAGAGGCTTTGGGTCTAGGCCTCACTCAATCACACCCTCTCCCCTTCCCTGTCTCCCCTCTACGAGGAACGGGCCCAACGGGTCCACCTGGTCTAGTCTTGGCTAAAATGCATTCTACAACATGCTGATGTCTTGAGGAGGTGCATAAATGCAAGTTCTTCTAGTCAAAAGGTGCAGTTTTGAGAGATGCAGCATGGAAACAGGGCCTTCGTCCCACCAAGTCCAAGCCGACCACCAATCACCCGTTCACACCGGTGCTCTGTTACCACACTTTCTCATCCACTTCCTAAACACTCGGGGAAATTTACAGAGGCCAGTTAACCTGCAGACCTTCACGTCTTTGGGATGTGGGAGGAAAACAGAACACCTGGAGGAAATACACGCGGTCACCGGGAGAACATGCAAACTCCAACAGTAGCACAGCAGTTAGTGTTGCAGCACAGGGCGACACGGTGGCGCAGTGGTGGAGTTGCTGCCTTACAGCACTTACAGCGTTGGAGACTCGGGTTTGATCCCGACTACGGGTGCTGTCTGTACGGAGTTTGTAAGTTCATCGTGACTGTGTGGGTTTTCTCCGAGATCTTCGGTTTCCTCCCCACACACCAAAGACGTACAGGTATGTAGGTTAATTGGATTGGTATAATTGTAAATAGTCCCTAGTGTGTGTGTTGGATAGTGTTAATGTGCAGGGATCACTGGTCGGTGCGGACTCGGTGGGGACGAAGGGCCTATTTCCGCACTGTTTCTCTAAACTAAACTAAAAAGCACATAGCTCTTGTGATCTGGCTTTAATCCTAACCTTGGGGTGTTGTATGTGTGGAGTTTTCACATTCCCTCTGTGACTGTGTGGGTTTCCCCAAGGTACTCCTGTTTCCTCCCACAACTCAAGGGTGTGCTGTTTGATAGATTAATTACATAGAAAATAGGTGCAGGAGGAGGCAATTTGGCCCTTTGAGCCAGCACCGCCATTCATTGTGATCACAGCTGATCATCCACACTCAGTAACCCGTGCCCGCCTTCTCCCCATATCCCTTGATTTCGCTAGCCCCTAGAGCTCTATCTAACTCTCTTTTAAATTCATCCAGTGAATTGGCCACTTCTGTGGCAGAGAATTCCATAAATTCACAACCTTCTGTTGTCCTTTGAAAGTTTCCCAATCCTCTGACTTCCCGCGACCCTTTGCTATGTTATACATCTTTTCTTTTATTCCATCCCTAACTTCCCTTGTGAGCCACGGTTGCCTCTTGCTCCCCTTAGAATTTTTCTTCTTCTTTGGAATGAAATGATCCTGCATCTTCTGGATTATGCCCAGAAATTCCTGCCATTGCTGTTCCACCGTCATTCCTGCTCGGATCCTTTTCCAGTCGACCTTGGCCAGCTCCTCTCTCATGCCTTCATAGTCCCCTTTGTTCAACTGCAACACTGACACTTCTGATTTAACCTTCTCCCTCTCAAATTGCAGATTAAAATTTATCGTATTATGGTCATTACCTCCTAGCGGTTCCTTTACCTTGAGTTCCCTTATTAAATCTGGTTCATTGGACAACACTAAATCCAAAATTGCCTTCTCTCTGGTAGGCTCCAGTATAAGCTGCTCTAAGAATCCATCTCGGAGGCACTCTACAAACTCCCTTTCTTGGAAGTAAGTTGGCTGTAAATTACTCCTAGCATAGTTAATTGGCATCAGGGAAGAATTCATTGATATGTGTGTGGAAACAGATTACAAGGAATGAGATGGAAGGACCAGTTTGGATGCAGGCAAGCTTGTGATCCTTAGGAGAGTCGCTAATTAAAATGATTTTAGCTCACAATTGTCCCTGGGGTAGGATGGAACGAGTGCACAGGTGGACTTGGCGAGCCAAAGGGTCTGCTTCCATGCTTCATCGCTAAACTGTACGAAACTATCAAAAATAGAAACAGTGTAAGTAAATCACAACTCGATACAAGGACGTAAGTGGGGGGAATGAAATTAATTGGAATCCACTGAAAGCTAACACAGATTCGATGGACCAAATGACATCTTTCTATGTTCTAAGAAAATGTAATGGGATCCTATGCACTGAAATTGCATCTTGCAAGAGTAAGGGATGGCTGTGTTAGAAGAAAAGCATTAATATGCCATCAGGAAGTTAGATGTTACCTGGATGACATACAAGTTGATTAGGCTATAAAATAAGAAGCATAAGAAGTTTCAACGGCCGTTTTACTACCAATTGCCATTGTGCTGAGAAGCACAATCTACAGAATATGTGGATCCAATCAAGCACACATGCAGGAAACAATACAATTTGAAGCACAGGAGGATTGTAGTCAGTCAGGCAAGTTAATACATGAACAGCTTAGAGATTTGCTCAAGTGCAAATACTAAATGCCAAAGCATTTCTTTCCATAAATGATATATGACAAAGAAAGTGATTATGAAAAATAACAAGCATCGCTAAATGAAATCATTTTAGCTACCTTCTATTATCCTTGCGGTCTGATAGAACTAGTGCATGGGTGATCGATGGTCGGTGTGGACTTGGTGGGCTGCAAGTCCAACACCATTGGTGTTTTCATGCTGTACCTTTAATCTAAACTAATGCTATCTCAGCTTGTCTCTCCTTAGATGCTTTCTAGCTCATTGAAGATTACCAGAATTGTTTATTTACAATAGCTTTCATAAGGTCATAAGGAATAGTAGAATTAGATCATTCGGCCCATCAAGTCTACTCCGCCATTCAATCATGGCTGATCTATCCTCTCTACTATTGAGGGCATGCAGCGTAGGTTCACTAGGTTGATTCCCGGAATGGCGGGACTGTCGTATGTTGAAAGGCTGGAGCAATCAGGCTTGTATACACTGGAATTTAGAAGGATGAGGGGGGATCTTATTGAAACATATAAGATAATTAGGGGATTGGACACATTAGAGGCAGGAAACATGTTCCCAATGTTGGGGGAGTCCAGAACAAGGGGCCACAGTTTAAGAATAAGGGGTAGGCCATTTAGAACGGAGATGAGGAAGAACTTTTTCAGTCAGAGAGTGGTGAAGGTGTGGAATTCTCTGCCTCAGAAGGCAGTGGAGGCCAGTTCTTTGGATGCTTTCAAGAGAGAGCTGGATAGAGCTCTTAAGGATAGCGGAGTGAGGGGGTATGGGGAGAAGGCAGGAACGGGGTACTGATTGAGAGTGATCAGCCATGATCGCATTGAATGGCGGTGCTGGCTCGAAGGGCTGAATGACCTACTCCTGCACCTATTGTCTATTGTCTATTAGTATTTTTTTTAATGCATGAAATGTGATAGTCACTTGTAATTACGCAGCCAGTTTGAGGCAAAGGATGGAGCCCCCTTTCTACACCGGCAAAGGCTCAGCTGCCATTTGGAACATGCCACTGGGTTCCAATATTCTTTAGGCCACTGAGATAGAATGGAAATAGCACAGGTACTCAACGCTGTGGGCAGGGGGACCTGTTCCAGCAAGAAACAAAGAAAATGTTTGCTGCAGATCTGTTGGCTACATTTTTTTTGATTTTGTAGTGACACCTTTGGCAGGGTTAAGAACCAAACAAAATCTTTGGTGATTAATTAATGTCAATCTAATAAGGCATGATGTGTATGATTGAATTGCCACATACAATGCCCTTGTCAGGGGATGACTGTGCAGAACGGAAGTAATTCCAATGGCTGTTTACCAGTCTATGCTCTGGAAAAACTGATCGATTTGCAGAGTAGCACCTGCAGTTTACAAAAAGCATTCTACCAAGAACCATGGGATTTGAATGATAGTTTTAATCTCAGTTTTGCAAATGTATAATTCATGATCTATCTTGGAAAAGGATATGTTATCACTGATATCAATACATATTATATTTGCACCAAAGAATTTAGAGTCAAAAGGTCGTACCACAGATTTGGACAAGTAGAAAAGGTTTGGAGGGATATGAGCAAACGCAAGCAACTGGGGCCATTTTAGACGTGGCATCTTGGTCTGTGAAGTGGCCTGAATTGTGTGAAGTGTCCTGTTTTCCTGTTGTATGATTCTCTATAACTCTAATTCCTTTCAAAGTGAACTTTGCATCATAAGTATTTTTATGTAATTACAAGGCGTTAAGAACGGCTGACGTTTTCTACTGTTGCTCTTACTTGCTGTTGCTATCGAAGATAGACACAAAATGCTGGAGTAACTCAGTGGGACAGGCAGCATCTCTGGAGAGAAGGAATGGGTGACGTTTCGGCTCGAGACCCTTCTTCAGACTATTGCTGTTGCTATGTTGTGACCGATGTTTATCGATCTAATCAGGATGGCAAGGTGGTGCAGTGATAGAGTTGCTGCCTTGCAGCGCCATGGACCCGGTTCGATCCTGACTACAGATGTTGTCTGTACGGAGTATATTCGTTCCAGTACGTCTGATCGGAGCAGACTCGATGGGCCGAAGAGCCTGTTTCCACGCTGTAACTCAAAACTAAACTAAACGAAACTTAACCTTCACATTTGGATGTCTCGGGTTTCCATTGTGTCAAATGAATTGTTTCTGAACTGACCACAAGATTTTGCAGCAGCCAACATTGGCCATTAATACGGCAGTAATGCTGGACTTTGCTAGCTTTCCATTTTAACAGTTCAACAAGTCAAAATTGGAATTTCCACATCCCGTAGATACACAACACATGGAGATGTCATGCCTTCAATTGAGAACAGACCCCTTGCAAAGTAATCTAATCTCCATTCCCACACTATATTTGAATTGTAAAGACTGCAAATTTGTTCTGTCAAGATGCAATTAATTTGTTTTCCTGTGCTAACATAGACTAAATAATGATATATCAGAGAGTGAGGGCTTGTTCTTACCGCAAGGTACTAATAGTACGATTTTGGAGATACAGAATGTGCATGGAATTCTTAGGGTACAATAAATACAAATGTTAGAAACCACAAAACTAGTTTAATTATTTTGATGCAGTGACTTTGGTCATATGAATTTATTTAAGGTGCATGTGTTTTCATTTGTTAGTTTATCTGAGGGTTTATTAAAATTTATTTTTGTCAGTCTTTTTATTTGGAGCTGTCGTATTTTGTAGCTCCTTCGTGGCCCCTTGTGTTGCTTTTGTCAGTTTCCAATCATCTCATGCATCATTCCACATTTCTGCTGGTGTAATCTTATCTCTATTTGGCATTAAAAAATAGCACTTTTCTTCCGTAAAAGGTCAAGTATTTGGTTAAATTTATCTCTCTTTCTGAAATGCAGATTTGACACAGCAACACACCTTAAAGTTATTTACCTGCAACATTAGTTTTAAGAGTTTGGATGAAAATTTGCAGCCATTTCATTGAACAATGATAAAGAAAATGAATGGGCCATAAGTATATATACAAAAAAAACAAGTTAAATCCTGAATAGATTTGTCTACCTATAATTGAATGTGATGTATTTTCATAATAATAGAAGCTTACTGTAGGAGCTATCAAATAGGATTTTTTTAAAGGAATCATCCTTTAGGATAGAGGGAGCGAGAGGACATGTTTTTCTCCACTAAGCAATAAAGATAGCCAACAGTAGTTGATGGAAACCAATTATCAAATTTACAAATACCACTCGAGGTTGGTAGGAACCAATATTATTAATAGGGTCTGGATTTACTCAGGTCAAATGGTGAATTTAACCTAATGATTGTTGAAATTCATTGAACTTGCCAATTTTGTTTAAATACAGCTCCTAATGTGCTTTAAATGCCATATTTTACATTGCTTGTAAAACAGCAGTTGACATATTTGGAGTAAAAAATATTGAAACCAGTTATGTTTTATTGCTCTGCCAGTTTATGTAACCTTTTGAATTCAACGTCTCTTTTTATTGAGTTGCCTGTAAATCCACAGGGCCGGAGTTCCCTGCACTGCCTTGAAACTCCCAAGGCCTCTGTTTTCTATGCTGCCTTTAAACCAACCTTTGAAAACCTCCTATGGCTTGGCAAGAATGTTCTCACCATTCAGGACCACACTGTGAATGATTTACTGGGCACAACAAGAACTCTGGTATCTTGAAGTTCACCTTGAATTCAAACCAGATGAACATCCAAAGTATTTCCAATTTGTGTAACCATGTGGGTATCCAAAATGCAAACGGAATATATTTCCCCAACAATGCTTGAGTGCAGCCACCAAGAAATTAGAGAGAAGCTAAAATGTGAGGTAGCTCCATCCCCACTCATACAGTGCCAACTCGTATTTGGGGGAGGCATAGAAGCAATCACAGGTTGTCAGTCACAGCTAATCAAAGTTCTAGAGATTTTTGGAAGCCATAAATTGTAAAATATACCTCTTAATCTACTAATTACTAAAATATTAAGTGAGCCCGCGGCCGACCCTTGGGTCGACGGAGCCCGTGGCTGGGGCCTGGGTCGGTGCCATGGAGGCGTCTGGAGAGGACTCAGCGGCGAGAGTGGAGAGGTCAGTGCGGCGGTCGATGAGGGTGCCGATCGACAGACAAGGACGGACACGTGGCGTGAAGACGCCGCTACCGAGGGAAGGAACAAAGGAGGACCCGGTGTGGGGGGAACCACCGTGAGAGAAAGAGAAGAACAATGGACAATGGGGACCCGGTGTGGGGGAGGGGGATGGGGGGGACAACAAAGGGGGAACTGGTGTGGGGATACTTTGTAACGTTGTAAGCACCCTTTATGCGGTGCCTATTTGCATACCTTGGGAATGCAAGCAAAGAATTTCACTTTGACTTGTCACATGTGAGAATAAAGTATTCATTCATTCATAATTTTGGCAAGATAAACGTGCTAACTGATGCCCAAAGAATTATTCTTGGCATAACTTGAAAGTGGCGTCACAGGTAAATAGGGTAGATGGTAGGGCTCTTGGGAGTGTTATAGAGCAGAGGGATCTAGGAGTGCAGATACATAGTTTCTTGAAGGTGGAGTCGCCGGTAGATAGGGTGGTCAAAAAGGCATTTGGCGCATTGGTCTTCTTCATCAGTCAGAGTATTGAGTATAGAAGTTGGGAGGTCATGTTGCAGTTATATAAGACGTTGATGAGGCCACATTTAGGGTATTTTGTTCAGTTCTGGGCACCCTGTTATAAGAAAGATGTGGTCAAGCTGGAAAGGGTGCAGAGAAGATTAACGAGGATGTTGCCAGGACTAGAGGGTCTGAGCTATAAGGAGAGGTCTCTATTCCTTGGAGCGCAGGAGGATGAGGGATGATCTTACAGAGGTGTACAAAATCATGAGAGGAATAGATCAGGTAAGCGCAGAGCCTCTTGCCAATAGTATGGAAATCGAGAACCAGAGGTCATAAGTTTAAGGTGAGGGGTGATAGATTTAATAGGAACCTGAGGGGTAACTATTTATTTCACAAAATGCTGGAGTAACTCAGCAGGTCAGGCAGCATCTCATGAGAGAAGGAATGGGTGACGTTTCGGGTCAAGACCCTTCTTCAGACTGATGACAGGTAGGCGGGACAAAGGACAATTGCTATTGAGGTCGTGCAGCGTAGGTTTACTAGGTTAATTCCCGGAATGGCGGGACTTTCATATTTTGAAAGACTGGAGCGACTAGGCTTGTATACACTGGAATTTAGAAGGATGAGAGGAGATCTTATCGAAAAATATAAGATTATTAAGGGGTTGGACATGTTAGAGGCAGGAAACATGTTCCCAATGTTGGGGGAGTCCAGAACAAGGGGCCACAGTTTAAGAATAAGGGGTAGGCCATTTAGAACGGAGATGAGGAAAAACTTTTTCAGTCAGAGAGTTGTGAATCTGTGGAATTCTCTGCCTCAGAAGGCAGTGGAGGCCAATTCTTTGAATGCATTCAAGAGAGAGCTGGATAGAGCTCTTAAGGATAGCGGAGTCAGGGGGTATGGGGAGAAGGCAGAAACAGGGTACTGATTAAGAATGATCAGCCATGATCACATTGAATGGCGGTGCTGGCTCGAAGGGCCGAATGGCCTCCTCCTGCACCTATTGTCTATTGTCTATTGTCTATTGACAATTTTCTTACACTGAGGGGTAACTATTTTACACAATAGGTAATGAGTTTCTGGATCAAGCTGCTGGAGGAGGTAGATGAGGCAGGTACTATTGCAACATTTAAAACCATTTAGACAGGTACATGGATACGATAGATTTAAAGGGATATGGGCAAAATGCCGGCAGGCGGGACTAGTGTAGATTGCACGTTTTGGTCGTTGTGGGCGCGCTTGGCTAAAGGGCCTGTTTTCACTGCATGATTCCACGACTTTATGACTCTATCTATGGCATTCCTTCAGTCTTCTCTATAACCATTTGCAACCAGAGAGCACATTTCAACAGATGACTGCTAGTCCCCTGCCATTACATTGACAAGCATCCCGAGCCCTCCAGGAATATTCGCTTTAAGCACATGGACATGAACGACCTGCAAATCAATTTATTGACAGTGTAAAGGACCGCTTAAAAAAGCATTTTAGCTGCTTTGCAAAGGAGCATCCAGACAAACTCACTGGCATGGTTGATACCTGGCCTGATGCTATCACGAGATGACTTCTGCCTGTTGCTGACAGTTAAACATGCACTCACAGCAACACCTCCAAGAATAATTTTATTAAACGCACCTTCCGTATTTATAGTTACCCATTGCTGAACCTATTTTTGTCAAAACACATCAGCTGTATAGGCTAAATGCAGTGATTTAAATGCATTCCTAAAATTACTTCATACAAACTTTCGGAAACTCCACTTTGGAGTGCATGCACATACAAATCTACATTAGTGCAAGGCACCAGGTGTACTTGCTTCAGATGCAGTCAGTGCTTGAGGAAGAGGCTCAGATGCTCCATTAAATTTAGCAGTATGGTTATCACACTGAACTTCATTACTGCACCAAGTCACATCTGTGGCACTATTATTTCATGCAGTAATTACCGATAACCTTTTTTCAGAGCCGGATGCAATTTAATACAAAGATTAAACTTCAACACATTTCCATTTCCCTGACTTCCACCCACTGACTACTCCATTAATTTGCATTAGTTTGTTTGTGCAAATAATAATCTGTTCATAAAATAACCATGTGCAAAATTAAGCAATTGATGGAAATGTAATGTTCATTAACTCTTTGAAGCACATTTTCATCATAGCTTAGTGTCCAGCACATAATGTGGTTTTAAAATTGCATTATGTTAAATTAGAATAACATCATTATTTTCAAGGGCATTATGGACAATACCAGGTTTGTGCTGGTCATTTCGTTAGCACTTAATGAGAGCCAATGGATTGCTAATGATCTCATGGTTGAATAAGATAACATTATAAACTTTGCTCCTTTTGAAGAGGGAGAAATTGGCTAACTCCCAAAAATGGATGGTGTTATAGTTCACAATTAACTTGAAGGTGTTCATTACATTGCAGAATATGTTATGAAATGTTAAATAAAAACAGAAGTGACTGGTTACTCAGCAGATCAGGCAACATTCGTGGAAAAAGATCCAGGGATAGAAACTCAAGTTGAGACCTTGATTGACACAAAATGCTGGAGGGCATTAACTCAGCGGGACGAGGCAGCATCTCTGGAGAAAAGGAATGGGTGATGTTTCGGGTTGAGACCCTTCTTCAGTTCCTTCCTACACAAGTCAAGGCCTTTTTACTTAGTTTCCACTGTTAGAATAGTTGTTTACAGATGTAATGGCAGTTTCTATACCTTTTCAAAGTCCAACTTCGATGGCCATTACTACTCGGGGATGGGGTAGAGGTTTAGCTTATGCACACACCGCACTCTTAGAACGGAGATGAGGAAAAATGTTTTCAGTCAGAGAGTTGTAAATCTGTGGAATTCTCTGCCTCAGAAGGCAGTGGAGGCCAATTCTCTGGATGCTTTCAAGAGAGAGCTAAATAGAGCTCTTAAAGATAGCGGAGTCAGGGGGTATAGGGAGAAGGCAGGAACGGGGTACTGATTGTGAATGATCAGCCATGATCACATTGAATGGCTCGAAGGGCCGAATGGCCTACTCCTGCACCTATTGTCTATTGTTTATTGTCTATACCAAAAACGAATCTTCCAAACGCTGTTTCTTGATTAACTGGTCTTTATTAAAGAAGCACAAATCAAAAGAGTAATTCATACCTTTTCGTTCTTATCAACTGTTTCTTCTTCAAACAATACAGTTGAGATCGTGTAGTCGTTACCGTGTGGTCGTGGTTGTGGTTGTGGTAAGAAACTGTATTCTCTCCATCCTCTGAGACTAAACTGACCCACAATTTCTGTTGCTACACTAGCCTCCTCAGATGTAGACATTCCAGATTATGTATCAAATCACACCCACAAGCGTGCAAAAAAGACAGAAACTAGAAATATTAAACATGGCCATAATATAATGACAGTAACTAATTTAAGCGTAAATGGCTCCTACAGCCTTTATCTGAATTGAGAAAGAGAGGTATAATTTAAAAAAATTAAATTGTTGAGAAGGTGACTACGAAAGTCCTGTCTTCCTGTTATTATGACCGATGTTCAATCTGACCTGCTAACTCTTTCTTTCTACAGCAACTACCTGCTGAGTCCTTCTAATGTTTTCCGCTTTTGTTTTAGCTTCGCAGCATCTGCAGTTTTTTTGTTTTTGTTTTAAATCTCTTTAAAATCTTGCTGCCCGTTGCCTTGAGTGAGGAATGTGTAAAGCCAGTGTTAGACAACAGGTATCAGCAGGGAATCCCACCATGGAGGGGGACATCATAAGTAGCTGGCGCTACATGAAGGCAAGACACAAAGTGGGTCAGGCAGCATTTCTGGAGAACATGGACCGTTCAATCCAAAATGTTGACTGTCCATGTTCTCCAGAGATGCTATCTACCCTGCTGACCTACTCCAGCACTTTGGGTCTTTTTTTCTAAACCAGCATCTGAGTTCCAGGTTGCTCTATGAAGACAGACCATTTTTTATTTAAAAGTGAGGATTACTGAAACGACATGAAATGGAGATATTGGACTTAGTCTATGGAACTTAGAAACATAGAAACATAGAAAATAGGTGCAGCAGGAGGCCATTTGGCCCTTCGAGCCAGCACCTCCATTCATTGTGATCATGGCTGATCATCTACAATCAGTAACCTGTGCCTGCCTTTTCCCCATATCCCTTGATTCCACTAGCCCTAGAGCTCTATCTAACTCTGTTTTAAATTCATCCAGTGAATTGGCCTCGACTGCCTTCTGTGGCAGAGAATTCCACAAATTCACAACTCTCTGGGTGAAAAAGTTTCTTCTCACCTCAGTTTTAAATGGCCTCCCCTTTATTCTTAGACTTTGTCCCCTGGTTCTGGACTCCCCCAACATTGGGAACATTTATCCTGCATCTCGCTTGTGTAGTCCTTTTATAATTTTATATGTCTCTATAAGATCCCCTCTCATCCTTCTAAACTCCAGTGAATACAAGCCCAGTCTTTCCAATCTTTCCTCATATGACAGTTCCTCCATCCCAGGGATTAACCTCGTGAACCTAAGCTGCACTGCCTCAATTGAAAGGACGTCCTTGCACAACAGTTTGGATAAATGTCTTCTGGATTCTGTATCTTTCCTTTGCTCTATCTATTGAGTTTGACTTGACTGTATTTATGTTTAGTTTTATCTGATTGGATATCGTGCAAAACAAGCTTTTCACTGTACCTCGGTACATATGACAATAATAAACCTGAACCTAAAACCGAGTTTCTGCCGTAATGTTTTAAGGCACAGCTGAGCATTCAAGGGAGGAAGCGCTAATTTTGTTGGATTGTCCACACTTCTGAAAGGAAGAACACACTTGTTGGATTGTCCACACTTCTGAGAAGAAGAACAGACATTCGAAATCCATTGTTGGGCAGAATGGCAGCCTCTGGGGGAAAAAATAGAAATGGAGGTTGATGTTTAAATTCTGGATGTTGAACTGACCAACTTCACTCTTCAAATGGGATCACAATGGGTGGCATGGTGGCGTAACGGTAGAGCTGTTGCCTTACAGTGCCAGAGGCCCGGGTTCAATCCTGACTATGGGTGCTGTCTGTACTGAGTTTGTACGTTCTCCCTGGGACCGCATGGGTTTTCCCCAGGTGCTTCGGTTTCCTCACACACTCTAAAGACGTGCAGGTTTGTAGGTTAATTGGCTTTGGTAAAATTGCAAATTGCCCCGAGTGGATAGTGTTAATGCACAGGGTGATCGCTGGTTGTCATGGACTTGGTGGGTTAAAGGGCCTGTTTCGGTGTTGTAGGTCAAAAAGTCTAAAAAAGTCTAGAGTTTAAAATTAGACTTCGGTTCAGTTCAATGCACTGCAACCCAATCAATCACCTCCAACAACCTCCTTTGATTATGAATATGAAATCAAGCCTACCTACCCTCTGTTGCAAGCCACACATGCACAACATATGGCTTCCCCATACTAGTAGATATTTTACCGTGACAGGACCATCGCTCGAAATGGGACAAAGTTACCTCTTTCTTTCTGGAGAAGGTTGTACACAACATAAGGCAACAGAAAAGAACAGGAGGAGGGCAAGCACATTTCGAATAACCATGAGGTGTACTGACCCTCAGGGAAAGGGGTACTGCTGAAGTATTGACCATGACTAATCAAAAGTGATTGCACATTGTCGTTAGCCAAAGCTACCATTTCAAAGACTCACATCACAGTACTTGGAAGATGAAGGCAAAATCTGCATGAGGAAGACACAGGGCATAAGTGTGCAGGAATTGGGGAATGAGGAAAGCATAGATTACAATCTCCCTGTGGTAACTTTTAGCCTCCTTAAAAGGTTGATAGATATATTTCAGCTATTGTTGCCTACAAATCTTCAATGATATTGCTTCCATCATCCTTTGAAGAAGTGAATTCCAAAGGCTCGTTATCCTCTCAAGGATAAAAATCAACTCAACTCTGGGGTGATTGTGGGTCAGCATGGACTTGGTGGACCGAAGGGCATGTTTCCGCGCTGTATCTCTAAAGAAATGGAGACCCATTATTGCATAACTACTGTTATGTGAACTCGTTACTTTACAGTAAGATGCACGGAATCTGTCTTCAGCTGCCCATCTTGTCTAATTGCTCTCTCGGAAGCCCCTGTGATAGCATGTTAATAAGTTCATAAGTGATAGGAGCAGAATTAGGCCATTTGGCCCACCAAGTCTACTCCGCCATTCAATCATGGCTGATCGACTTCTCCCTCCTAACCCCATTCTCCTGCCTTCTCCCCATAACCCCTGACACCCTGATATCCTTCTCTGTTAACTGAATAATATATAAATACGAATTGCAATTAATGGTATAATACGATATGATACGATAAAACGTTGTTTATCCCAGGAGGGAAATTGATCTGCCAACAATCATAAAACACAAGATACATGAAACATGAAATTAAAGTGACGAGTGGAAAGGCTTGGGGAAAGGATGTGCAAAGATTTGGGAGGGAGGGGGGGGGAGTCAGTCTACCCCACGACAGAAGGAGGAGGAGTTGTGCAGTTTGATAGCCACAGGGAAGAAGGATCTCCTGTGGAGTTCTGTACTGCATCTTGTTGGAACCAGTCTGTTGCTGAAGGTACTCCTCAGGTTGACTAGTGTGTCACGGAGGGGGTGAGCTGTATTGTCCAGGATGCTCTGCAGTTTGAAGAGCATCCTCCCCTCCAAGACCACCTCCCATGGAACTAACTCCGCCCCCAGGACGGAGCCAGCCTTCCTGCTGAGTTTGTTAATCCTGTTGGCGTCCGCAGCCTTCGTCCTGCTGCCCCTAGCACACTGCAGCGAAGAAGATGGCACTGGCTACCACCGATTGGTGGAACATCTGCAGCATCTTACTGCAAGCGTTGAAGGACTGGAGCCTTCTCAAAAAATACAGCCGGCTCTGTCCCTTCCTGTACAGGGCCTCAGCGTTCCTGGACCAGTCCAGTTTATCGTCCAGGTACACTCTGAGGTATTTGTGCACCTTGGTAAACTGCACATCCACACTATTGATGGAGACAGGGGGCAGGAGTGTTCCTCTCCTCCTAAAATCCACCCCAACTCCTTAGTCTTGTCGGTGTTGAGCTGCAGGTGATTCAGCCCACACCACTCAACAAAGTCGTTGACTACACCTCTGCATTCAGCTTCCCTCCCCTCACTGATGTAGCCCACAATTGTAGAGTCTTTCGATTGTGATTGTTGATTGTGCTTTTCAGATTCTATTTAGATTGACACCGGTGTAGCACAGTGGAAATATTACACCAATGGAGGTATTATTTTATAGAAGATATTAAAACAACCTAGAAATTGGATTTGGTGGTGTCACATTTGTGTGAGATGTTTGATTCAACTTCAATGCAAATAATCAAACATTAGGGCAAATCACAGAGTTAATGGTCCCTTACTTTCCTTGATGTTCCTCTCTGTGTCTGACACGCTATCACGTATAGGAGATCGGACTACGCAGAATAGCATCAATGCCGCAACACTACTCCTGGGATTTTTGTTGGCCTGCAGAAGCAGTCACAGCTTTTTGAGGCCTGCTGTTATTTAAAAGGAGGTTTCCTGACCACATCCCTCTTCCTTTCAGTGGGAGTCTTTGAGCCTACCTCAGGTAAATCACAATAGACAATAGACAATAGACAATAGACAATAGGTGCAGGAGTAGGCCATTCAGCCCTTCGAGCCAGCACCGCCATTCAATGCGATCATGGCTGATCACTCTCAATCAGTACCCCGTTCCTGCCTTCTCCCCATACCCCCTCACTCCGCTATCCTTAAGAGCTCTATCCAGCTCTCTCTTGAAAGCATCCAACGAACTGGCCTCCACTGCCTTCTGAGGCAGAGAATTCCACACCTTCACCACTCTCTGACTGAAAAAGTTCTTCCTCATCTCCGTTCTAAATGGCCTACCCCTTATTCTTAAACTGTGGCCCCTTGTTCTGGACTCCCCCAACATTGGGAACATGTTTCCTGCCTCTAAAGTGTCCAATCCCCTAATTATCTTATATGTTTCAATAAGATCCCCCCTCATCCTTCTAAATCACCTGTGAGCAATGTGTATAGTGGAACTCACTTGACCTCACCCATGAGGTCCAACCTGCCTGACCCCATCTCGTGGTAAATCCCACCATCTAACAAGGTCGCAATCCTCATTCAAACCTCCATGGGGTGATGTGCCAAACATAGTTTCAATGGTTCAATGGTGCTTTTATTGTCACATGTGCGAAGTGCAAAAGCACAGTGTCATTCTTTACTTATAAACAGTCCAGTAGAGTATTGCCATACCTAAGGGGCAGCGGTAGAGTTGCTGCCCTACAGCGCCAGAGACCTGGGTTCAATCCTGACTGTGGGTGTTATCTGTACGGAGTTTGTACGGAGGTCCCCTGTGACCTGCATGGGTTTTCTACGAGATTTTCGGTTTTCTCCCACAGGGGCGGCATAGTTGGCGCAGCGGTAGAGTTGCTGCCTCATACTTACAGCGCCAGAGACCTGGGTTCGATCCCAACTATGGGTGCTGTCTGTACAGAGTTTGTATGTTCTCCCCATGACCGTGTGGGTTTTTTCCGAGATCTTTGGTTTCCTCCCACACCTCAAAGATGTACAGGTTTTTAGGATAATTTGCTCGATATGAATGTAAAATTATCCCTAGTATGTGAAAGATAGTGTTAATGTATGAGGGTCGCAGGTCGGTGCAGACTCAATAGACAATAGACAATAGACAATAGGTGCAGGAGTAGACCATTCGGCCCTTCGAGCCAACACCGCCATTCAATGTGACCATGGCTGTTAATTCACAATCAGTACCCCGTTCCTGCCTTCCCCCATACCCCCTGACTCCGCTATCTTTAAGAGGTCTATCTAGCTCTCTCTTGAAAGTATCCAGAGAATTGGCCTCCACTGCCTTCTGAGGCAGAGAATTCCACAGATTTACAACTCTCTGACTGAAAAAGGTTTTCCTCATCTCCGTTCTAAATGGCCTCCCCCTTATTATTAAACTGTGGCCCCTGGTTCTGGACTCCCCCAACATTGGGAACATGTTTCCTGCCTCTAATGTGTCCAATCCCTTAATAATCTTCTATGTTTCAATAAGATCCCCTCTCATCATTCTAAATTCCAGCGAATACAAGCCGACTCGGTGGGCTGAAGGGCCGGTTTCCGCGCTGTATCTCTAAATTAAACTAAACATCCCCGATTAGCAAATTGTACAGAAATAGTCTACTGATCGCGCATGCAAGAGGCGCGATGTTTGGTGCTATTTTCATTTAATTACACTTCTCTCTGATCGCTGAGCATCCATTCCAAGTATACCACCCCTCCCCCAAAATCTTTTTCCAAATTGCATGTACACCAGATACAAACAGGGAAGTTAAATTTATAGATCTTGAAGTTTGGAGCATTAGAACGATTGTATTGGTACTTCAGACCGCACATTTCCACAAGAGTAATATCTACAAACACAAGAATGTGCAATCACACATCTGTGCCTCTGCTCCTCTCTGAATTGGAAATACACACCAGAAAAGTCTCAAATGGGAAAATAAATCTTCGTGGAAGGTTGAGATCTCCACTCCACTTGCAATTGCATTGGGACTCTGTTCATAAGCGATAGGAGCAGAACCTGGCCATTCGGCCCGTCAAAACTACGCCATTCAATCACGGGTGATCTATCTTTCCCTCTCAACCCCATTCTCCTGCAGTAGTGTAGCAGAATTACCAGTATGAAATTACATTTTTGAGGATCGCCCGTGTGCTCTACTGCATTGCCACACCACATCTGAGGAGCCTGGTCCTTTGCTTGTCTTGAAGTTTTCACATTAATTCATCCCAAACCACCATCTAACAAGGTCGCAATCCTCATTCAAACCTCCATGGGGTGATGTACCAAACATAGTTTCAATGGTTCAATGGTGCTTTTATTGTCACATGTGCGAAGTGCAAAAGCACAGTGTCATTCTTTACTTATAAACAGTCCAGTAGAGTATTGCCATACCTAAGGGGCAGCGGTAGAGTTGCTGCCCTACAGCGCCAGAGACCTGGGTTCAATCCTGACTGTGGGTGTTATCTGTACGGAGTTTGTACGGAGGTCCCCTGTGACCTGCGTGGGTTTTCTACGAGATTTTCTGTTTTCCATTTTGTGACTAGCAGCTACCTTTGCAATTGGAGACTGCTGCTTTAAGGACTTAAGACAAAATAGCACAGGGTGCAGAATGGGTCATGCTTCAAGACACATGAAACCATGAACACTGGGCCGATTGGATTCAGTCTGATTGGATTGAATATTTGGATTGGATATTTGAGTCTGAAGAAGGGTCCCGACCTGAAAGGTCACTCATTCTTTTTCTCCAGAGATGCTGCCCGACCCGCTGAGTTACTCGAGCACTTTGTGTCTACCTTAGATTGAATTGAAAAGTGGCTTGGCCATGGAAGACAGAGGGTAATGGGGAAGGGTAGTTATTCTGAACGGAAATCTGTGATCTTTGTTGTTCTGTGGGAATCAGCACTGGGACCTCTGTTGTTTGTGATTTATATAAATATATGGATGTATATGATTTGGACAAATATCCAATAAGCAGTAGGCTGCTCAGTAAATTTGCAGATGACATAAAAATTGGTGGGGTTGTGGACAGGGAGGAAGGTCGTCAAAAGGATTCAAAGGGATTTGAATTTGAGGATTCAAAGGCTAACGGAATGAAAGGGATTTGGGAAGAAAGCAGGAATCGGGTACTGATTTTGGATGATCAGCCATGATGATATTAAATGAGAGTGCTGGCTCGAAGGGTTGAATGGCCTACTAATGCACCTATTTTCTATGTTTCTATGTTTCGATGATATAGGCCAGCTGGGAATATGGGCAGAGTTGAGGCAGATGGAGTTTAATCCAGCAACAAGTGAGGTGCTTCACAGAACAATACAATAGACAATAGACAATAGGTGCAGGAGGAGGCCATTCAGCCCTTCGAGCCAGCACCGCCATTCAATGCGATCATGGCTGATCACTCTCAATCAGTACCCCGTTCCTGCCTTCTCCCCGTACCCCCTCACTCCGCTATCCTTAAGAGCTCTATCCAGCTCTCTCTTGAAAGCATCCAACGAACTGGCCTCCACTGCCTTCTGAGGCAGAGAATTCCACACCTTCACCACTCTCTGACTGAAAAAGTTCTTCCTCGTCTCCGTTCGAAATGGCCTACCCCTTATTCTTAAACTGTGGCCAAATGTAAGAGAAAGTAGGTGTTGCATTTTGGGACGTCTAACAAGGGCAGGACCTTCACAGTGAATGGGCAGCCTCTGGGGAGTGTTGTAGAGCAGAGGGATTTAGGAGTGCAGGTGCACGGTTCCTTGAAGGTGGAGTTGCAGGTAGATAAGTTGGTCAAAAAGGCTTTTGGCACATTGGCCTTCATCAGTCAGAGTATTGAGTATAGAAGTTGGGAAGTCATGTTGCAGTTATATAAGACATTGGTGAGGCCACATTTGGAATATTGGGTTCAGTTCTGGGCACCATGTGATCGGAAAGATATTGTCAAGCTTGAAGGGTTCAGAGAAGATTAACGAGGATGTTGCCAGTACTTGAGGGTGTGAGCTGTAGGGAGAGGTTTATTAGGCTGGGTCTCTATTCCTTGGAATGCAGAAGAATGAGGGGTGATCTTATAGAGGTGTATAAGATCCTGAGAGGAATAGATCGGGTAGATGCACAGAGTCTCTTGCCCAGAGTAGGGGAATTGGGGACCAGAGTACATAGGTTCAAGGTGAAGGGGAAAAAATTAAAGAAGTATCTGAGGGGTAACTTTTTTACACAAAGGGTGATGGGTGTATGGAACAAGCTGCCGGAGGAGGTAGTTAAGGCCAGGACTATCCCAAAGTTTAAGAAACAGTTAGACAGGTACATGAATAGGTCAAGTTTGGAGGGATATGGACCAAGCGCAGACAAGTGGGACTAGTGTAGCTGGGACATGTTGGCCGGTGTGGGCAAGTTGGGCCGAAGGGCCTGTTTCCACATTGTATTACTCTATGACTCTATCTATGACTAAGTATACAATAAATGGCAGGACCCTCAGGAGGAATCTTGTGGTGCAAATCCATTGCTACCTGAAAGTGGAAACACAAGTACAATACAATACAATACAATACAATATATCTTTATTGTCATTGTACCCAGGGGTACAACGAGATTGGGAATGCGCCTCCCATACGATGCAATAATTTAAGTAATTTAGACAGCAGCAACCCAACGAAACGAAACAGTTGTAACAGTTTTGGACAGGGTAAAGTGCAAGTTGATCTATGCGTTGTGGCCATCCGGCTCAGCAGGACCGGTTCATAGCAGCTATGGCCCTGGGGATGAAGCTGTTCCTGAGTCTGGAGGTGCGGGCGTAGAAGGCCTTGTATCGTCTGCCCGATGGAAGGAGTTCGAACAGACTGTTGCAGGGGTGTGAAGAGTCTTTGTGGATGCTGGTGGCTTTTCTGAGGCATCGTGTGTTGTAGATGCCCTCTAAGTCTGGTAGCTGTGTTCCGATGGCCCTCTGAGCTCTATGGACTACCCGCTGTAGAGCTTTCCTTTCTGCCTCCGTGCAGCTGAGGTACCACACAGGGATGCCATGCGTTAGGATGCTCTCTATGGTGCAGCGGTAGAAGGTCGTCAGCAGCTGTTGGGGTAGACCAGACTTTTTCAGTGTTCTTAAGTAGAACAGTCTTTGTTGTGCCTTCTTGACCAGCGCAGCAGTGTTATTGGACCATGTTAGGTCCTCCGAAATGTGAGTGCCCAGAAACTTGAAGCTGGACACTCTCTCCACACTGTCCCCGTTGATAGAGATCGGGGCATATTCCCCGTTATGTCAAGTCAAGTCAATTTTATTTGTATAGCACATTTAAAAACAACCCACGTTGACCTATGTGACCTACGGAAGTTGATGATCAGCTCCTTGGTCTTGGTGGTATTTAGGGACAGGTTGTTATCCGAGCACCAGTCTGCCAGGTTCTGCACCTCCGCTCTATAGTTTGTTTCATCCCCGTTGGTGATCAGCCCGATCACCGTTGTGTCATCTGCAAACTTGACAATGGTGTTGGTGTCGAATGCAGGAACACAGTCGTGTGTGAAGAGGGAGTAGAGCATGTAGACAGGATTGTAAAGAAGGTGCATGACATGCTTGCCTTAAAATGTCAGGGTGTTGAGTATAATAGTCAGGTGATCATGTTGCAGCTGCATAAAATATCGTTTAGGCGCCATTTGGAGTTTTGCGTGCAGTTCTGGTCACTGCATGTAAAGGCTTTGGAGAGGGAGCAGAAGGGGTTCATTAGTAGCATCACTGGCAGATAGAGTGGTCAGGGAGTTTTTAGCTACAGTTGCCTTCATCAATCAGAGTATTGAGTATAGAAGTTGGGATGTTATGTCACCATATGTTACCAAGATGTTGGTGAGGCCGCATTTGGAGTATTGTGTTCAATTTTGGTCACCCTGCTACGCGAAGGATATATTTGAGTTGGAAAAAGTGCAGAGAAGATCTGTGCGGATGTTACCAGACTTAAGGGCTTGCCCTGTAGGGAGAGGCTGAGCACGCTAGGACTTCATTCGTTGGAGCACAGAAGAATAAGGGTGATCTTACAGATCATGAAGGGAATAGATAGAGTAGGTGCCAGTGTCTTTTAGACAATAGACAATAGACAATAGGTGCAGGAGTAGGCCATTTAGCCCTTCGAGCCAGCACCGCCATTCAATGCGATCATGGCTGATCACTATCAATCAGTACCCCGTTCCTGCCTTCTCCCCATACCCCCTCACTCCGCTATCCTTAAGAGCTCTATCCAGCTCTCTCTTGAAAGCATCCAACGAACTGGCCTCCACTGCCTTCTGAGGCAGAGAATTCCACACCTTCACCACCCTCTGACTGAAAAAGTTCTTCCTCATCTCCGTTCTAAATGGCCTACCCCTTATTCTCAAACTGTGGCCCCTTGTTCTGGACTCCCCCAACATTGGGAACATGTTATCTGCCTCTAATGTGTCCAATCCCCTAATTATCTTATATGTTTCAATAAGATCCCCCCTCATCCTTCTAAATTCCAGTGTATACAAGCCCAATCGCTCCAGCCTTTCAACATACGACAGTCCCGCCATTCCGGGAATTAATCTAGTGAACCTACGCTGCACGCCCTCCATAGCAAGAATATCCTTCCTCAAATTTGGAGACCAAAACTGCACACAGTACTCCAGGTGCGGTCTCACCAGGGCCCGGTACAACTGTAGAAGGACCTCTTTGCTCCTATACTCAACTCCTCTTGTTACGAAGGCCAACATTCCATTGGCTTTCTTCACTGCCTGCTGAACCTGCATGCTTCCTTTCATTGACTGATGCACTAGGACACCCAGATCTCGTTGAACTCCCCCTCCTCCTAACTTGACACCATTCAGATAATAATCTGCCTTTCTATTCTTACTTCCAAAGTGAATAACCTCACACTTATCTACATTAAACTGCATCTGCCATGTATCCGCCCACTCACACAACCTGTCCAGGTCACCCTGCAGCCTTATTGCATCTTCCTCACAATTCACACTACCCCCCAACTTAGTATCATCTGCAAATTTGCTAATGGTACTTTTAATCCCTTCGTCTAAGTCATTAATGTATATCGTAAATAGCTGGGGTCCCAGCACCGAACCTTGCGGTACCCCACTGGTCACTGCCTGCCATTCCGAAAGGGACCCATTTATCCCCACTCTTTGCTTTCTGTCTGTTAACCAATTTTCTATCCATGTCAGTACCCTACCCCCAATACCATGTGCCCTAATTTTGCCCACTAATCTCCTATGTGGGACCTTGTCGAAGGCTTTCTGAAAGTCGAGGTACACCACATCCACTGACTCTCCCTTGTCAATTTTCCTAGTTACATCCTCAAAAAATTCCAGTAGATTTGTCAAGCATGATTTCCCCTTCGTAAATCCATGCTGACTCGGAACGATCCCGTTACTGCTATCCAAATGCTCAGCAATTTCGTCTTTTATAATTGACTCCAGCATTTTCCCCACCACTGATGTCAGACTAACTGGTCTATAATTACCCGTTTTCTCTCTCCCTCCTTTCTTAAAAAGTGGGATAACATTTGCTATTCTCCAATCCACAGGAACTGATCCTGAATCTATAGAACATTGAAAAATGATCTCCAATGCTTCCACTATTTCTAGAGCCACCTCCTTAAGTACTCTGGGATGCAGACCATCAGGCCCTGGGGATTTATCAGCCTTCAGTCCCATCAGTCTACCCAAAACCATTTCCTGCCTAATGTGGATTTCCTTCAGTTCCTCCATCACCCTAGGTTCTCCAGCCCCTAGAACATTTGGGAGATTGTGTGTATCTTCCTCAGTGAAGACAGATCCAAAGTAACGGTTTAACTCGTCTGCCATTTCTTTGTTCCCCATAATAAATTCCCCTGCTTCTGTCTTCAAGGGACCCACATTTGCCTTGACTATTTTTTTCCTCTTCACGTACCTAAAAAAACTTTTGCTATCCTCCTTTATATTATTGGCTAGTTTACCCTCGTACCTCATCTTTTCTCCTCGTATTGCCTTTTTAGTTAACTTTTGTTGCTCTTTAAAAGAGTCCCAATCCTCTGTCTTCCCACTCTTCTTTGCTATGTTATACTTCCTCTCCTTAATTTTTATGCTGTCCCTGACTTCCCTTGTCAGCCACAGGTGTCTCTTACTCCCCTTAGAGTCTTTCCACCTCTTTGGAATAAATTGATCCTGCAACCTCTGCATTATTCCCAGGAATACCTGCCATTGCTGTTCTACCGTCTTCCCTGCTAGGGCCTCCTTCCAATCAATTTTGGCCAGCTCCCGCCTCATGCCTCTGTAATCCCCTTTGCTATACTGCAATACCGACACTTCCGATTTTCCCTTCTGCCTTTCCATTTGCAGAGTAAAACTTATCATGTTGTGATCACTGCCTCCTAATGGCTCTTTTACCTCTAGTCCCCTTACCAGATCAGGATCATTACACAACACTAAATCCAGAATTGCCTTCTCCCTGGTAGGCTCCAGTACAAGCTGTTCTAAGAATCCATCTCGAAGGCACTCTACAAACTCTCTTTCCTGGGGTCCATTTCCAACCTGATTTTCCCAGTCTACCTGCATGTTGAAATCTCCCATAACCACCGTAGCATTACATTTTTGACACGCCAATTTTATCTCCTGATTTAACTTGCACCCTAAGTCGAGGCTACTGTTTGGGGGCCTATAGATAACTCCCATTAGGGTCTTTTTACCCTTACAATTTCTCATTTCTATCCATACTGATTCAACATCTCCTGATTCTATGTCACCCCTTGCAAGGGAATGAATATCATTCCTTACCATCAGAGCAACCCCACCCCCTCTGCCCACCTGTCTGTCTTTTCTATACGTTGTGTACCCCTGAATATTCAGTTCCCAGCCCTGGTCCTCTTGTAGCCATGTCTCAGTGATCCCTACAACATCATACTTGCCCATGACTAACTGAGCCTCAAGCTCATCCACTTTATTTTTTATACTACGCGCATTTAAGTACAACACTTTAACTTCTGTATTTACCTCCCCTCTCACATCGTTCACAATTGGCCCTGCCCTTAATTTCTTTTCCGCTCTGGAACTTCTGTTCCCATTCTTCCTAGAGTCTTTTGCAATATCTCCTGTATTCCCTTTTACCTCATCTTCATATTCACAATTTGTTAACCCCTCCCCCCCACTACTTAGTTTAAAGCCACAGGTGTCACACTAGCAAACCTGCCTGCCAGAATGTTTGTCCCCCTGCTGTTAAGATGCAACCCGTCCCTTTTGTACAAGTCACCCCTAGCCCAGAAGAGATCCCAGTGGTCCAGAAATCTAAATCCCTGCTCTCTGCACCAGTCCCTCAGCCATAAATTCATACCCTCTATCTCTCTGTTCCTGGCCTCACCAGCACGAGGTACCGGTAGCAGTCCAGAGATAACCACCTTCGACGTCCTACTTCTCAGCGTTTTTCCCAACTCTCTAAACTCCCGCTGTAGCACCTCCTTCCTCTTCCGCCCGACGTCATTCGTGCCCACGTGCACAACGACTTCAGGCCCAGAGTAGAGGAATCAAGAACCAGAGGTTTAACGTGAGAGGGGAAAGATTTAATAGGAACCTGAGGGGCAGGTTTTTCACGTAGAAGGTGGTGGGTATATGGAACGAGCTGCCGGAGGAAGTTGAGGCAGGCACTATAATATCATTTGAAAGGCATTTGGACAGTCAACAGAGCTTTATTTGTCATTCGGTACCAAGGTACCGAACGAAACTACATAGCAGTCACACAAAAAAGAAAAAGAACACAAGACACATGACCCCAACACAAACATCCATCACAGTGACTCCAAACACCCCCTCACTGTGATGGAGGCAACAAAACTTCCACTCTCTTCCCCACGCCCACGGACAGACAGCTCGTCCGCGACCGACCCGCACAGTCCCCGCAAGGGGATGGCCCGTGGCCGAGCCGCACCGGGCGCTGAAACGTCTCACGGCCGAGCCGGGCGATGGAAGGCCCCGCGGCCGAGCCGTGCGCAGCTAAGTCCCGCGGCCGAGCCGCGCCGGGCGATGGAAGGCCCCGCGGCCGAGCCGCACCGGGCGATGTTAAGTCCCGCGGCTGAGCCGCACCAGCGATGAAAAGTCCCGCGGCCGAGCCGCGCCGGGCGATGTTAGGTCGCGCGGCCGAGCCGCACCGGGCACTGTTAAGTCCAGCAGCCGAGCCGCACCGGGCGATGTTAGGCCCCGCGGCCGAGCCGCACCGGGCAATGGAAGGCCCCGCGGCCGAGCCCATCGCCTGGTGCGGCTCGGCCGCTGGACTTAACAGTGCCCGGTGCGGCTCGGCCGCGGGACCTAACATCGCCCGGTGCGGCTCGGCTGTGGGACCTAACATCGCCCGGTGCAGCTCGGCTGCGGGACCTAACATCGCCCGGTGCGGCTCGGCCGCTGGACTTTTCATCGCTGGTGCGGCTCGGCCGCGGGACTTAACATCAGCCGCCGGGCGATGTTAGGTCCCGCGGCCGAGCCGCACCGGGCACTGTTAAGTCCAGCGGCCGAGGAAGAGACCTAAAAGAGAAAGGTTTCCCCCATCCCCCCACCCACACCACCACCCCCCACACATACACAACCAAAAAAAAAAAAAACCATCCCAACACCGACACACGACAAAAAAAAAAGGAAAAAAGACAAACAGACTGCTAGCGAGCCGCAGCCGTTAGGCGCCGCCACTTCCGCTTAGGTACATGGATAGGAAAAGCTTAGATTTGGGTCAAACGTGGGCAGGTGGGTCTAGTGTTGATCTTGGTCAGCATGGGCAAGTTGGGCTGAGGAGCCTGTTTCCATGCTGTATGACTGTATAACTCTATCAGGATGTTGCCTGGAATTGTGAGTATTAATTATTAGGGGAGGTCCAACTCAGTTCAGTTTAAGTTTATTGTCACGTGTACCGAGGTACAGTGGAAAACTAACTTTGATTGTTTGTTTGATTTAGGCTTGTATTCACTGGAGTTTAGAAGGATGAGCAGGGATCTTATAGAAACATATAAAATGATAAAAGGACTGGACAAGCTAGATGCAGGAAAAATGTTCCCAATGTTGGGGGGAGTCCAGAACCAGGGGCCACAGTCTTAGAATAATGGGGAGACCATTTAAAACTGAGGTGAGAAGCAACTTTTTCACCCAAAGAGTTGTGAATTTGTGGAATTCTCTGCCATAGAGGGCAGTGGAGGCCAAATCGCTGGATGGATTTAAGAGAGAGTTAGATAGAGCTCTAGGGGCTAGTGGAATCAAGAGATATGGGGAGAAGGCAGGCAAGGGTTATTGATTGTGGACAATCAGCCATGATCACAATGAATGGCGGTGCTGGCTCAAAGGGCTGAATGGCCTCCTCCTGCACCTATTTTCAATGTTTCTATGTTTCTCTGGAGCATCGGAAGCTGAGCGGTGATCTGATAGAAGTACATAAAATTATAAGAGGCAATTATAAGAGAATTATCATAGGGCAGGTCATCAAAGTTGTTTTTTTCCCAGAGTAGATAAGACTAATTCTCGAGAGCTCAGTTTTAACATGAAAGGAGATAAGCTTAACGGAGAGTTGCATGACAAGTTTTTACACAGAGAATGTTGGAAGCAAATACAATAGCAGTATTTAAGAGGCATTTAGACAGACATGTGAACAGGAAGTGAACGGAGGGAAATAAGCCACACACGGGCATATTAAATTAGTATTGTGGCCAGATGAAACATTCTGGGCTGAATTTTATGTTCTTATGTGGTTCTTTTCTGTTTTATGTCCTAATTATGTGAAGTTAATGTCAATGAAAATCGTTCCCCAATAATATTGACAAAGCCTGAAGAGGCTTCCCTGCAGCACCATTTTGATACACATTTACAGGCAAACATAAATTTCCAGATCTATTCATATTTATATGGTCATTAAATCATTCTTTATTTCCATTTGCATTTCCAGGTCCCTTAGATACTTACCTGTTTAAAATGGATTTATTCAGTCATAATGTATAATATCGCATCCCAGTTCCAACAGTTATCAGCCCATCTGATAACATTGATTTCACAAACACTGAAAGATTGCTAAAATTATTGTGTTCACATTCCAAGACTCGGTGCAGAATCCGTTCTTCCAAAAATATTTGTTTTAAGGGGCTGTGCTTAGAATCTCAGATCAATGGTTAGAGATGATTTCTAAAAATAGGCTTCACATGCCTTGTGAACGCTGCCATTTCATCAAAATAACACAAAGCTGATGAAGTTCTAATTTTAGAACTGATTAAAAGTCAAATGAATGAATCTACACTCACTGTCAAGCCACACGTTATGTAAGTCCTCAAGCAGCTTTATAACTTCGTGGAAGTGCTATGGGCATATTTTGTTAATTAGTGAACAAAAATAGATCGACTTTTAGATATTTATCTTGAATTCAACTCCTATCCAGTTAGCCATTCTGGGTTGCTTTTAACCCTTCCTTCCTGTAAAATGAGTGCAAGGCTGGGATAAAGATGATGGCGATGAAGGTTGGCTTCTTGACCAATCCATACGAAGTAACTTTGAATCAAGTGTGGGTGGATTACAAGCTCTAAGTAGGTTGACACTTAACTGGTAAGACAAAGTCGATGTTCTCGAATATAATTTGCACGAAACATTACACTGCACAGTGGTGCAGCAGTAGAGTTGCTGCCTTACAGCACCAGAGACCCAGGCTGAACCCTGACTACAGGTTCTGTCTGTATGGAGTTTGTATGTTCCCCCTGTGACCTCATGGGTTTTCTCTGGGTGCTCTGGTTTCCTCCCACGCTCCAAAGACGTGCAGGTTTGTAGGTTAATTGGCTTCGGTAAAAATTGTAAATTGCCGCAAGTGTGTAGGATAGTGCTAGTGTACAGAGTGATCGCTGATCGGCGCGGACTCGATGGGCCGAAGGGCCTGATTCCACGCTGTATCGCTAAACTAAACTATGTCATTTTGAAATCGCAGTGCCAATTCGACTAGAAGGCTACATTCTGTGCAGATGAAATGAACATGAATATTTATATTTCATTAATATGAAATCTTTGTAGGTCTGGATGCTGCATGTCCTGAGACTGTGAACAGTCTGTCCCCCTGTAGTTCTGGCAATGCTTCTCCATCCCCCCGTGTGTCCTCCTTTACATCGACTTGAACTCCTGCTCTGTTTACTGCCTGACTGCCAACTCAACATCAATCCTGCTCATTTTAGGTGAGAAAAGTCAATGGATTTATCAGGGGAAAAAAATCCAGGAAATCAAGTGGCTCAGTGTTCCGGTTGAACACACTCACTCTCACTTTGGAACCTCTTTCCCTTTTTAGTTCCATCCCTGAACATTTAATAACTTCATCCCGACACATCTAAAAATTCCATCCCCGATCATCCAATAATTCCAACCCCACACAAGGCATTGTCAGCAAAATCGTCAAGTAAAGCCAGCAACAATTACCCCGTTAAGGATGACTGACAGTGTCCTTGCTAATTCAAGTTTGTCTTTGATAAATGTCAGCCAACATTGGCAGACGAAAGGACATTTGTACGGCATTTGACTCACTGCAGACATGCCAGCTTGGATTTTCTGACGGTGTTACTTTAGCCTAGTTGTAACCCCTTCCTGTTCTCAACATACTCCAGTGCAAAAAACGAAAGTAACAGAAGTAAAACATGGATTCCATTAACAGTATAGTTATATCATATTTATAGAGACGTATAAAATAATAAAAGGTCTAGACAAGCTATATGCTGGAAAAATATTCCCAATGTTGGGGGAGTCCAGAACCAGGGGATACGGTCTAAGAATAAAGGGGAGGCTATTTAAAACTGAGGTGAGAAGTAACCTTTTTACCCAGAGAGTTGTGAATTTGTGGAATTCTCTGCCCCAGAAGGCAGTGGAGGCCAATTCACTGGATGAATTTAATAGAAAGAGCTCTCGGGGCTAGTGGAATCAAGGGATATGGGGAGAAGGCAGGCACGGGTTACTGATTGTAGATGATCAGCCATGATCACAATGAATGGCGGTGCTGGCTCAAAGGGCCAAATGGCCTCCTCCTGCACCTATTTTCTATGTTTCTATAGCCCCAGAACTTCATTGATTACTGAGCTGTGATCTGAGGTATCATTAAGGAATGTTGGCATTACTCAGACCAACTCTGAAAAGAGTCTGAAGAAGGGTCTCGACCCAAAATGTCCCCCATTCCTTCTCCCCTGTTCCGCTGAGTTACTCCAGTTTTTGTGTCTATCTTCTGAAAAGGAACATTTAATAATAAAATATATTAGAACTGCTGCGTTTCTCTTTTATTGGTCATCCTTGGTATGCTTGTAGCAGGAGATTACAATTTATTTTTTATTTATTTGAGATGCATTTGACCAACAACAACTCTTTTGGCACTGTTTTAATTTGGAGCTTTCTAGGTCAAAGTAGGCCGTTTAGAATTCAGAGATACAGCATGGAAACAGGCCCTTCGGCCTAACGAGTCCGCGCCAACCAGCGATCCCCATCACGCAATACACGCAAAGGACAATTTACAATTGTTACCGAAACCAATTAACCTACAAACCTGTATGTCTTTGGCATGTGGGAGGAAACCGGAGCACCCTGGAAAAACCCACATGGTCACAGGGAGAACCTATAAACTCCGTACAGACAGCACCTGTAGTCAGGATCAAACCCGGATCTCCGGCGCTGTAAGGCAGCAACTCTACCGCTGCGCCACCATAGACATAGCAACATAGAAAATAGGTGCAGGAGTAGGCCATTCGGCCCTTCAAGCCTGCACCGCCATTCAATATGATCCTGGCTGATCATCCAACTCAGTATCCCGTACCTGCCTTCTCTCCATACCCCCTGTTCCCTTTAGCCACAAGGGCCACATCTAACTCCCTCTTAAATATAGCCAATGAACTGGCCTCAACTACCTTCTGTGGCAGAGAATTCCACAAATTCACCACTCTCTGTGTGAAAAAAAACTTTCTCATCTCGGTCCTAAAAGACTTCCCCCTTATCCTTAAACTGTGACCCCTTGTTCTGGACTTCCCCAACATCGGGAACAATCTTCCCGCATCCAGCCTGTCCAACCCCTTAAGAATTTTGTAAGTTTCTATAAGATCCCACCTCAATCTTCTAAATTCCAGCGAGTACAAGCCGAGTCTAGATTCTGCTAGATCGCCATCACTATTTATTCATGAGAAGTGAAACTCTGCTAAAATGGATTGAAAAAATAACATTGTTCCATGTTCCATGTCAAGTTATAGCTTTAGATTGTTTTACTTTTTCCGGTTAGCATCAATTTAGACCCTTGTATTAGTTATGTTCCAGAATTTGCATTCATGCAGAGCAGGAGCAGATTTTCCTCTGCCTGAAACTGTCTGCTATCCACCCTGAGGCCAGTTCAGTTTCTCCAGTGTGGTCCTTGGACATTCCGTTGCCAGGAGTCAAGTTGACACACTGCAGTCCAAGGCTATCTCAAAGCAAGCAACACTCACATCATGGCTTTTACTGCGTCAGACGTCACCAGCAGACTCCCTGGCTGTCAAACCCTTTGCTCTCTTTCGCCATTTGAAAATGTTTCTGACATCCACAAGCATTCAAAATCACATAAGATCATTAAAAATATATAATGTTATTATAATGATGAAATACATATTCCTAGAATCATAGAACTGTCCAGTGCAGAGACAGTCCTTTGTCCAGGCCGACCAAATTGCCTTTCTGAGCTAGTCCCATTTGCCTGAATTTGCCCCATCTATATACTAAAACTCTCGTTTGTTTGTTTGTTTGTTCCTGAACTACAGCCAAAACGGCACATGATAGCGCGACAATTTTAGGCCCACCTTACTCACCGTCGTCCCTTTGGTGCTAAAGGAAGAAGTTTCATTGAAATTGCTGTCATATTTTCAAAGTTATCCACATTTTAAAGTTTAAAGCTATCTCCATTATAGGGAGGGTGGAGGGAGGGAGGGGAGGGGGAGGGAGAGAGGGGGAGGGAGAGAGGGGGAGGGAGAGAGGGGGGGAGGGAGGAAGGGGGGAGGAGGGAAGTTAAGGGGGGTTGAGGGGGATGGAATGGCGGGGAGGGGAAGGGGAGAGGGGGAGGGGTGGGGGAGGGAGGGGGGAGGGGGAGGGGGGTAGGGGGAGAGGGGGTGGAGAGAGGATAAGGGGGGTTGAGGGGGATGGAGTGGGGAGGGGAGGTGGGGAGGCGGTGGAGGGAGGAGGGGGAGGGGGGAGGGGAGGTGGAGGGAGGGGAGGGAAGGAGGGGGAGGGGGGCGAAGGGAGAGGGGAGAGGGGAGGGGGGAGAGGGGAGGGGGAGAGGAGATGGTGCTGCACCAATGCAGGAGAGGTTTGGGCCCAATGAGTCCACTTAGTATAGTATCCTTCTAAACCTTCTAATTCTGTCCACAAGCAAAAAGCAAAGTGCTGGAGTACTTTGATTTATGGTACCGCTGAGTTTCTCCAGCATTTTGTTCCCTACCTTTACAACTACTCACTTCAACCACTTCTCACGTCTACCACACCGGCCAACATGTCCCATCTGCACAACAGATGCTCCTCGACCTACGATATTTTGACTTTAAAGATGGTGCAAAAGCAATAAAGTATTGCATATTCAGTAGAAACCGTACTTTGAATTTCAAATTTTGATCTTTCCCCGGGCTAGCGATATGCGGTATGATACTCTCTCCTGATGCTGGGCAACGGCAGCGAGCCGCAGCTCCCAGCCAGCCACGCCATCACGAGTGTAAACAAATTACAATTCAATAAATTACGTGAGATATTCAACAGCTTATTATAAAATAGGCTTTGTGTTAGATGATTTTGCCCAACTGTTGGCTAATGCAGGTGTTCTGAGCACATTTAAGCTAGGCTAGGCTAGGCTAGGCTATGATGTTCAGTAGGTTAGGTGGCTTTGATGTTCGGTAGGTTAGGTGGCTATGGTGTTCAGTAGGTTAGATGGCTATGGTGTTCAGTAGGTTAGGTGGCTATGATGTTCGGTAGGTTAGGTGGCTATGACGTTCGGTAGGTTAGGTGGCTATGATGTTCGGTAGGTTAGGTGTATTAAATGCATTTTCGACTTACGATATTTTCGATTTACTATGGGTTTATCAGAACGTAACCCCATCGTAAGTCGAGGAGCATCTGTAGTCCCACCTGCCTGCGTTTGGCCCATATCCCTCTAAACGTGTCTTATCCATGTACCTGTCTAAATGTTTCTTAAACATTGCAATAGCACCTGCCTCAACTACCTCCTCTGGCAGCTCTTCCCATAGATCCACCATTATCTGTGTGTAAATTTTTCCCCTCATATCTGCTTTATATATTTTACCTCACTTTAAACCTATATCCTCTAGTTTTATTGTGACCCTTCTTTTATTGCGACAGGTAAAAGGTCACCTGTTCCTTTTATCCAGATGGATTGTCATACTCTTTTTTTCCAAGGGCAAGGCAATGTAAAACTAGAGGAAATGTGTAGGAGCGAACTGCGGATGCTGGTTTAAACCCAAGATAGACACGCTGAGTGACTCCAGCTTTTTGTGTCTATCTTGGGTTTAAACCAGCATCCGCAGTTCGCTCCTACACATTTCCTCTAGTTTTACATTGCCTTGCTCTTGGAAAAAAAGAGTATGACAATCCATCTTATCTCTGCCCTTCATGATTTTATAAACATCCATAAGGTCACCCTTCAGCCACCTTCACTCCTGGGAAAACAGTCCCAGTCTATCCAGGCTCTCCTTATAAGTCAAGCCTTCAGTCATGGCAGCATCCCTGTGAATCTTCCCTGCACTAACGTCTTGTACAGTTGCACAATATTTTCATTATTTTATAATTCTATAAAATGCAATTCGAATCATTTCGCATCAACCTGATATTTGATTGCCTGCTACAATTTTTTTTTAGGGGGGAGGGGTGGCTTTTATTTTGAAGGGGGTGGCAATTTAAGAACAGGGAGGTTTGGTTACGGGGCGTGTGGGAAGGAACCACAGATGCTGGTTTAACCTGAAGATAGACACAAAAATGCTGGAGTAACTCAGTGGGACAGACAGCATCTCTGGAGAGAAGGAATAGGTGAAATATGGAAGGTTACAGGGTGTTGGTAAGACCACACTTAGACTACTGTGCACAGTTTTGGTCTCTTACCTATAAATTGATACGGTAGTCCAAATGAGATTCACCGGGTTAATTTCTGAGCTGATAGAGTCTTCCTATCATGAGAGGTTGGACAATATGGATCTGTATTCCATGGAGTTTGGAAAAATGAGGGATGCCTTTATTCAAGCACATAAAATCATCAGAAGACATGACAGAATAGGTCTTGAGATGTTCTCACTTGCAGGAGAGTCCAGAACAAGGGGACATAACTACTAAATAAGGGGCCAGTCATTTAAAACTGAGCTACATAGACATTTCTTCTCTCAGACAGCAGTGAATCTGTGGATAGACACAAAATGCTGGAGTATCTCAGCAGGACAGGCAGCATCTTTGGCGAGAAGGAATGGGTGATGTTTTGGGTCGAGACCCTTCCCCAGACTGATGTCAGGGGAGAGGGAGATACATGGATAAGGTGTGAAAATAGGACAAAGGGAAAGTTCAAGGAAAATCTAGAATAGATCACTGTTAGCTGGGAGAAGCTAACAACAAAGGAAACAGAGATAAAATGTAGTCGGAGACTGTAGGACTGGTCGGAAAACTGGGAAGGGGGAGGGATGGACAGCAAGGGTTACTTGAAATTAGAGACGTCAATGTTCATACCGCTGGAGTGTAAGCAGCCCAAGTGAAATATGAGGAGCTGTTCCTCCAATTTGCGCTGGGCCTCATTCTCTGGAATCTCTGGAATTCCCTATCACCAAGGGTAGTGGTGATGATCATTGAAAATATATTGAAGGTTGATCTGGGTAAAGATTTGAAAGCACCATTTTCAGTTTCTCAATCTTACACCCCTCCACACACCATCCAAACATCGTACATGCCCAATTTCAATGTTCCCTCCCCTCCCCTCCCCGTCAACTCCCAACTGCCTGCCTGTTGACAGCACCCCGATTCTGACAGCATCGACCCTGGCACCACATTCTTGATAACGAAGGTCTACATCATCAAGTCAATTGCACCTGAAGCCTTAAAGCTTCAGTTAGACACAAAATGCTGGAGTAATTCAGCGGAAGAGGCAGCATCTCTGGAGGGAAGGAATGGGTGACGTTTCGTGTCGAGACCCTTATAGCTTCAGGCTGGAACCGACAATCAGAATGGGGTTGTTGGCTCACCGATGCTGTACACATCTAAACTTTTCATTATAGTGCACTAGCATTTCCTTATCTTAGAGTTTCTCCAAATAGCTGAGCTTCATAATTTCTATTTTCCCTTTCTATTCCACAGTTACCAACAACCATACTCAGTGGCATTTATTGAATGTATGGTGGCCCAATTCTGCAAATAAGAGGTCTTGACAACTTAGCATGCAGCTGCTCACATTTTCATAAAGAGGTATGATCCAGGAATATAAGAATGATGAAATAAGTACAAAACCAAAACAAATCTGAATTGTTATAGGTCATTAGAATGCAAAACAGTTTAGAACAGGGATAAAACTATGAACATAACACTTGTAAATGCTGGTAAATTTGCAAATTTCCTGACCAAATGTTTACTGATTAACTAAATGTGACACTATTTTCGATTGAATATTTAGATATTACATTTATAAAAGATGCAGATCTGATTTTCATGTAAAATGCTTGCATAAATAAAACAGACAAAGCATTGTGAAATATAAATCTTAAAAAGAACATTAAAAAATTATTCACTTCACTGCAACACTTGCTGTTTGCAGGCACTTATTTTTCATTAAATTCGCAACTACCTTTTAAGACGTTTCTGAAATGTCTCCACAGCACTGGAGTTTCTGTTCCTAACAGGATTTATTTGAACATACACAGTGGAGCAGTTGGCCTACATTCAGCAGTAAGCTTTGCAACTGGTATTTATACCAGCTTTAATTAACCGCTTCTTGTACTCTGAATGTGATAAACTGCACTTGAAATATGTGATGGAGGTAGTGTGCATCTTTATGGCAGTGTTAGACTTATAGCATTTCTATTTTAATTTCAGGCATCATTTATCGGCAAGAAAAATACAGACCCAAAGGCAATCCTTCAGTTAAGTGCCTTTAATATTGACACCACAGGTCAGATTTTGCTGGGGATGGGCATTGAACAGTATATACCTTCAGTCAGATTTAGACTAATCGCTTTCATTTTAAATAATTCATTGGGTAGTTTAAAAGTGGAGATTGATAGATTCTTGAATAGTAAGGGCGTCAAAGGATACAGGGAGAAGGCAGGAGGATCGGTTGAGAGAGAAAAACAGGTCTAATGGCCTAATTCTGTTCCTATGTCTTATGGTCTTATGGTCTAATTTATTTTCTACCGAATGGCTTATAGTGCAAACTGACAATATTACAGTGAAGGCAGCAGAGCTTCTATGACCTGTGAGATCCAGCACCGCCATTCAATGTGATCATGGCTGATCAACCACAATCAGTACCCCATTCCTGCCTTCTCCCCATATCTCTTAATTCTGCTAGCCCTAAGAGCTCTATCTAACTCTCTTTTGAATGCATCCAGTGAATAGTCCTCCACTGCCTCCTGAGGCAGAGAATTCCATAAATTCACAACTCGTCAGTTCTAAATGGCCTACCCCTTATTCTTAAACTGTGGCCCCTGGTTCTGGACTCCCCCAACATTGGAACCTTGTTTCCTGCATCTAGCTTGTCCAATTCCATAATAATTTTATATGTTTCTATAAGATCCCCTCTCATCCTTCTAAATTCTAGTGAGTGCAAGCCCAGTCGCTCCATTCTTTCATCATATGACAGTCCCGCCATCCCGGGAAATAACCTTGTGAACCTACGCAGCACTCCCTCAATAGCAAGAATGTCCTTCCTCAAATTAGGAGACCAAAACTGCATACAATACTCCAGGTGTGGTCTCATCAGGGCCCTGTACAACTGCAGAAGGACCTCTTTGCTCCGATACTCAACTCCTCTCGTTATGAAGGCCAACATGTCATTAGCTTCCTTCACTGCCTGCTGTACCTGTATGCTTACTTTCAGTGACTGATGTACGAGGACATCCAGGTCTCATTGTACTTCCCCTTTTTCTAACCTGACACCATTCAGATAATAATCTGCCTTCCCGTTCTTGTCTCCAAAGTGGATAACCTCACATTTATCCACATTATACTGCATCTGCCATGCATCTGCCCACTCACCCAACCTCTCCAAGTCACCCTGCATCTTCATAGCATCCTCTTCACAGTTCACACTGCCACCCAGCTTTGTGTCATCTGCAATTTTGTTAATGTTACTTATAATTCCTTCATCTAAAACATTAATGTATATTGTAAATAGCTGCGGTCCCAGCACCGAGCCTTGCGGCACCCCACTAGTCACTGCCCGCCATTCTGAAAGTGACCCGTTAATCCCTACTCTTTGTTTGCTGTCTGCCAACCAATTTTCTATCCATGTCAATACATTACCCCTAATACCATGTGCTCTAATTTTGCCCCCCTAATCTCCTGTGTGGGACCTTATCAAAGGCTTTCTAAAAGTCCAGGTACAATACATCCACTGGCTCGGCCTTGTCCATTTTACTTGTTATATCCTCAAAAAAATCCTGAATTTCACTGTTCACTATTTCTAAACACCATGCCTTGCAATGAAGGCCATTATGCCATTTGCTTCACCTGCCAAGAAACATTTTGTTATTCATGCACAAGAACACTTAAATCTCACGGAAAGGATTCATTTCCTGTGAAACAATTTTGAGTAAAAAGATTATGGCTCTCTTCCTTGTTTAGGATTTTTACACTTTAGAGATACAGCGCAGAAATAGGCCCTTTGGCCCACCGAGTCCATGGTAACCAGTGATCACCCTGTACACCAGCACTATCCTATACATTAGGGAACATTTTACAATTTTTAAAGCAGACAATTAGTCTACAAAACGGTTCATCTTTGGAGTTTGGGAGGAAACCGGAGCACCCAGAGAAAGCCCACACAGTCACGGGGAGAATGTACAAACTGCATACAGACAGCACCTGTAGTCAGGATCTCCGGCGCTGTAAGGCAGCAACTCTACCGCTGCATCACTGTGCCGCCCACAGTTCCTCTGTGGCTTTAGTTTAGCTGAGTTTAGTTTATTGACACGTGTGCCGAGGAACAGTGAAATGCTTTTGTTGCTTTTAAAAGCTTTTAGGACACCCATCTCCTGGAACATGGAGCCCATGAAATATCTAGCCTGTTGTATGTACCGCGGTTAATCTGTTTTACCTCCACAGATGCTGCCTAAGTATTTCGAACATTTTCTGAAACATAGAAACATAGAAACATAGAAAATAGGTGCAGGAGTAGGCCATTCGGCCCTTCGAGCCTGCACCACCATTCAATATGATCATGGCTGATCATCCAACTCAGTATCCCGTACCTGCCTTCTCTCCATACCCCCTGATCCCTTTAGCCACAAAGGCCACATCTAACTCCATCTTAAATATAGCCAATGGCCTCAACTACCTTCTGTGGCAGAGAATTCCACAGATTCACCACTCTCTGTGTGAAAAAAAACTTTCTCATCTCAGTCCTAAAAGACTTCCCCCTTATCCTTAAACTGTGACCCCTTGTTCTGGACTTCCCCAACATCAGGAACAATCTTCCTGCATCTAGCCTGTCCAACCCCTTAAGAATTTTGTAAGTTTCTATAAGATCCCCCCTCAATCTTCTAAATTCCAGTGAGTACAAACCGAGTCTATCCAGTCTTTCTTCATATGAAAGTCCTGCCATCCCAGGAATCAATCTGGTGAACCTTCTCTGGATCCCAATGTTCCCACGTGGCAAAAGATGCATGAGTAATATTCCTCAAATATCATATTCACAGAAACTGCTCATCACAGAAGTTGGTTATAATAAGCAGAACAGGCATCATTTATAGTAAAAAATACTGTACCCTGAAAATGGGGGAAGTGGAGTGGGATAAGCTAGTGGTGGGAAGGCAGTGGGTTGAATAAACAATGCAGTATTGGATTGGTAAAACTTTAAGGTAAAATAAGCACCCTTGCTTGCTTGATCCTTTGAATAATGCTGACTGTAATTTTGTAAGTAATAACATAAGTTTAGTTCAGTTTAGAGATACAGATCAGAAACAGGCCCTTCGGCCTACTGAGTTCTCGCCGACCAGCGATCCCCATACATTAGCACTATCCTACACACGGGGAATAATTTACTTTTTTTTTAACCAAAGGCAATTAACCTGAAAAACTTTACATCTTTGGAGTGCGGGAGGAAACTGGAGCACCTGGGGAAAACCCACGCGTTCATGGTGAGAACGTATAAACTCCATAGCACCCATAGTCTGGGTTGAACCCGGGTCTCTGGAGCTGTAAGGCAGCAACTCTACTGCTGCACCACAGTCAGAAAGTTGTAAATCTGTGGAATTCTCTGCCTCAGAAGGCAGTGGAGGCCAATTCTCTGAATGCATTCAAGAGAGAGCTGGATAGAGCTCTTAAGGATAGCGAAGTCAGGGGGTATGGGGAGAAGGCAGGAACGGGGTACTGATTGAGAATGATCAGCCATGATCACATTGAATGGTGGTGCCGGCTCGAAGGGCCGAATGGCCTCCTCCTGCACCTATTGTCTATTGTCTATTGTCTAAATATGAATATAATAATATAGGCATGAAAGACAATTTGGAATGGTTTAAGGCTACATTTGGTTACTTTCGGTGTGGAGGGGAAGATTTTTTAATCTTTAGAGGCCTTTATGTAGTCACGAAAGTTTAGAATTAGTGCTGAAAATCCATCTAAATCACCACATTTAGCTGCAAAGGCCATGAAACAGCACTATTTTGCATTATACCGAACTGACCAAACAGCTTCCTCGGGCTCTATGGTCGATATCACCATCAAGATTTATTGATTACCATATATCAAGCAGCATTTCATGAGATGAATATTACAGCCAGAAAGGCCTTTGTAAGCCTTTGAGAGCATGTGTTGTATTTTTATTGTTCTCCAATAACAGTTGAGTCTTGCATTTCTTCGAGGGCTGAATACTTCTGTCAGTATTTTCTTAAAGGTCACCTTAAAATGTAAATAGATTTATTTAAAAGGAGCTGTTGTTTAATATGATAAATGCACAATATGCGTTATTAAATTCAAAGAGGTTCTGCTTCTCAAATAAACATAGAAACATAGAAACATAGAAAATAGGTGCAGGAGGAGGCCGTTTGGCCGTTCGAGCTGTTCATTGTGATCATGGCTGATTATCCATTATCAGTAACCTGTGCTTGCCTTCTCCCTATATCCCTCGATTCCACTAGCCCCAGGAGCTCTATCTAACTCCCTCTTAAATCCATCCAGTGAATTGGCCTCCACTGCCTTCTGTGGCAGAGAATTCCACAAATTCACAACTCTCTGGGTGAAAAAGTTTCTTCTCACCTCAGTTTTAAATAGCCTCTCCTTTATTCTCAGACTGTGGCCCCTGATTCTGGACTCCCCCAACATTGGGAACATTTTTCCTGCATCTAGCTTGTCCAGTCCTTTTATAATTTTATACGTCTCTATAAGATCCCCTCCCATCCCCTCCCAGTGAATATAAGCCTGGTATTTCCAATCTTTCCTCATCTGACAGTCCCGCCATCCAAGGGATTAACCTGGTGAACCTGTGCTGCACTGCCTCAATAGCAAGGATGTCCTTCCTCAAATTAGGAGACCAAAACTGCACACAATACTCCAAATGTGGTCTCACCAGGGCCCTATACAACTGCAGAAGGACCTATTTGCTCCTGTACTTAAATGTACTTAAATACTCTTGTTAAGAAGGCCAATATGCCATTAGCTTTCTTTGCTGCTTGCTGCAAGCTTACTTTCAGTGATTGGTGTACAAGGACACCAAGGTCTCATTGCACTTCCCCTTTACCTGATCTGACACCATTGAAATAATAATCTGCCTCCTTGTTTTTGCCGCCAAAGTGGATAACCTCACATTTATCTACATTATACTGCATCTGCCATGCATCTGCCCACTCACTTAACCTGTCCAAGTCACCCTACAACCACCTAACATCCTCTTTGCAGGTCACACTGCCACCCAGCTTTGTGTCATATCATATCATATCATATCATATCATATCATATCATATCATATCATATATATACAGCCGGAAACAGGCCTTTTCGGCCCTCCAAGTCCGTGCCGCCCAGCGATCCCCGCACATTAACACTATCCTACACCCACTAGGGACAATTTTTACATTTACCCAGCCAATTAACCTACATACCTGTACGTCTTTGGAGTGTGGGGGGAAACCGAAGATCTCGGAGATCATCTGCAAACTTGTTAGTGTTACTTCTAATTCATTCATCCAAATTATTGATATATATTGTAAATTGTTGTGGCTCCAGCACCGAGCCTTGCGGCACTCCACTCACCACTGCCTGCCTTTCTGAAAAGGGCACGTTTATTCTGACTAGAACATAGAACATAGAACATAGAAAATAGATGCAGGAGGAGGCCATTTGGACCTTCGAGCCAGCACCGCCATTCATTGTGATCATGGCTGATCGTCCACAATCAATAACCCGTGCCTGCCTTCTCCCCATATCCGTTGATTCCACTAGCCCCTAGACCTCTATCTAACTCTCTCTTAAATCCATCCAGTGATTTGGCTTCCACTGCCCTCTGTGGCAGCGAATTCTAGAAATTCACAACTCTCTGGGTGAAAAAGTTTCTTCTCACCTCAGTTTTAAATGGCCTTCCCTTTATTCTAAGACTGTGGCCCTTAGTTCTGGACTCGCCCAACATTGGGAACATTTTTCCTGCATCGAGCTTGTCCAATCCTTTTATAATTTTATATGTTTCTATAAGATCCCCTCTCATCCTTCTAAACTCCAGTGAATACAAGCCTAGTCTTTTCAATTTTTCCTCATATGACAGCCCCGCCATACTCTTTGCTTCTTGTCTGCCAACCAATTCTATCCATGTCAATACCCTCCCGCCAATATCATGTGCTCTAATTTTGCTCACCAATCTCCCGTGTGGGACCTTATCAAAGGCTTTCTGAAAGTCTAGATACACTACATCCACTGGCTCTCCTTCATCCATTTTACTTGTCACATCCTCAAAAAAATTCCTGAAGATTAGTCAAACAGCATTTCCCTTCATAAATCTTGGACCAATCCTTTTACTGCTATCCAAATGCTCCGTTATTATCTCTATAATAATTGACTCCAGCATCTTCCCCACCATTGATGTCAGGCTAACTGGTGTATGATTCCCTGTTTTCTCTCTCACTCCTTTCTTGAAAAGTGGGATAACATTAGCTACCCTCCAATCCACAGTAACTGATCCTGAATCTATTGAACATTGGAAAATGATCACCCATGCGTCCATGATTTCTAGAGCCACCTCCTTGAGTACCCTGGGATGCAGACCATCAGGCCCTGGGGATTTATCAGCCTTCAGTCCTATCAGTCTATCCAATACTATTTCTCGCCTAATGCAAATTTGTTTCAGTTCCTCTGTTTCCCTAGATCCTCTGTCCTCTAGTACATCTGGGAGATTGTTTGTGCCTTCCTTAGTGAAGACAGATCCGAAGTACCTGTTCAACTCTTCGGCCATTTCCTTGTTACCCATAATAATTTCACCCGTTTCTGCCTTCAAGGGACCCACATTTGTCATTACTAATCTTTTTCTATTAACATACCTAAAGAAGCTTTTACTGTCCTTCGTTATGTTATTGGCCAGCTTCCCCTCGTACTTCATCTTTTCAGCCCGTATTGCCCTTTTTGTTACCTTCTGTTGTCCTTTGAAAGTTGCCCAATCTTCTGGCTTCCCGCTACTCTTTGCTATGTTATACACCTTTTCTTTTAGTTTTATTCCATCCTTAACTTCTCTTGTCAGCCACGGTTGCCTCTTCCTCCCCTTTCTTCCTCTTTGGAATGAAATGATCCTGCATCTTCTGGATTATGCCCAGAAAGTCCTGTCGTTGCTGTTCCACCATCATTCCTGCTAGGATCCTTTTCCAGTTGACCTTGGCCAGCTCCTCTCTCATGCCTTCATAGTCCCCTTTGTTCAACTGCAACACTGACACTTCTGATTTAACCTTCTCCCTCTCAAATTGCAGATGAAAACTAATCCTATTATGGTCACTACCTCCAAGCGGTTCCTTTATCTTGAGTTCCCTTATTAAATCTGGTTCATTGGACAACACTAAACCTATGATTCTTACACTGCTTCAGCATTTACTAAAGAGTTTAAGGATTTGTTTTTTCTCTAGAATGGATGTCAACAGTTATGGGGAGAAGGCAGGAAAATGGGGTTAGGAGGAAGAGATTAGCCTTGATTGAATGGCAGAGCAGACCTTATGGGCCGAATAGCCTAATTCTACTCATATAACTTGTGAACTTGTGAACTAGAATGGATAGTGGCCTTGAATTTTTGACAAATGGCCATTTAGGGCCTTTTGAAAAAATCACAGTAATATCTGATGTAGTTTAGTTTAGTTTAGTTTATTGTCACGTGTACTGAGGTACAGTGGAAAGCTTTTGTTACGTGCTAACCAGCCAGCGGAAAGACAATCCACGATTACGATCAAGTCATTCGCAGTGTACAGATACATGGTAAGGGAATAACGTTTAGTGCAAGGTAAAGCCAGCAGAGTCCTATCAGAGATGGTCCTATGGTCTCTAGGCAGTAGTTAGACAGTAGTTCAGGACTGTTCTCTGGTTTATGCCACCCTTCTTTTGATTCATAAAGAAATGTACCCCTGAACCTACAGCCTTTGCCAATTTAAATCAACGTACTTCAAAAACAAATGCATTTTCCCAAATGACAAAAACAGTAATTAGTAATTAGCAATAAATTTTCAACAATTACAACTGTGTTACATTTAGTAAGATTCTTCATTATCAGTCTCCTTATAAAATATAAAATAAAGGGTAAGACGGTGATATAGTTAATTAGACTAATGATTTGCTTCAGCTCAGGAAGCCTATTAAAATAGTTCTGCCGATGAAGCAGGCAATAATATTTTTAAATCTCAAAGCAGCTTTTAATCCCAATGTAATTTATAATACATTATGCCAGAACTAGTGTTACTTTCTCACACAAATGTGGATGTCGCTAGTGAGAAGAGCATTTATTTTCCATTCTTAATTGTTCCCATTAGTTTGGTGACCCCTTTCAGAGGGCAGCTCAAAGATAATCACATTAGTGAACCTAGATTTTTAATGTCAGCCAAAATGAGTAAAGTTAGCAACTTTTCTTCCTAGAGGGATCTCTAGAGTTTAAAAGTAATAATTGCCAATAACAACTCTTTATTCCAGATTTACTTACTAGAATTTAATTTTTGCACTTACAATGATTGGATTCAGACTTGTGTTTGAATCAATAGTCTACGCCTCTGGATGTCAGTCCTCCAATTTAACCCTTGTGCCCTGTGAAAGGTGAGACTGTAGATGTTAAAAGGAAGCGTCACTATATTTCTTGTTGTTGCATGGCTCCCATTGCGGATGAGCTCCATTTCTGCGTCATGGATCCTACCAGGGAATATCTTTTGTCATTAGGTACCGAGGCGGGGACCCGGCATGGGGGGACCGCCGTGAGGTGGGGTGGGGGGGGTAGAACAATGGACAACATGAACCCGGCGTGGGGGAACCACCGTGAGGTGGGGTGGTGGGGGAGTGGGTGGTGGAACAATGGACAATGGGGACCCAGCATGGGGGACCACCATGAAGAACAAAGGGCAATGGGAACCCGGCACTGGGGGGAATGCCATGAAGAACAATGGACAAAGGACAATGGACAATGGGGGCCAGGCGTGGGGGGATCGCCGTGGGGGGGGGGAGAACAATGGACAATGGGGACCTGGCGTGGGGGGACCGCCGTGAAGAACAATGGACAATGGACAATGGACAATGGGGACCCGGCACTGGGGGACCACCATGAAGGACAATGGACAATGGGGACCCGGCATGGGGGGCTGCCGTGGGGGGAGGGGGGGACAACAATGGACAATGGGGACCTGGCGTGGGGGGACTGCCGTGGGGGGAGGGGAGGACAACAATGGACAATGGGGACCCGGCATGGGGGGACTGCCGTGGGGAGAGGGGGGGACAACAATGGACAATGGGGACCTGGCGTGGGGGGACTGCCATGGGGGGAGGGGGGGACAACAATGGACAATGGGGACCCGGCATGGGGGGACTGCCGTGGGGGGAGGGGGGGACAACAATGGACAATGGGGACCTGGCGTGGGGGGACTGCCGTGGGGGGAGGGGGGGACAACAATGGACAATGGGGACCCAGCATGGGGGGACTGCCGTGGGGGGAGGGGGGGACAACAATGGACAATGGGGACCTGGCGTGGGGGGACTGCCGTGGGGGGAGGGGGGGACAACAATGGACAATGGGGACCCGGCATGGGGGGACTGCCGTGGGGGGAGGGGGGACAACAATGGACAATGGGGACCTGGCGTGGGGGGACTGCCGTGGGGGGGACTGCCGTGGGGGGAGGGGGGGACAACAATGGACAATGGGGACCCAGCATGGGGGGACTGCCGTGGGGGGAGGGGGGGACAACAATGGACAATGGGGACCTGGCGTGGGGGGACTGCCGTGGGGGGAGGGGGGGACAACAATGGACAATGGGGACCCGGCATGGGGGGACTGCCGTGGGGGGAGGGGGGGACAACAATGGACAATGGGGGCCTGGCGTGGGGGGGACTGCCGTGAAGAACAATGGACAATGGACAATGGGGGCCCGGCCATGGGGGGGAGGGGGAGAACAATGGACAATGGGGACCTGGCGTGGGGGACCACCGTGAAGAACAATGGACAATGGACAATGGGGACCCAGCGAGGGTTGACTGCCGTGGGGGGAGGGGAGAACAATGGACAATGGGAACCTGGCATAGGCGGACCACCGTGAAGAACAATGGACAATGGGGACCCCGGACAATGGGGACCTTGGTAAGGTATGCAGGCAAAGAGTTTCACTGTGACTTGTCACATGTGACAATAAAGTATTCTATTCTATTCTATTCTAGACTGTGAACCAGTGGCAGCATGGAGGACTGACAGAAGATGAATGAATCATGATTGCTGCCGGAAGACCGAGCACTGACATCCAACATCCACCGCTTAAGATTTTTTAAAAAACGATATTCTCTTCAATTCAGAAATGTACCCTGCTGATTATGGAATGCCAGAGGTTGCGGGGAAGACCTGAGATAACTATATAAAATTATGGAAGGCATTGATTAGGTGATAGGGTAGACAATCAGATACTTTTCCCAGGATGGAAAGGTCAAAGGCTAGAGAGCACGGCTTCAAGGAAAGAGGGGAAAAATGTAAAGAAGATGCACATGGCAAGTTGTTTGCACACAGGGCATCAAAGGTTACAGGGAGAAGGAAAGGGAAAGGGGTTGAGAGGGGAAAAACGGATCAGCCATGATCGCATGGTGTAGCAAACTCGATGGGCTGCATAGCCTTATTCTACTCCTATGTCTTGTGATCTTATGAGTGCCTGGAACACGCTGGTTGTGGTGGTGGTGGTAGATACAACACTGGCATCTCTGCGGCTTTTAGATAAGCACATGGAAATGCTGGGAATGGGAGGATACGGATCATGTGCAGGCAGATGAGATTAGTTTATCGTAGCATCATTTTCGGCACAGACATTGTGGGGCTGAAGGGCCTGTTCCTCTACTATCCTCCCTCCTATGGTCTCTGGTCTACGTTCTACGACAGAGAGCGCCAGGGCATCATAGGCTCAGGCAACTTCGTCTCTGGGAAGGCCAGGACTGCAGAGATAAATCTGGATTTCCAAACTCAGATTCATTTTGACCCAGGGAAATATAATTTAGATGTCGCACATGGAAAGTCTTGTTCCCTCTCTGACTCAGATGCTCATAGCTGCTCAACCGTACACTAACAGATACAATAACAATTAAGAGCAACGAAGCCAAGTGAAGGTAGAACAGTCTGTTCCCAATTTTAGGGTTCCAACTTGCACGAAGCTCTGTGACATTCTTGTTGATGAGCTGTAGTTTTCTCCCTTGTACTCAACCCGTCCCCTCAATTTTGTTTAGATAAGCCTGATTTTCCTCACTTCCTTCCTTTGCATTCTGATCCAGAAATCACAACAATCAGAAGAAGCTCTCTCACTGTACATGGCTCGGTCTTAATCATGTATTGTCTTTCCGCTGACTGGATAGCACGCAACAAAAGCTTTTCACTGTACACGTGACCATAAGCTAAATTGAAACAGGTGCAGGTAAAGGCAGTTCAGGATCAGCAGCAAGTTATAACAGGAAGTCTTTCAACCTTTTACATGGAGTTTCTGTGTGTTCCTGACAAATGGGCTTGAGATTCTTTATGTTATCAAAATGTTCCATTTTCCTCCTTCCTCTTGTGCCCAAGCCAAGCAACTCTTTGCGTGCTGGTCCCAGACGTGCATCTGCAATCATATCATATCATATCATATCATATATGTACAGCGCGGAAACAGGCCTTTTCGGCCCACCAAGTCCGCGCCGCCCAGCGATCCCCGCACATTAACACTATCCTACACCCACTAGGGACAATTTTTTACATTTACCCTGTCAATTAACTTACATACCTGTACGTCTTTGGAGTACATCCACAATCATCCACTACAATCGCTCCACTCTTTTAAATCTCTACTCCAACAGCTGTACACATGTGGATGGCTCGACTGTAATCGCACATTGTCTTTCCGCTGATCGGTTAGCACACAACAAAAGCTTTTCACTGTACCTTGGTAACATGATAATGAACTGAACCAAACTAACTTCATTTTTGCAATCATGGACCAAGGTTTCCTATACAGCAGTGTAAAATTGGGCTTATAAGGCATTTGAGAATGTTCTCAATGCTCCTTCACTCTCTGCCTGGTAATCTCTTGCTTTGTCAGAACTGGGAGTAGAGAGATTGTTTCCGGAGTCCAGTAGTTAAATGTGCAAATTTGGCTTACTCATCAAAGCCATAAGTCTATAAAGTGAAGCTTTTTATAACAGTCGATAGATGCCTCAAAAAAAATTGCTGATATTGGTTTGCCTATCCTGCTAATGAATCTGGAGACTTTTGAGGCACAGCTTTGATAGTGTCTTTCTAATGCTCTGAGGTGCCTTTTGTAAATAGTCCGTATCTCAGGCCATAGAAGAGAATGGAAATCATTGTTGTCCAATAGACCATATGCATTATATTGGGTTTGAGGTCTTGATCTTCAATCATTCTTCAGATGACCAACGATTTTGTTGAAATAATGAGACGATGGTGAATTTCATCATCAGTGTAGCTCCTAAGAAATAGAAAATGATCCGCATTTTCCAGGGTTTCTCGTGGGCCTTCATTGTCAGGGTACTGTGTTGTATGCTGGAGTATGTTTTAAGAGAACACTTGGTTTGCAGATGTTAGGACCCATTCGCTCAGGTATTTTAATAAATACACGCTGAAAAACAGTATGTGGTTGTACCTAGAAGTCAGAATAATTTGTGAAAAAGAAGAAAAATAGCAGCTATAAAGTTAACTGCCTAGAAACAGCCTTGGGGTATAATCCAGCACAAAATGATATGGAATGTACCAGCCATTAATCAACACTCCTCTAGGGTTAAGTTGGGCCGTGACTTCTTTGTCATGTTCCTCGTATTGCAAATCAAGTTGTGCATTTGACCATTTTCCCAAATGCATTAGATTTATTTATTTTACTTGTGTCTACTATAGCTATTAATGTGGCAATGAAAACCGTAGGGAGGGAGTTAACTGCTGTTCATCATTTATTCTTGAATGAGACTGCGGCATTTAGTCTACAATGTTGCAATGTGTCCGGAGATAGAGTCATAGAGTTAAAACAGGCCCTTTGGTCCAAGTTGCCCATGCCAACACAGATGCCCCATCTACACTCGTCCAAACTGCCTACTCTTGGCCCAGATCCCTCTGAACATTTCCTATCCATGTACCTATCTAAATATCTTTTAAAGGTTGATATAGTACCTGCCTCAACTACCTCCTATGGTAGTGTAAGAAAATAACTGCAGATGCTGGTACAAATCGAAGGTACTTATTCACAAAATGCTGGAGTAACTCAGCAAGTCAGGCAGCATCTCAGGAGAGAAGAAATGGGTGACGTTTCGCGTCGAGACCCTTCTTCAGAGTGAAGAAGGGTCTCGACCCGAAACGTCACCCATTCCTTCTCTCCTGAGATGCTGCCTGACCTACCTCCTATGGTAGCTCGTTCCATATACCCACAACTCTCAGTGTGGAAAGGTTGCCCCTCGGGTTCCTATTAAATTTTTCTCCTCTCACCTTAAATCTATATTCTCCGGCTCTCGATTCCCCTACGCTGGGTAAAAGACTGCATTCACTCTATCTGTTCTTGTACACCTCTATAAGGTCACCTCTCAGCTTCCTGCACTCGAAGGAATAAAGTCATAGCCTGCAGAAACTCTCCGTAAAGCTCAGGCCCTCAAGTCTCGGCAACATCCTTATTAATCTTCTCTGCCCCCTTTCTCGCCCTAGCTCTAATCTTTCTTCCTTTCTAGCTTCCTCAGATGAGCCACCACCTCGTTTTATGCCGGTACGCTGAACAGGACAATCCAATGTGTGTTGCTCCTTGTGGTATGTGTCAATGTTGAAATCCTTCAGGGATGTTCTTGGAGAGACATGATCTCTTTTTCTGTCTATCCCGTGATCGTCTGCCCTCGGTCAGCTCAGTAGCTGCTTTGGTATACTGTCATCATGGAAGGGATTTACTGGAGTCGCTGTCTCAAAAAGGCAACCAACATCATCAGAGACCCACACCACCCTGGCCTAACTCTCATTTCACTCCTGCCTTTGGGAAAAAGGTACAGGAGCCTGAAAACTAACGTCCAGGCTCAGAAACAGCTTCATCCCTACAGTCATGAGGCTATTAAACACCACATAAGCTCCAAATAAGCTCCGAACTACATAGACTATTATTGGTGTAATTGCACTATTATTGTTAGTTTGTTTTTTATCTGTACGTGTGTGTTCTCATTTATTATATTGTTTACAGTGCACTATGTTTACATATTCTGTTGTGCTGCAGCAAGTAAGAATTTTATTGTTCTATCTGGGACATATGACAATAAAACACTCTTGACTCTTGACTTTTGACTCTTGACTCAGACATTATTCTGACATGGGCTAAACACAAAGGCACTGGAGGAACTTAGTGGCAGCATCTGTGGGGGGAATGTTTTGGGTTGGGAAGGGTTGATGGTCCATACCCTCCACAGAAGGGTTCCAACCCAAAATGTCATCTGCCCATTCCCTCCGCAGATGCTGCCTGACCCGTTGAGTTTCACCAGCATTTTGTATTTTGCTCAAGATTCCAGCATCTGTAGTTACTTACGTCCCCATTCTTCTGACAGGTGGTGCCCACCTGATCCGTGATTCTTGCAACAACATTTGATTGCTGGATAGGTTGTGAGGGATGGAATCTGTGTGCCTGGAACCTTGACTTGAACCTTGCCTCTTGATGTGAAATATCCTGAGCTGGCATGTCATGTGTAAGTGATGAACCTGCCTGACATGTCTGCTGTACACTGCCCATGCCTCGCAAGCATTGAAGAGGGTGCGTATGACCAGAGCATGAGACATCTTCAGCTTCATCTTTCACCTAATTCCTCTTCATTCTCACTCTTTACCGCTCGGTCTTTCAAAAGCAGAGCTGGCTTTTACTATCTTATGTTGACCTTGTCAGCAACGTTGGCTGATCTTAAGAGATTAAGTTAGTTAGTTAGTTTATTTTTTGTCACATGTACCGAGCGAGATACAGTGAAAAGCTTTTTGTTGCGTGCTAACCAGTCAGCGGAAAGAAAATTACATGATTACAATCAATCCATTTACAGTGTATAGATACATGATAAGGGAATAACATTTGGTGCAAGGTAAAGCCAGCAAAGTCCGATCGAGGATAGTCCGAGGATCACCAAAGAGGTGGATAGTAGTTCAGCACTGCTCTCTGGGTGTGGTAGGATGATTCAGTTGCCTGATAACAGCTGGGAAGAAACTGTCCCTGAATTTTGAGGTGTGAGTTTTCACACTTCTATACCTTTTGCCTGATGGGAGAGGGGAGAAGAGGGAATGGCCAGGGTGCGACTCGTCCTTGATTGCTGCCAAGATATTGAACTCATCCACCACTAAACTCTGAGAGAAAGGGGGTGGAAGTGCCCAGAGGATTGAATTTGTTCTTATTCAAGACGGGATCTGTAAGCTTCTTCATTTTAAGAACAGGTTGAACTCGTAGCTATTTAATCATCCCTCCCATTGGAGGGGACTTCTGGGCATTCTCAAATCTGCTGAAACCTTGTGTTTGGTGTCTCCTGAAAGCAGCAGAAAGTGGGGCAGACGGGGGAGAACAGGACAGTTAATAATCCAAGTCAATCTTGAAATCTTGAAAGAATTTGCTCCTCCATGCATAGAGTCAGAGAGTTCTAGAGTGATGCAGTGTGGAAACAGGTCCTTTGGCCCAACTTGCCCACGCCGGCCAACATGTCCCAGCTACACTAGTCCCACCTGCCTGCGCTTGGTCCGTATCCCTCCAAACCAGTCAATAGACAATAGACAATAGGTGCAGGAGAAGGCCATTCGGCCCTTCAAGGTTGCCCTATCCTTGTACCTGTCCAACTGCTTCTTAAACGTTGGGATAGTCCCAGCCTCAACTACCTCCTCTGGCAGCTTGTTCCATACACCCACTACCCTTTGTGCGAAAAAGTTACCCATCAGATTCCTATTAAATCTTTTCCCCTTCACCTTGATCCTGTGTCCTCTAGTCCTCGATTCCCCTACTGTGGGCAAGAGATTCTGTGCATTTACCCAATCTTTTCCTCTCATGACGTGGAAGGCGGGAATTGTGGTGGCTGCCTGGACAATGTGTGGCATGCATGAGATATCCGCGGAGCTCCTGCACTTTCATAGAGGTGAGATTTGCTAGTGAACAAGGTGTAGGTCATACAGTATAAAGGTTAAGCATGTTTAGAATACTCTATTCTACTTTAGCTGCTTTCGAGCTCCAATATAGTCTACGACTCGAGTCCAATATAGGCAAGACAGGGTAGATAGAGATAGTAGGCTTCCTTTCTCATAGTTTTCAACAATACATTGACAGTCTTCTGGGACAAAGCCACAAATTATTTCTCATATTAAGTGGCAGGATTTCACTCGTGAAATCCAGATTGCTCCCCTGGTCCTACAAATATAAGGCTCGGAATGACATCAGTCAGTTACACATTGCAGTTTTATGATAAATTATCTAATTCCCCATAAATTCCTTGCCGGTAATATGAAAATAAATTGCAAGTAGTGTGGAAATTGATGGCCTTGGTGACATTTGCTGACAGTGAATTTAGATGTTGATTATATCTTTACATCTGATCTGATGAGCCTGCATTTATCATCCATGACATTTCTTGATGACTTATAATATCCCGGAATGAAGCTCATCTATGCTTAGTGGAGATGATATCTTGGATGTACATGAGCATGCTTGGATGCACCTTCAACATGCGAGAATCTGTCCCTTGCCGCCTTTCTCCTCGTCTACTGTTAAGGCTAATTCTTCCAGCTGTGCAGTCGTGGCACAACAGGGTGTATCAAACAAAATAGTGAAAGACCAGGATAGGATGGATGTGCAGAGGATGTTTCCACTAGCGGGACAGTCTAGGATCAGAGGCCACAGCATCAGAATTAAAGGACGTGCCTTTAGAAAGGAGATGAGGAGGAATTTCTTTAGTCAGAGGGTGGTGTATCTGTAGAATTCATTGCCCCAGACGGCTGTGGAAGCCAAGTTAATAGATATTTTTAAGGTGGAGATTGACAGCTTCTTGATTAGCTGGGGGGTCAAGGATTATGTGGAGAAGGCAGGAGAATGGGGTTGAGAGGGAAAAATAGATCAGCCATGATTGAGTAGACTTTGATAGGTCAAATGGTTTAATTCTGCTCCTATGGCTTATGAACATGTGAAAATAAGCAATCTCTTTCTGTACCAGTATTCACATCATATCTTTACCCATGGCACCTCTTCTCACCACTGCTCCCCCACCAACTTCAAGGATATGACCAACAGTACACTTTTCCATAAAGTATATTTAACCACTCTTAACAAGAAATTAACAAGCTGACTATAACTCACGCGTAAGAAAATACATTAATTTGCAAAGCAAATAGAAATCCCACAGAGTAATTTTATGATAATCGGTGCATATGGTCAACCATATGGAGAAATACTCAGCAATATGCTTTATTTTCCTCAGATATTCACTCTATCACATTGAAGAATTTCTCTTGTGCTTTCCAAATAAAAAAATACCCTGTCCTTATGATATTTCACCAGGTGCAGCAGAGATTCTTTTTCATTCAGAGAGTGGTTGCAATCTGGAAAGCACTGCTTGATAAAGTGGTGATGTCAGATTTGATTATATTAGTTTATTCTCTTTTTGACCAGGGTGCAAGGACATTCCTTGCTCACATGAAGCTCGCAGAGTAAACCATATACATGAAGTAATGATAAATACAACAATACATGCAATAACTAGTTCAAAACAGCAGACTGGTACACGATTGTTGTGCAAAATCTGAGTAGGACAAGTCAGAACAAATCTTTTGTTTGTTTGTTTGTTTTTATGTCTTGTTTGCTTTGTAAAGCGTCTTTGAGTATCTTGAAAAGCGCTATATAAAATAAATGTATTATTATTGGTGCAAAATAATATTAAATTATTTATTATGGCAGAATAATCTACAATAGACACACAAAGCTGGAGTAACTCAGCGGGTCTGACAGCATCTCTGGAGAAAAGGAATAGGTGGCGTTTTGGGTCGAGACCCTTCCTGATGAGCCTTCTTGTTCATCTATAATGGGGTAGAGTTAAGTTTAATAGTACTTGGGGGGGGGGGGAGGGGCTCACGTTGTCGACCTCCCCGTGGTGAGCCCCGTCAACTGACCTCAGTCAGGCGAACGACAACAAACAGAGACGGCAGAAGCATAATAAAGAAACTTCATAACTTCTGCTGCCTCAAACGCAAGAAGAAGTAGTACTTAGGGGAATGAGGTGTGAATGAGGTGATCAGTTCAGGTGTCAGATGGCAGTGGGGAAGGAGCTGTCCTTGGTGTGAATATCAAAACCCTCAAGCTTCTATGTCTTCTGTCAGGAGGGAGCAGAGAGAAAAGAGAACGGCCAGGTTGAAAGGCATCCTTGACGATTCTCCCAGCCTCTTTGATACAACGTATTGCGAAGATGGACTGGATGGAAGGCAGTGATGAGCACATGATGGTCTGGGCTGCGTTCATACCTTCTGCAGGTTCAGGCAGTCATGAGCAGAGCAGTTGCTACACCAGGCAGCAATGCATCCCATCAGAATACTTTCCAGAGCGCATCGGTATCTTGAATCTTGCTGGACATATCATATCTGCTCAGGTGCCTGAGACAGTAAATAAACAGCAGCACTTCGACACAACAGCTGTTGCTTACAATTACATTTTGAAGTTCGTTTAGAGTTTTTAGCAAAGTTTACTTTAGAGATACAGTGTGGAAACAGGCCCTTCAGCCCACCAAGACCGCGCTGACCAACGACCACCCAAACAATAGTTCTATGTTATCCCAGTTTTACATCCTACACACTAGGGGCAATTTTACAGAAGCCAATTAGCTACAAACCCACCTGTCTTTGAAATGTGGGAGGTAAAAGAAACACCTGGAGAAAACCCACGCGGTCACAGGGAGAACGTCTCTCCAGAGATGTTGCCTGTCCCGCTGATTTACTCCAGCATTTTGTGTCCACCTTCAGCAGAATGTGGCCTGGACTGGAGCACTTTACCCATAGGGTGAAATTGGAGAGGATTTTCTTGTTTTCCTTGCAGTGAAGGAAACTGAGGAACAACCTGTTGGAAGTATATGAGGTTACGATAAATAATCAATATTGTTTTCTCATGGTCAGTATTTTCAAAACATGAGGGGATAGGGTTGAGGTGAAGCACAAGGAGTTTTAAAGGGAATGTGAGGGGTATTTTTTTACACAGGGATTGGTTGATATCTGAATCATATGACAGAGAAGGTGGTGGAATCGGATATAGTCACCATGTTTAAGAGACGTATAGACAGACGGATAAATGGGCAAGGCATAGAAGTTTTCAAGAGAGAATTAGATTTAGCTCTCAGGGCTAAGGGAATCAAGGGATATGTGGAAAAAACCATATCGGGGAACTGATTTTGGGTGATCAGCCATGATCTTATTGAATGACGGTGCTGGCTCGAAGGGACAAATGGCCTACTCCTACACCCATTTTCTATGTTTCTAATGTACAAACTCCATCCAGACAGCACCCCTGGTCAGGATTGAACCCGGGTCTCTGACGCTGTAAGGCAGCAACTCTACTGCTGTGCCACCGTCACCATGGTTATATGAGCTGAGAGAAGCATTTCCATGGGGATGTTCCATAGGGATGAAAGTAGACAATTTTGAGTGGCAAGATTTTGGAGCTAGATATTCTTTAGACCCATTGCCTAGCAATGAATTTGAGAACAATGGTGGACTTAGGAGCGGAAGCAAATATTTATTTCTCTTTTCTACCATTTGAAGGATAAACTTATGCCTTATTATAGTCTTAAGGGATAAGAATCGTAGGAATAAATGTGATCATTATTCATTCAGATGGGTAATCGAGGATATTTCCTAATCTTCAAGATTATTTCTTTGCCTCTATTATTATATTGCTGAAGATGACCTATAAATTATGTGCCACATGTAAGATGTGGCAGGAAGTTGGAACTTCACATATCCACTTATTAACTTTCTATTTCTTCACATAATCCTTCGCATTAAGCCTTCACATAATCCTTGCCTCTGTGCTTTTGCTGTCATGATAAGGTGCTCAGTATCTTTATAGCCTCGTGAATTTTGCATGATCATGGTCACTAAGGGGGTTTGACTTCGTGCAGAATTGTAACCATGGACTGCCATGCAGGGGAAAGCTCTAATTGACTGCCGAGGGTGCAAACCCACCCATCCAACCTGCCACTTCGAATATGCGTCCTCCCCTTCAATCTGAAAATGCAATAGTTTGTGCTGAGAAACAGATTATATATTGGTAGCACAGAACGAAATACCCCTGAGGAGATAAGCGAGACTAGCAGATGGGATGCAGTTTTTGGAAGCTAATGGTGTTTCTGGCCTTAGGACCAAGCAACAAATCGACAAGAGGGTGGAAAATAATGACGCACTATTATAGGTGTGAAATTGTACAGCTGGTACATGCGATTCGTAACTTTAAACATCTAAACTAATGGACAAGTCCATTTAAAGTGAGAGGGGAAAGATTTAATAGGAACTTGAGGGGCAACTTTTTCATACAGAGGGTGGTGGGTATATGGAATGAGCTGCCAGAGAAGGTAGTTTAGCCATGTACTATAACACCATTTAAAAGACATGTGGACGCATGCATGGATAGGAAAGATTTAGAGGGATATGGGGCAAACAGTGGGACTAGTGTAGATGGGCATCTTCTTCGGCATAGGCAAGTTGGGCAATGGACCTGTTTCTGTGCTGAAATACTCTATAATCCTAGGAGACTTCCATTAGAGCCTTAAGTCCTTTAATATTCCTACTGTGAAGGCATTTTAAACTACTGGGCAAGTGTAAAATAGGTGATAACCTGGTTCTTGCCTGAGACTTAGATGAGACGTGAGGATGAAATGTTTTCTCCCAGAAGGCGTTTGGAATCTGGAACACGCTGAATCATCCTACCACAACCAGATTTGATCTCGCTGGCCCAAATCCCCAAAGTTATGACTTTGGATCATAAGTTTGGATCTGAGAAGTTAATGGAGATTAAAAAAATTAGGTGGATTCTTCATTTTGACCACCAATTTGTATCTACGCATTTCACAAATAACAATGTTCAGCTTCCTGAGCAAAACACACAAAGTGCTGGAGGAACTCAATGGGGTCAGGCAGCATGTGGGGAGGGAACGTTTCGGATCGGGACTCTTCTGAACACATTAAGTTCCTCCAGCACATGATGTTTTGCTCAAGATTCCAGCATCTGCAGTCTCGGATGTCTCCATTTCTAGCTTCTTCGACTACATTGGCAGTCCATCGGAAGTCAAAGGTGAATTCCTTCTAGGTCTCCAGGTCCATTAATACTGCAGAGAGTGATGAAATCAATGTGAGATTGCAGACTTTGGCACAGCTGGAGCAGGAGATGCTTCATGGTGCAGGTGAGTGGATTCTTTCGGAACTGCTATGATGTATTCTTTCCATTATCTACATTGGCCTTTCTGGATGTTCCAAACAAATAGACTTAAGATTCTCAATATCATCCTGAATGCTCCAGCTCCATTTTGAGTGGTCATGGCTCAGAGATTTCCTTGCCTCAGTAGGGCTGTTAAACATTTTAAGGCGGCTTATAATATCTTTGGTCTTCTGATTAAACCGGATTAAGTCATCCGGTGACTGGGGATTTGGGCCTGCGAGATCAAAGATGCTGCCATTGGTTATTTAACGTACCATGGATTTGGAGGATTTTGCACACAAAGTGGATGGGAGGAAACATTTCCCTGATAATTAAGATGTCGACAATTAGAGGACAAAATTTAGGGTAAAGAAGCGGAGGCTTAGATGAGACTTGAGGATGAAATGTTTTCTCCCAGAAGGCGTTTGGAATCTGGAACACGCTGAATCATCCTACCACAACCAGATTTGATCTCGCAGGCCCAAATCCCCAAAGTTATGACTTAATCCGGTTTAGTTCTAAGCTGCCTTACAATGTTTAACAGCCCTACTGAGACAAGGAAACCCTGAGCCGTGACCACTCAAAATGGAGCAGGAGCATTCAGGATGATATTGAAAATCTTAAGTCTATTTGTTAGGAACATCCAGAAGGCCAATGTAGATAGAGCTCTTAATGATAGAGCCAGGGGGTATGGGGAGAGGGCAGGAACGGGGTACTGATTGTGAATGATCAGCCATGATCACATTGAATGACGGTGCTGGCTCGAAGGGCCGAATGGCCTACTCCTGCACCTATTGTCTATTGTCTATTGTCTGTAGCAGTACTGAACCACTATCTGCCTCATTGTTGGCTCTTGGACTATCCTTGATCGGACTTTGCTGGCTTTATCTTGCACTAAACGTTATTCCCTTATCATGTATCTGTACACTGTAAATGGCTCGATTGTAATCATATATTGTCTTTCCGCTGACTGGTTAGCACGCAACAAAAGCTTTTCACTGTACCTCGGTACACGTGACAATAAACTAAACTGTAATAACTGTATGTTGGGAAACATTGACGTGTGATAAGGAAAAAGGAAAATCACAAGCAGTTTTTTTTTAAGTCACTAGACAGGAAATTGCAAAGGCTAAATTGGAGAAGCTGTAAAGGGATCATCTGGCATGAGGGACGCTTCTAAAGGTGTGTAAGGGAGAGGTCAGAGACGGAATATTCCTTTTAGAGTAAAGGGTAAGGCTAGCCAGACTAGGAAATCCTGGTTGTTGAGGAACATTGAGGCTCTGGTCAGTGAAAAAATGTATGGCAAGTTTAGGAAGCTGGGATCAAGTGAACCCCTTGAAGAGTATAAAAGGTGTAGAAGTTCACTTTAGAGTGAAATCAGGAGGGTAAAAAGAGGACATGAGATAACTCTGACAATTAAGAAAAGGGAGAATCCTAAGAGATTCTACAAGCATATTAAGAGCGAATGGGTAATTAGTAAGAGAATAGATGGTCATCTATGTGTGGAGCCACAGGAGATAGGTGAGATCTTAATGAATATTTCTCATCAAGGCAGCACGGTGGCTTAGCGGAGGAGATACTGCCTTACAGCGCCAGAGACCCTGGTTCGATCCTGACTATGGGTGCTGTCTGAACGGAGTTTGTACGTTCTCCCTGTAATCTGCGTGGTGTGATATCATGAGAGGTAGAGTCATAGAGGGGAGATACATTTCCTCCCGGTGGATGCAACAAGGACTACAAACCATCATGGCTGCCAGCAAAAGACTACAAAACCCATAGTCAGCAGGGCTGGCTGCCCTGCTGACACTGATTGCTGTTAACACTGATTGCTGCTTACACTGATTGCTGCTGACACTGATTGCTGCTGACACTGATTGCTGCTGACACTGATTGCTGCCGACACTGATTGCTGCCCAGCTGAACCAGATGAGCTGATTGCCTCAGGGAGAGAAGCAGTGTTTGAGTTATATTTTGTAAGAAGGCAGCAAGCTACAGTTTTGATTTAACTACTGTTTTGGTTTTGTGTACCTGTCTGCAAACAATTAAGTTTACCTGTTTTTGGAAAAGACTAAATATATGGAATTTAAGTTTGAAAACAAGAACTTTTCTGTCTTCATTTCCGGCACCCACACCTCCCAACCTTCAAGAGAAAAGCTCCCGACCTCTCAAGACATCACAGTGGGTTTACTCCGAGATCTTCGGATTCCTCCCACACTCCAAAGACATGCAGATTTGTTGGTTAATTGGTTTAGTATAACTGTAAAATTGTCCCTAGTGTGTGTAGGTTAGTGTTAATGTGCGGGGATCGCTGGTCGGCGCGGACTCGGTACGGCGAAGGGCCTGTTTCCACGCTGTATCTCTAAACTAAACTAAACTAATCTGTTTTTGTCATGAAGAAGATCATGGAAGCTAAGATGTTAAAGGAAACAAAAAGTTATGTCTTGGAACATACCCACGTTACAAAAGAACTGGAGACATGCGCCAAAGGAAGGCAGATACAATTTAAGTTGGACAAGCGTGAGGAATTACACATTGGTAAGCTAACCCAGGGTAGGATATACACAGTAAATAGTAGGGCCATGGAGCATGTGGTAGAACAGAGAAACCAACTGATGCAGGTACGTAGCTCCATGAAAGTGGAGATGTCATGCTTCCATTCATTAGTCATAGCACTGAGTACAAGAGTTGAGATGTCATGTTACATGTGTAGGAAGGAACTGTAGATGCTGGTTTGCACCGAAGATGGACACAAAATGCTGGAATAACTCAGCGGGACAGGCAGCATCTGGATAGAAGGAATGGGTGACGTTTTGGGTCGAGACCCTTCTTCAGACCCGAAACATCACTCATTCCTTCTATCCAGAGATGGTGCCTATCCTGCTAAGTTTCTCCAGCATTTGATGTCATGTTACAATTGTACAGTTGTTGATGAGCCCGTATTGTATGCAGTGCATTTAAGAGGGAGTTAGATGTGGCCCTTGTGGCTAAAGGGATCAGGGGGTATGGAGAGAAGGCAGGTACAGGTTACTGAGCTGGATGATCAGCCATGATCATATTGAATGGCGGTGCAGGCTCGAAGGGCCGAATGGCCTACTCCTGCACCTATTTTCTATGTTTCTATGTCCAGCTATAGGAAGGATATTATTAAGCTGAAAAGAGTGCAGACAAGATTCAGGAGGTTATCACTCGGACTGAAGGGCTTGAGTTATAAGATGAGGCTGGATAGGGTGGGATTTTTTTACCTGAAGCATAAGAGCTTCAGCAATGACCTTATCGATGCATATAAGATGAAAAGCCACAGTCTTTGTCAAAGGGTAAGAAAGTCTAACACTGGAGGACAGAGGTTTAAGGTTTGATCTTGTCAAATGCCTTACAGGCCTCTGTAAACCATGCCGAATGCACTGGCAAATTAACTGTAGTGAACCTGACAGGTTAAAAACTGCAGAGAAAAACACAATAGGAAGTTAAGAATGTTCATTGGATTAAAAGATTACAACTTTAACTTTGTCTAAATATTTAAAATGGATACGGTGAATACGTTGCCTGCTTCAGTGAAACCCTAATGGAAGTAGATGTCTCATCTGACTTTATGCCAGTAAACATTGTTTTGTGTGGGAGTAATTTTGAAATACTGTTAATGTGATACAAAATTAACAGCCAAAAGCACCACCAATCACCCAGTAGACTTTATGAATTTATGCTCCCGTTGAGGAGTTTTTGAATTTGAAATATAAGATGCCACTGCAAATGTCATCATCAGCATCCTCCTTAACTGCCTGCTTATAGGAGTCATTATTTGTTTATTGAAGGATACAAGAGAATTGGACTTACATTTAATGTTCAGAAATCAAAGCTCCTCTACCAACCTTCTCCGCACCCTTCATACAACAATAGCCTCTGACAATATAGGTGGACGATAAGAATCAATAATATGCTGAGCACTTCCCAATCCACAAGCATCTCCCAATTATCTCTTACCTTCATTCTCTTTCCAAAGAACGCAGGTATGGATGATGAATGTCTCCAATGCCTGCAGTGAGCAGACATTCTAATGGTGTCCAAATCTTAACACCGACAATATTTTCGGTTCAATCCGCACACAGTTAGTCAGTCAAACTCTTAACATTTGAAATGGCATTTAGTCATTGGATATGTCTCATCCCAGTCATTCCCTCCCCTTGCCTCTTCCCATCAGGCAGGAGGTTGAGTAGTTTGTAAACACGTACATTTTGATTCAGGAACAGTTTCTTCCCACCTGTTATCAAGCAACAGAATGGTCCTCTCATCAGCTAGAGTGAAGTCCTGAACTCCCATCTACCTCATTGGAGACCATTGAACTATCTTTAATCGGACTTTATCGGACTTTATATTGCACTAAATAATATACCCTTTATCCTGTATCTGTACACTGTGGACAGCTTGATTGTAATCATGTATCGTCTTTTCTTTGACTGGATTGCATGCAAACAAAGTTTTTTCATTGTACCTCGATCTATATGACAATACTAAACTAAACTAAACAAAGTGATGATGAAATAACTCCAATAGATAAATGTGAGGATGTTTCACCAACACACACATGATTTCACTCATGGATGAATCAAGTCAAGAGTGTTTAATTGTTTAAATATACCGGCAATGGAACGATGAGATTCTTACTTTTTGCCTCGTTAGGGGCACATGTCAGACAGACTCAAAGCAGCTTTGAGGTGAGAGGGGCAAAGTTTAAAGGAGATGTGCGGGGAATTATTTTTACACAGAGGGCGGTGAGTGTCGTGCTTGCTGGTGTAGGCAGATACGATTGTAGCAATTAAGAGACTTTTGGATGTGCATGGATTTGCAGGGAATGGAGGAATATGGATTATGTGCAGGCAGATACGGGTTGGTTGTGGGCATCGAGTTTGACACAGACATCGTGGGATGAACGGCCTGTTTCTGTACTGTACTGTTCTCTATTATATGTAAAATTGTATTGTGGTTCAACTGCCACTGTTTACCCTCAGATACTGGTTTGACATTGGTGCCTGCTCTGAATCAACGTAAGTCAGGATTACTGCTCACAGCACAGCCCTCTCGAGTTGTGGAAGGACAAAATATTTGTCCTAACTTTGCGTGAAAGGTTCCACTCACCGCAGCTTGAATATCAATGAGATGTTAAATGTTAGCGAAGAGCCATCCGTTCACTCACCTCTAGCTCTGTCAACAACATAATGGAGCATCCAATAACTTTTTAAACATTAAGACTGAAGTTTAAGACAACCCCTTTTCCACTGGAAGTGGTTACACTGTTGCTACTGTAAGGCTTAAATGGCGGCCTCATGTTCAACAGTGAAAACTGAGCTAGGCTGGTTTGGCTTCAATTATACTGCATATTTTTGGATCACAGTCAAAAAGCTTAGCGTTTGCAATGACACAAAATGTTCAGTGATTCTCACCCGATGAAAGGAGAGGTCAAACTAATGCAGGCTTAAAATCACAAAGGACTTTAACAGCACAAACAGCAAGGAACAGTTGGATCCTTAAGGGGAGTTGGTATCAAGATTTTGTTTGAAACATTTTCATTTTATTGATGGATCCTAAACAGGTCCATGCAGAAGAGGAATAAGGCTTCCTAAATGACATTACAGCGGAAATTGTGCATTGTAAAATACCAGCGCTATATTGCAATGGATTGGATTGAACAACCCACTGATCGTATATTTTGGAAATCAATTGAAAACTTCTGGATTCCATGCTCTCTCTTGGCTGTTCCTGGAGTCTCTGTTCACTCTCTGTTCCCCGACTCCATCAAATCGATAACAGGCAGTCTTGGAAGTCTATCCTGCCTAGTCAAACCGCATGTCAAAAACCTCGGCATGATATTTGACTCTGCATTAAAATTTGATAAGCAAGTCAACGCTGTGGTAAAAGCCAGCTTCTTCCAACTTCGAACCATAGCTAAAATCAAACCTTTCCTCCAATTCGACGACACAGAAAAAATCATTCACGCTTTCATTTCCTCCCGCCTAGACTACTGCAACTCCCTATACACTGGGATCAGCCAATCTTCCCTGTCCCGCCTGCAACTGGTCCAAAACGCCGCAGCGAGACTCCTGACGGGTACCCGTAAAAGGGACCACATCACCCCGATTCTGGCCTCTCTCCACTGGCTCCCTGTACGGTACAGAATCAACTTCAAGCTCCTCCTATTCACGTATAAAGCCCTAAATGGACATCCCCCCCCTACATCAAAAATCTTCTAACCCCCCTCTCTAACTCCAGGTCCCTCAGGTCGGCCGACTTGGGGCTACTCACTATCCCGCGGTCTAGGCTTAAGCTCAGGGGTGACCGCGCTTTTGCAGTTGCAGCTCCTAGACTGTGGAACAGCATCCCTCTCCCCATCAGAACTGCCCCCTCCATCGACTCCTTTAAGTCCAGGCTCAAAACCTATTTCTACTCCCTAGCGTTTGAGACTCATTGAGGAGGTGCTGTGAACTGTTTGCGTGCTACTGTATGTTTCATTTTTTTTCCTTAGTACCTAATCAGATGTACAGCACTTTGGTCAACGTGGGTTGTTTTCAAATGTGCTATACAAATAAAATTGACTTGACTTGACTTGACTCTTGAGGCTGTTCCAAGGATCTATAATATCCCCCTTGATCTCTCCCAAATTATCTGGCCTCCATCTTTACTAACTTTTGCAAGTTACTGCAATTAATAAAAATAAACATTTTTTTTATCCACAGGTTTCTCCACAACCTATATTTTCTTGAAATTCATCTTGCAGTTTAGGTAGGACCTTAGAGATTGACAAAAGAACGAAGTGCAGAGACTTTTGTTTGACTCAATACGTTGTTATGATCTGGAAAACACTGCCTGAGAAAGTGGTGAAAGCAGATTCAATTGTGACTTTCACCAAAAGGTTGAATGTATCCTTGAAAAGAGCAAGGAGGACTGAGATTAATTGATGCCTGCTTTAGAATTTCAAAACTTACACAAGTTTAGAATATCCAAATAACCAACGGCAAGAACATTATATATGAAGTCAACTTTTTGGCATACTCCTTGAAAAGGGACTTTAACTGTCAATACACCTCCAGATTCAGGGATAGTATCTTCCCAGCTGTTATCAGGCAACTAAATCATCCTACCACAACCAGAGAGCAGTCCTGAACAACTATCTACTTCATAGGTGATCCTCCGCCAATCCTTGAACGGACTTTACTGCTTTTGCCTTGCACTAAACGTTATTCCTTTATCACTGTAAATGGCTCGATTGTAATCGTGTATGGTCTTTCCGCCAACTGGTTAGCACGCAACAAAAGCTCTACAATAGGTAGAGTGAAGGGAAAGACAAAATGGGCAGAATATAGTCCATTTAGAGCGCAACAGTTCCAGAAACAAAGTTCAATGTCGCAATGAGGAAGTGGAGAATTGGACTGTAACTCTAGCTTATGGAAGAATGGTTCAGAAACCTGAAAAACAGAGGGGAACTAAGCCGTTCCTGATTCTAGTAATACACGCTTTCAAGCTTCTGCATCTTCTTCACAATGGGAGCGGGTAGAATAAGGAATGAATAGGGTGGAAAATGTCTGTGGTTATGTTGATTGCTTTCCCGAGGCAGCATGAAGTGTAGATGAAGTCAATGGTGTGGTGTTTAGTCCGTGTGATAGAGCGAGAAACATCCAAAACTCTCTGCAATTTCTTGCCATCTTGGGAAGAGCTGTTCCCAAACCATCTTATACAGCTATATCAAATTGTAAAGGGATAGATAAGATGACTACCCAGAGTCTTTTTCCCAGGGTAGGGGAACCAAGAACTAGAGGGCATAGGTTTCAGATGCCAGAGGAAACATTTAAGAGGAATCCTAGCGGCAATTATTAACATTAAGAAAGCATTAGAACTGGCATATAGATAGGAAAGGTTTAGAGAGATATGGGCAAACACAAGTAAATAGGACTAGCTTACATGGGACATCATGGTTAGCATGAATGAGATGGGCAGAAGGGCCTGTTTCAGTGCTTGATGCTATCGTGACTATGACCTCTAATTTGATGAAGAGTACATGAGTTATTCCACGGCCCCGACCAATATTTTTCCCTTGACCAATAACCATCACCATATTATTAGTGTGATGCTGTCTGACCCGCTGAGTTACTCCATCTTTTTGTGTGTATCCTCGGATTAAATCAGCATCTGCAGTTCATTCCTACACCATATTATTAGTTATATATCTCTATGCTGTTTTTGATTATTGCTACATGCAATTTTGCTGTTACATTTCCCTATATCACTGCAATGAATGTTCTTCATAAATTACTTGATTGTTAACAAAAGCATGCATTTTGGGGATCAGGGACTTGCTGGCAAGGTGTGTAAAATCTTTGAAATGTTCATTATCATTGGTGCATGAAAGAAAATGAAATTAGTCTCATTAGATAGAGACTGATGGAATTTCTCTTGCAGCAGGCAAAGACTATACGGGGTGAATGGATTCCTTCCTTGTTCTTAGAAAATATAATATGATAAATATATCAAACATGGTCAAGGGTTCTCTACTAATGCAAGCTCTTTATTCCTATAATATGTACTCAAGATTCCAATAACGATTTTCTAAATGTTAATGGAATTCTGACTTGAGGAACTATGATTGAAGGCAAAAACAAAATATTATCTTTTACATTATTTCTTGGAGATTGTGCTTCAAAGCCATTTAAATAACATTTATATAAACCTTAGACTTCTTGTCAAATCCCTTTTGAATCTTAAATTATATTCATTCAATGTGATATACCATGGAACTACAGAAAACAAGTATGCAGCAACAGTATTTATAAATTATGTTACAGTATTTATTCCCATAAAATTCTCTCGAATAATTTATTTCAGTCTACATCAATTGAACAGAAGCAGGGTTGGGTCCAAGAAAGATTGAAAATAAACTCAGAAATATAACTCCATTAGGATAGTTATTTCTGAAAATCATATTAATGTAGCTTTGAGCATAATCCTGTGGTCTACTTTTGTTTCTTCTGTTATCCTTATAATTATCACTGAAATATATAACTTAATGACCATGGGACAAGCAGGCACATCAACATAGAACCCATGCTATTTTGTCTAATCACCAAAGTGTATAATTGGATTCTTTAGGAGCTGGACTAAGCCTCTGAATGAGCCCTTTATAAAACCTTCAAGGGATGTTTCAATGATGTGATCTAGGCATTCCTGAAGGGACATGATTTTAGCTGAGATGTATTGACATTGGCAGAAATCCACTTTTTAATAATTTGACACTTTGCCTTAGCTAGAGCAGCCTGGATTAAGGATGCTTACCAAACTCACCATCTGCAATCCTCGTCCACCCACACTTACCTGGGTCAAATGTGGAGAACTGGAGGAACTGCCTTTCCACCCATAAGAGTTGAGTATGGTCTCTGGTGGTGTAGCAGTAGAACTGCTGCCTTACAGCACCAGAGAACCGGGTTCGATCTTGACTACGGGTGTTGTCTGTACGGAGTTTGTACGTTCTCCCTGTGGGTTTTCTCTGAGACCTTCAGTTTCCTCGCACGCTCCAAAGACGTACAGGTTTGTAGGTTAATTGACTTGATATAAATGTAAAATTGTCCCAAGTGTGAGTAGGGTAGTGTTAATGTGTGGGGATCGTTAGTCGGCACAGACTTAGTGGGCCAAAGGGCCTGTTTCTGCACTCTATCTCTAAATTAAACTAAAACCAACCAAGGCAAAACTGGGCCTGAATGGTAACTGAGCCTCAAACAGTATGATGCTGAGGGCCTGCTCCTGCAATGGTCTGTCAGTCTTTGAAAGAAGTTTAATTTAGTTTAGTTTAGTTTATTATTGTCATGTGTACATGGCTACTCAGACCTTCATATCCCGTTAAAGGTGGGAGATCTTTTTAAAGATTTTTAATTTCTTCAATGGACATTTAAAATTATTTTAATTTTTGTAAATTGTGTAATAATTACTAAAAATATTTTTATAAATAAAATAAAAGTGTGGCAAAATAGCGCAGCTGGTAGAGCTGCTGCCTCATAGCGCCAGAGACCAAGGTTCGATCATGACCGTGGGTCATGTACACTCTGTATACTCTCTGTGACTGTATGGATTTCCTCCGGTTTTCTCAAACATCTCAAGAAAGTGTGGGCTTGTAGGTGAATTGACCTCTGTAAATTGCCTGCAGTGTGTCAGGAATGGATGAGAAAGTTAGATAACATGTGAATCTGTGGAATTCTCTGCCATAGAAGGCAGTGGAGGCCAATTCACTGGATGTTTTCAAGAGTTAGATTTAGCTCTAAGGGCTAACGGAATCAAGGGATAGGGGAAAAAGCAGGAATGGGGTACTGATTTTGGATGATCAGTCATGATCATATTGAATGGTGGTGCTTGCTCAAAGGGCAAAATGGCCTACTCCTGCACCTATTTTCTCTGTGTCTATGTTTCTAACACAGAACTGGTGTGAATAGGCGATCAATGGTCGGCGTGAACTCGGTGAGCCGAAGATCCTGTTTCCATGGTGTATCTCTAAAATCTATATACTAAAATTATCGTTTGTTTGTTTGTTTGTTCCTGAACTACAGCCAAAACGGTACACGATAGCGTGACAATTTTAGGCCCACCTTACTCACCGTCGTCCCTTTGGTGCTAATGGAAGAGGTTTCATTGAAATCGGTGTTATATTTTTCAAGTTATTCACATTTTAAAGTTTAAATCTATCTCCTAGGGAGGGAGTGGGGAGGGGGGTGGAGGGAGGGAGGAGAGAGGAGGGAGGATAAGGGAGGTTGAGGGGGATGGAGTGGAGTGGGGTGGAGGGAGGGGGAGGGGGGAGGGGAGGGGGAGGGGAAGGGGAGGGGGAGGGGAGACGGGAGGGGAGGGGGCAGGGGGGAGGAGAGGGTGCTGCACCAATGCAGGAGAGGTTTAGGCCCAACGGGTCCAATTGGTCTAGTTATAAACTAAACAACTAAAAATAAACAAAAACACCTAGAAATGCTTAATAACATTAAAGCAAATTATGTTTTTAAAAAATCAGCACACGTTTATTGCCGAACATACAGGCTGAGAAAGCCCAGTCAAGGGAATGGGAATTCTGATCAGACCTCAGGGCTGGTCACTGCCATCTGTCCCGCAGTTCATTGTCAACTCCAGCACCGCTGCAGAAAGTCAGGATTTACTTAGGTGTGAATGGTTGACTGTCAACGCTTCATTTTGGATGCGACCGATCGTACTAACCTTACAAGGTCATTATTAGACATTAGAATTCTTGCTATTAAGGGTGTGCAGCGTAGGTTTACTAGGTTAATTCCCGGAATTGCGGGACTGTCGTATGTTGAAAGACTGGACGACTAGGCTTGTATGCACTGGAATTTAGAAGGATGAGAGGAGATCTTTTCGAAACGTATAAGATTATTAAGGGGTTGGACACGTTAGAGGCAGGAAACGTGTTCCCAATGTTGGGGGAGTCCAGAACAAGGGGCCACAGTTTAAGAATAAGGGGTAGGCCATTTAGAACTGAGATGAGGAAAAACTTTTTCAGCCAGAGAGTTGTGAATCTGTGGAATTCTCTGCCTCAGAAGGCAGTGGAGGCCAATTCTGTGAATGCATTCAAGAGAGAGCTAGATAGAGCTCTTAAGGATAGCGAAGTCAGGGGGTATGGGGAGAAGGCAGGAACGGAGTACTGATTGAGAATGATCAGCCATGATCACATTGAATGGCGGTGCTGGCTCGAAGGGCCGAATGGCCTCCTCCTGCACCTATTGTCTATTGTCTATTAATAATGGGAGGGGAGATGGGGAGAGGGGAGGGGAGGGGGCAGGGGGGGAAATGCAGCTATTGTGATTGCTTCCATCTGTCTCAATCCACCATGAAATAAGTACTAAAAATGGTTTTATGAATAAAGTAAAAGGGTGACAAAATAGTGCAACTGGTAGAGCTGCTGCCACATAGTGCCACAGACCCAGGTTCGAGTTGGTATTTTTTCTGTTCCAATTACTGTAAAGGGATGTGCTTCTATAAGATAAAATATCGGAAGTTGGGAGATAAATTGGAAAATGGGTGCATGAAATTAGTTATCTCTGCATTATTTCCAGTGCCACACTGCAGAGAACAGAAATAGAAAGATAGGAAAGATGAACTCATGGCCATAGGGATTGAGTAGAAGAATGAGATTTAGATCTCTGAAGTATTTGTTCCAGTTCCGGGGAAGATAGTTTCTGAAGAAAATGGATGGACATGCAAAACTGGTGGTCTTTGAGGGTCTTTGATTAGTTTAGTTTGGAGATACAGAATGGAAACAGGCCCTTCAGCCCTCCGAATCCCCACCAGCCATCGACCACCCATTCACCCTAGCTCTATTTTACCTTACTTTCTCATCCACTGCCCACCCATTGTGAGCAATTTTACAGAGCCCAATTAACGTTGCTACTGCTGTTTGGGGAAAGTTTAAGCCTGAAGGACAGGGGACTCGAACAGCGAGCATGGTTGATTTTAGCATTCGGTCTGATAGTGAGATACTTAGGATTGAAACTACATTTTGAACAGTTGGAATTACAAAGAATTGAGTGCAGATTTGGCTAAAGTGGGCTGGGCAAATAGACTTGCAGGTCAAACCATAGACAGGTAGTGGCGGGCACTTGAGGTAATTCATAACACAATCAAAATATATTTCATTGAAATATATCGCAAGCAATCGACCTGAAGTTAAGGAGGGTGCGGCTAAAGTAAAACATTTATAAGGCGCAAAAAGATTAATAGTATACCTGAAGGTTGAGATAAATTGAGTAAAAAAAATAATCAAAATAGAGGAAACAATCTTATGAAGGCCACTGTGAGAAACATAAAACTGATTAGAAGACATTTCATAAATGAATAAAAAGGAAGTGGGTGGTTAAAGTGAATGTAGGTCCCCTCGAGAATGAGGCCGAAGATATAGTTGTGTGGAACAAGGAAACGGCAGATGAATTAAACATAAATTTTGTATCAATCTAAATGATTGAAGATACTGTGGCGGATCAGGCCACTCCTTGGGTCAGCCCCCTCGTTACGTGACGGACAGGCGAAAGGGGTTAAAAGCCAGACCAAGGGAAGGCGTATCTTATCCCTAGGAGAACTACGCTGTGGGCAGGAGCTCACAGCCTAATAAAAGAATCTCACTAAACACTGCCTGGCGTCTTGCCTTTTTCTCTGGCCTCCGCCAGGCCACTACAATACTACAAACATCCAATTATTATGAAAACATATATACAAGGGAATAATTAAGTTCCAAGAACAGAACCAGAAAATTAGACTTCGGGGAACTAAGACTGATAAATCCCCTGACGCCCTACATCTGAAAAACAAATACTGGTCACAGGGATAGTAAAGGGATAGACGAAAATCCTGCAACAACAAAAAAAATCATTAGATTCTGGGGAGGTTTAGTAATCCGTTCTTCAAAACTGATGGACGGTGAAATGTAAATAAATATAGACCAGTTTGACTAACGTATCGTGAGAAAAAAAATCAGAATTGATTATTAAGGAAATAATAGCAAAGCATTTGGAAAGTCATGTTCTGAACAAACAAGGTCAGCATAGCTTCAGAAAGGGAAAATCAAATCAGATAAACAAGTAAACGAGTCCTTTGAGGAAGTGTCAACCAAGGTGAGTAGAGGCAGCCAGTAGGTATAATATATTTGGATATTAACAAGTCTGTGGACAAGGTGCCATGCAAAAAGGTTTATTTTGTGGATGTATTTCATGGTATTGGAGGTAAGACAATAGACAATAGGTGCAGGAGGAGGCCATTCGGCCCTTTGAGCCAGCACCACCATTCAATGTAATCATGGCTGATCATTCTCAATCAGTACCCCGTTCCTGCCTTCTCCCCATACCCCCTGATGTTTACATAGATGTTGGATTGGGTGATTAACAGGGGCAGCAAGTAGCGTTAGGGGGTTAATTTTCTAGTTGACAGCCAGTACCCATGGAAGGAGATGCACAGTGACCAGTGAGGACCACTTCTGTTTACATGTGTATTAATGATCTAAGAAAGCACGGTCGCCAAATGTGTGTACATTTTAATATTGGGGGTGGAATGGGTGAATGGGTGGATACAGGATAGACAAGCTATAAGATGCGTAAAGATATTTTTTAGAGAGATGTTAATGGGTTAAATAAGTAAGAAAATGTGAAGCTATTCATTTTGCAGGCTAGATAAATTTAATAGATTGAATTTACTACTTTGAGATACAACGTGAAAACAGATACTTCGGTCCACCAAGTCTACGCTGACCATTGATCACCTGTTTACACTAATTCCACGTTATCTCACTTTCACCGCCACTCGCTACACACTTAAGAAGGATCCTGACCCAAAACATCACCCATCCTTTTTCTCCAGAGATGCTGCCTGACCCGCAGAGTTACTCCGGCACTCCGTGTCTATCTTTGGTATAAATCAGCATCCGCCGTTCCTTTCTACACCGATTTATGAGGTGTTGGTTAATATTGCAGGGAGATTGGAACATTAAAAAAGTAGGGAGATTTCATAACATCTGCACAAGGCACACGTGGACGCTGGGAATGCCTGGGGGAGGCTCAGTCACCGCGTTTAACCAAAACAGGGGTCAATAGGTTGAGGGACAATGCATTCAGGTGGAAGATGAGGCATAATTTCAATGGGTGATGCAGGTGAAAGGGAGTGTCCTGTTGACTTATTATGTCATTATTGGAGATAGTTCAGAGGAGGTCGGTTCCACTTTATGACGCTGGGCGTGGAAAGATTGTTGTTTTGAGAAAACGTTGAATCTATACTCATTGGAGCTGAAAAGGACGAAAGGTAATCTTGCCTACCGGTGTTAGTTTTTAAGAGGTCTTGGAGGTGTAAATGCGCATGGCGGAGTCCAGTGTGTCAAAATGAGGGGGCACTCATTTAGGACAGAAATGAGAGGCTCAATATGCTCACGGATGAGAGACGTTCCCAGTGGATTTGAACTCGGATCTCCGGGATTGTTCGCTGTAAATACTGGAATCCCAGCCTGATAATCTAACCGCTGTGCCACCAAAGTAGGAGCCGACAGCGAGCGCAGTGTCACTCCCAAACGCGCTTCCTTTGCTCCATGAAAAATGAAGCAGGTTAACTGTTAGAAAAATCTCGGTTTGCAGGATGCAGTCGATCTTAAACTATCAAATGCTATTTAATGGACCTTTATACTGTGGCGTGACTTGGGAGAGGCGATTGTAATCAGATGGTCAGCGTGCATTGGCAGAAGTAACATTTTCTGATGTATCGTGATCGTCCTATGTTCTATTTTATAAATACTATCTCTGGAGATTATCATAACCCGACTGCCTCGAAGTTAGAAAGTACAATGTAGCACGTCTTTCTGATTGCGGTAGATTCCAATTTGTTTCGTATATTTTAATATATTTCGATTATATACCACTTCCTATCATACTTCTGCCAAAAGTGAGAAATGGTGTAACTGGATGGATACAAAGTGCCGGAGTAACTCAGCGGGTCAGGCATCATCTCTGGAGAAAAGAAAGGATGGTTGGGGTTTCGGGTGGGACCCCTTCTTCAGGTGGAAAGTAGAGGGGAGGGAGCTGGCGGTAACAGAAGACCAGAACAAAGGAAGGCCAGCAACAGATGACCAAGCAACGTGTAGGAGGGAACTGAAGAAGGGTCTCGAACGGAAAAGTCACCCATTCCTTCTCTCCAGAAATGCTGCCTGCCCCGTTGAGTTACTCCGGCATTTTGATGGCCAACAAGGCTGGAGTCCACAATGGTCCATCGTTGGCCAGGAAAGAGGTGATAACCAAGGGATACGAGGATGCGAAGAGTGGAACTCAATAGACAATAGACAATAGGTGCAGGAGTAGGCCATTCGGCCCTTCGAGCCAGCACCACCATTCAATGTGATCATGGCTGATCATTCTCAATCAGTACCCCTGCCTTCTGCCTTAATAATACTGTTCCTGCCTTCTCCCCATACCCCCTGACTCCGCTATCCTTAAGAGCTCTATCCAGCTCTCCCTTGAATGTATTCAGAGAATTGGCCTCCACTGCCTTCTGAGGCAGAGAATTCCACAGATTCACAACTCTCTGACTGAAAAAGTTTTTCCTCATCTCTGTTCTAAATGGCTTACCCCTTATTCTTAAACTGTGGCCCCTGGTTCTGGACTCCCCCAACATTGGGAACATGTTTCCTGCCTCTAACGCGTCCAACCCCTTAATAATCTTATACGTTTCGATAAGATCCCCTCTCATCCTTCTAAATTCCAGTGTATACAAACCTAGTCGCTCCAGTCTTTCAACATATGACAGTCCCGCCATTCCGGGAACTCGTAGGACGACTAGGGTGGAGAAGGTGGGGTGGGGGGGGGAGGGAATGGTCATAGGTGATTGTTTTGGCCCATCGAGTCTTCTCCGCTATTCAATCATGGCGGGTCTATCTTTCCCTCTCAACCCCACAATCCTGCTTTCTCTCCACAACCCCTGACACCCGTGCCAATGAAGAATCTATCAATCTCTGCTTTAAAAATGCCCATTGACTTGGCCTCCACAGCCTTCTGTGACAATCAATTCCACGGATTCACCACCCTCTGACTAAACAAATTCCTCCTCCTCTCCTTCCTAAAGGAATGCTGGGGTTGCTTGAAATTAAGAGCAATCAACGTTCATACCGCTGGGTTGGAAGCGAAATATGAGGTTGAGATCTTCCTGTGCGCCCAGGTCAACAGTGACTAGGCTTGGTTCACACCAAGAGACCAGGTGCATGATCAGTCCTAACTGTTGCCAACTCCTACTGGAATGAGTGATATCATGTCTGGGTGGCAATTCCCGCCTTATGGTCTTTAGTCAGAGGGAACATGGCAAAAATAAACCTTGACGAGGTGGATGTTGTCAGAAGAGGCTTGTATCCAAACCACTCGGGATTTTCAATGGGGATAAAAATAGAAACAGCTTCCCGGGCCAAGGTGGATGGGTATATTTGAGCTATAAATAGCTTTGGACCGGAGAGGCGATTCAACCACAAATACCAAAAGACCTCCAACCCCAACTATGAAATACACCAGAGGGCGTCGGTTAATATCAAATACTCGCAGCTCTGCACCGAATATCCGGAGTGATATTAATAACGGAGTGTATGATTAATAACGGAGTGAAAGTAATATCGGAAAAATAATACTGTTGCATTGGAAGGAACTGCAGATGCTGGTTTAAACCGAGGAGAGTCAAAATGTTGGAGTAACTCAGTGGGTCGGGCAGCATCTTTGGAGAAAAGGAACAGTTAACGTTTCGGATGGGAGACTGAATAACGTCACCTATTCCTTTTCTCCAGAGATGTTGCCTGATCCGCTGAGTTACTTCAGCTTCTTGTGCCTATCTATACTATTGTTGCACTTGGTCTTTACGATCGTGTAACATTTCACCCCTTTGCCTTTGACCAAAGTCCGGCACTATAATGGAATGGAAATGGGTAGCAACGCCAAGATTCTGAGCTTCTTCATGGCCAGGGTTAGATTTGAAGGGCTTTTGCTTTGCACCCGAAGATGATTTGGAGACCGTCTGTTTCGATTAAAAAGCAAAATACAGCACTCCTCTGCCGCTGCTTGCATTTGGCTGCCTGCAATCTACCCAGTCTGTTTTGGTAGGTTTGTATCGCTGTATTCTGAGGCAACAGCGCCGCTTGTCGTAACTTGTACACCAGTCACTGAAAGTAAACATGCAGGTAGAGCAGGCAGTGAAGAAAGCTCATGGCATTTTGGCCTTCATAACGAGAGGGTTTGAGTACAGGAGCAAGGAGGTCCTTCTGCAATTGTATAGGGCTCTGGTGAGACCACATCTGGAGTACTGTGTGCAGTTTTGGGCTCCTAATTTGAGGAAGGACGTCCTTGCTATTGAGGCAGTGCAGCGTAGGTTCACGAGGTTAATCCTTGGGTTGGAGGGACTGTCATATGAGGAAAGATTGAAAAAACTGGGATTATATTTACTGGAGTTTAGAAGGATGAGAGGGGATCTTGAAGAGACGTTTAAAATTATAAAAGTGCTGGACAAGCTAGATGCAGGAAAAATGATCCCAATGTTGGGGGAATCCAGAACCAGGGGACATAGTCTAAGAATAAAGGGGAGGCCATTTAAAACTGAGATGAGAAAAAAAAAATCACCCAGAGAGTTGTGAATTTGTGGAATTCTCTGCCACAGAAGGCAGTAGAGGCCAATTCACAGGATGAATTTAAAAGAGTGTTAGATAGAGCTCTAGGGGCTAGTGGAATCAAGGGATATGGGGAGAAGGGTTAATGATTGTGGATGATCAGCCATGATCACATTGAATGGCGGTGCTGGCTCGAAGGGCCAAATGGCCTCCTCCTGCACCTATTTTCTATGTTTCTAACTCCGCGGCCAATATCCCTCGCCACTCATCGCAGTTCACCCGAGATCTGTTGCATATCTCTTTGTTTTTGTTTTGGAAGTCAGCAGACCATGGTAGATTTTTCTCTCCGATTTATTTCCCCGAGAAAGCTGTCGGGTGGAGAGCGAAGTGGCTGCTCTGGCTCTCCTTTGAGAAGCTTTTTCTCAGTTGGAATAAACGCTGCATGTAATGAAAAGTTCGTTTGTAAGGGGAAGTCGCACTCTCTGCTCAAAGGGAGCACTGTGCTGAAATATGAAGCGATTTCCTCTCACTGGGCAGACTGACTGGACCTTAAACCTCACTTGCAAGCGGCGCTGACTTTTGATATATGTTTTTGCGCTTAATTTTTTTGTTTGACAGAAGCGCCGAACGGTCATTCCGTTGAACATAAGAGCCCAGTTACTTCTCTGAGTCAATAGGGAACATAAGTCAGAGCCCACACACTATGAAAGGGCACCGAACCCACACGGAACCCCGCCCGTTGTCAGGGCATGAAACCAACTCAAAATAAACAGGCGGAGGGAGGGAAAAGGAAAGTCACTCCTAAACCACATTTGAACTCATAATGCACCCCAGTGTTCATTGGCATGTCTGTCTCTGTCTCTTAAGTCCTTCCTTTCTTAAACTTACCTACCTCTTCTCCTTGTAAGCTGATTTTTAAAAAAAATTTAAACTTGCATGGGGTGATTATGGATTTGCATTAAAACCACATATCACACACTCTGTTTCCCGCCGGTTGAACGCACGCCCAAAGTTTATTTGATAAAGTTGACTTTATTCCTGGCTCCAGCCGACGTACGAAGCTATTTTATGACGTCGTGGCTATTTCCTCTTGGTGGGGAAAAGTGTCTTCTTCCTCTATGGACCAAAATCTCCAGCACCCGGAGCAACAAACGGACAGTCAGCAGTAACACATGATCCAGGAAGGTGAGCCCGGTCGGTCCAGTTCGCATCTGCACCCCTGCTGGGAATCCGTGGCAGGAGCAAACAGACAGAAAGTTTCGCGGAAACTCCGAGAATTGTTTTCTTGTGTGTGTGTGCGTGCATAATTTTGACAGGACTTCAGAATCCGCGATATCTGTCAAGTAAGTGTAATCAATGTGATAAGAGTGGTGTTAAGATAAGAGTGGGTTTACAGTAAAATGGATTGGTGATAAAACAAGGAGGGGTGGTGATATACAATGAAGTCAGATGATCCCTGATTTTTGGCTTAATAGGTCATTGAGATACCGATTGATAATTCGTGATTTATCAAAAATGACCGTCCTTATGCCAAATACTGTCGCCTTTCGCGTTAGACCAGCCATTAAAAAAGAATTAATTAAAACTTTGAAAGCGAATATTTTTTTAAGTGATTTATCACCAGCATCAGGAAGCCAACTGATGTTGAGCGCGAAATATCTGTATAGGTTGGTGGGTTGATGTAGGTGGGTGGGGAGTTGGCGGTTATTTGAGAGAGAATGGGTTTACAGGGGGGTAATAAATAGACAAATGGAATTGATAGACGCACAAGAGACTGCAGATGCTGGGATCTTGAGCAAAACACGAAATGCTGGAGGAACTCAGTGGGTCAGGCAGCACCTGGGGAAGGAAGACGCAAAAAGCTGGAGTAACTCAGCAGGACAGGCAGCATCTCTGGAGAGAAAGAATGAGTGGCGTTTCGGGTCGATACCCTTCTTCTGACTGGGAAAGGAAGAATGGGCAGGCGACGTTTCGATTCAGGACCCTCTAGACTTTAGAGATACATCGTGGAAATAGGCCCTTCGGCCCACCAAGTCCGCGCCGACCAGCGATCAGATGGTACCTGTTTTTTTTTGACTAGCACCATCCTACACACCAGGGACAATTTACATTTTTGTTTAACCAAAGCCAATTAGCCTTCTTCAGAAAAAAATATCAGAGGTCCAGAAGTTTGAAGAATTGTCTCCTGCCCATATTCTAGCCGGGCCCACTGAGTTCCTCCAGCATTGTGTGTTTTGAATGGAATTGGTAGGATTGCTCTGATAGCCAGCACAGACTCGATGGGCCGAACAGCTCCCGTGTCATAAGGAAATATGAACCATTTCTGCGGTTCGGCCACGCTGGATATCGGGGCCAGATCGCGCGTTCAAAGTTCATGTTAGAAAACGAGAGGGGACATTCCAGGTTAACAACTGGGATGAAGCATTTGTAGTGAAGATATGGGTTTTTGTGATTGGCTGCATATTTGGCCCATGTGGATTTCGTTACCGAATTCCTTGCATAAAGCAGCCCTGCCCGGGTCTGTCAGTGTTACAGAACTCAAAACGTATTGATAATCTCTTGCCGTTTGACTCGTTTTAAATGAGAAACATTATTATCAAAAATGCGACCTGACTGAAATGGGTTTTAGTAAGGAGATCATGGTCCGTACATTTACCGCATTGTGTCATTTTACTTAGGGATCCTCAGATTGTTCCTCTGTGTCGCTTGAGATTTTGCAGTCCAGAGCACTGGAAGTTTGAAGTTTGTCCACTAGTAGGAGAAAAAAAAATCATCAATCATCGATCTGAAATGTAATTTTTCCCAAAACCAGCAACTTAACCACGATCTCAGGGTTAAATTTTAAAACGAATCCAGAAATCCCAATTTGAGAATCAGTGGAGATGTGGCAGGAAATATTGCCCGTTGTGTGGCAGGGGTTGAAACTCCAATCCTCAGTTCTTCCCTGACCAAACACATTTGACTTAAACTCGTGAAGAAAAGCCCTTTTTACGCGCGTACAAATAAATGATGGGTGTTTACGCAGGTTTATTTTCAAACAGTTCGCTCTTCCTCGCTTAAGGTAGTTGAGAAGACTGAAATACCAAGCTGTTAAATTGGGCCGATTGCAAAAGTAGGGCGAGGCAGTTAGCTAAGCAAAATATTGTTAGAGGGAATCCTGTTTGTTCATAATGCTCTCCCTTATTGAAATGAATGGGCAGTTTGTGAGAGTGCATGTGTGCGAGGAAACTTTATACGGTAGCCATACGCCACCTACTGCCCATTGAAAAAACCTTTCTTTAAAATCGACTCCCCAACGTTTCAGATTTTGTTTTTCGGAATAAGTGAATTGCACCGTTGTATTTAGATGCCCTCGAATTACAAGGGTGCCTGGTGGTTGGGTTGCGCTTTTCAAATACCATAAGAAGGGTTTGTACAAAGCGTTCATTTTATTTTATCATAGTTATCATCAGTTATCAGTTCTCTAATTGATAGATAACATCAGTTATCTCTCGTTCCCCTTCCCCTGACTCTCATTCTGAAGAAGGGTCTAGACCCAAAACGTCACCTATTCCTTTCCCCCAGAGATGCTGCCTGTTATTCCATCCTGAGTTACTCCAGTTTTTTCTGTCTTCTCCTCATTTTATTTGTAATTGGCTCCCAACATGTGTATCTGTGCATGGGTATATGTAGAAAGACAACGTGGAAACTCCCAGGTCTATTTATCACTGCCAAGACTATGTTGATGGTTGGTACATGAATATACACAGTTGATGGTAATAAACATATACAAACTAACAGAACCCGTAATTAATAGTATTTTAATTGTTACCAGCAATCCCTGTACCAGGCATTGTACTTTGAGTAGAGAATGCAGATCCAAGCATAACATGTGCCCTCATGTTTATTAATGCAATACCAGTTCTTGCAGTCATCTTTGGCATACTAACAACTTCCAAAAATATATAATCTTAAATAATGGGATATTGTAATTTTAATTAAATAGTTGGATCAGATACTGGAGCTGTTTGGCAAACTCAAGCTTTTTAATGCGATTCAGATGTAACTGGGTAATTTAGTCAATCAGATAACCTGCAAACTTTTCTGGAGTGCCCATTTTGCTGGGAAAGCACAGGATATTGTGCAAAAGTAACCCAACTCAAGATTAAAGTTGTAAAATGTGCCACATAATGGATCACTAGTGTTTTTGAAAGACTGGTCTATTGATTTTGGTATTGGTTTATTATAGTCGTGTGTACCAAGATACTCTGAAAACATTAGTTTGTGTGCAGTCTAGTCAAGGCGTACCATACACGGGTACAATCAAGCCATGCACAAGTAGTGCAGGTTGTGCAAAAGAAAAATACCAGAGTGCAGATGAAAGCATTACAGCTGTGTGGCACAGTGGCGCAGCAGTGGAGTTGCTGACTTACAGCTCCAGAGACTCGGTTCGATCCTGACTGCAGGTGCTGTCTGTACCGACAAAGAATACAGAGTTTCTACATTCTCTCTGTGATCGTGTGTGTTTTCTATGGGTGCTCCGCTTTCCTCCTACACGCCAAAGATGTACAGGTTTGTAGGTTAATTGGTTTTGGTAAAATTGTCCCTACTGCATAGGATAGTGCTAGTGTCACCCACAATCGGGGTGATCGCTGTTCGGCGTGGACTCAGTGGACCGAACAGGCCTGTTTCCGCGCTGTACCTCTAAAGTGTAAAAAGTCCAAAGCTAAAGAAAATGCAGATAACAAAAAAAGTTCAAGAGCCACATGAGGTAGGTTGGGAGATCAGGACTTTACCATATAATCCTTAGCTTATAGGAGAACCGTTGACAACTCTCTGTGATTTTGTTTTGGGAGTCTGGGGCAGAGCAACTGGCATGATATGCTGATGCATCTAAAGAAGGTGCTTTCTATGGCTGAATCTGTGTAATTAAGTGTTTCATACGCTGTTGTTCTGCAGCTTCAGGACGTAAAGGGTAGAAAAACTGATGAAAGAGCAGGCAAAAAAAAATCCCTTTGAAGATGACTGCATCATTGTCATAATGTAGGAAATGAGCTAAATTAGCAGGAACCTCCAATGACCAGGTTTGGTGAAATGCAGTTGATTGTGCATTTTGTGCGCACAGAAAGGTCCTGAAAAAATGATAAATACAGAAATAAATCCATGAGAAAATTTATGATCTTTGGTTTTGATTTTCCCAATTACAGTTAACTGTTTGGGGTGGGGGGGGGGGGGGGGGGAAAGAAAGGACAGTGCAGCTGATAGCATAGGTTTGACACCTGTCACCAAATTTACTTCTTTCCTGATCCATCAGTTACTTCCACTTCTGCCACCCTTTTATTTGACAGACTGCTGTTATGCAACAAGTCCCTTCCACAGCTTGCAAGAGGCAATTGGAAATATGTTTTATATATCATATGTATATGGAAGGGGAAATATTTCCAGCTTTATAGGGAATGGAACTAATTAACTAACTGACTTCAGGAAACAAGATCCAGTCGGCATCAATGATGCAGAAGTGCAGCTGGTCAAAAGCTTCAAGTTCCGAGGCATAAATATCACCAACAGTCTAAACTGGACCGACCACATTAAAGCTTAGGCCAAGAAAGCACACCAATGCCTCTACGTCCTCAGAAGACTAAGGACATTCGACATGCCTCCATGCCTCTTATTACCTTTGACAGATGCTCTGTGGAAATGAGTGGCACGGTGGCGCAGTAGTTAAGTTGCTGCCTTACAGCGCCAGAGATCCTGGATCGATCCTGACTAGGGGTACTGTCTGTACGTTCTACCCATGACTGCATGGGTTTTCTCCGGTTACTCTGGTTTCTTCCCATACTCAAAAAAATCACAGATTTGTAGGTTAATTGGCTTTGGTGAAAAATGTAAATCATCCCCAGTGTGTAGGATAGTATTAGTTTGAGCTTAACATTTTTTTGTGCGCCATGGTGGCGCATTGATAGATAGAGTTGCTGCCTTACAGCACCAGAGACCCGGGTTTGATCCTGACTACGGGTGCTGCCTATATGGAGTTTGTATGTTCTCCACGTGACCTGCGTGGGTTTTCTCCGGGAAGCTCCAGTTTCCTCTTACACTCCAAAGATGTATAGGTTTGTAGGCTAATTGGCTTGGTATAAATATAAATTGTCCCTAATGTACGTAGGATAATGTTAGTGTGCGGGGATCACTGGTCTGAGCGGACTCGGTGGGCCGAAGGGCCTGTTTCCATGCTGTATCTCTAAACTAAACTGAAAACTAGATAGCATTAACAATTAGTTAATGATTTATTAATATCAGGATTAATAAACTCATCAAGAGGGCTGGCTCCATCTGGGGGTGGAGTTGGATTCATGGGAGGTGGTCTTGGAGGGGAGGATGCTCCTCAAACTGTGGAGCATCCTGGACAATACAACTCATCCCCTCCATGACACACTGGTCAACCTGAGGAGTACCTTCAGCAACAGACTGGTTCCACCAAGATGCAGGACAGAACGCCACAGGAGATCCTTCTTCCCTGTGGCTATCAAACTGTACGACTTCTGACATTCTCCCCTACCTCTCTCCCCAATCTTTCCACATCCTCAATCCTTTCCACTTGTCACTTTAATTTCATGTTTCATGTATTTTGTCTTTTTATGACTGTTGGCAGATCAATTTCCCTCCTGGGATAAATAAAGTTCTATCGTATCATATCACATCCTATTGGGATGCATCACAGCTTAGTTTGGCAATAGCTCTGCCCAAGACTGACAGAAATTGCAGTGAGTTGTGGATGTAACACTGTCCATTATTCAAACCATCGACCCCATCTACACTGCACACTGCCATGGGACAGCAGCCAATATAATCAAGGATCATTGACAGCCTGGCCATTCCCTCTTCTCCCCCCCCCCCCCCGACAGGCAGAAGATGAGCAAGCTTAAAAAGAACGTAACATCTTATTGAGCAATATTTTCTTCACCACTGTTATCAGACCATTTAGAACGGAGATGAGGAAGAACTTTTTCAGTCAGAGAGTGGTGAAGGTGTGGAATTCTCTGCCTCAGAAGGCAGTGGAGGCCAGTTCGTTGGATGCTTTCAAGAGAGAGCTGGATAGAGCTCTTAAGGATAGCGGAGTGAGGGGGTTATGGGGCGAAGGCAGGAACGGGGTACTGATTGAGAGTGATCAGCCATGATCGCATTGAATGGCTGTGCTGGCTCGAAGGGCTGAATGGCCTACTCCTGCACCTATTGTCTATTGTCTATTGTCTATTGTCTAGTGAATGCTCCTCCCATGAACTAATGGTGTGGTCTCGATCCAGCAACCTACCTCAATGTGGCTCTTGCACTTTTCTTTGTCTGCACTTTCTCTGCAACCGTAGCAAAGTTTTCCACTGTATTCACTTTTATGAAAGTTTTCCACTTTCCACATGTGACAAGAATAAACCAACGCCAATCAAGTCTAAAAATTTGAGAAAATCCAAGTTTTTGGGTGGCACATGGACTCCCGTTGCACTATTTACAATATTTTTATTTTCAAGATCGACACAATGTGCTGGAGCAACTCAATGGGTCAGGCAGCATCTCTGGAGATAAATGATGGGTGATGCTTTGCGTCAAAACCCTTCTTCAAGAAGTCTGAAGAAAGGTTCCGACCCGAAATGTCATCTATCCTTTTCTCCAGAGATGCTGCCTGACCTGCTGAGTTACTCCAGCATTTTGTGTCTATCTTTGGAATAAACCAGTATCTGCAATTCCTTCCTACATATTTTTATTTTCAATTTGTTTTTACTTTTCTAAGAAAACTAGCAAATATAACTAGCAGTTTGTTCTGTTATTTCCAGGTATTAAGACTTGGGCTACACCCTTCCTTGATTCCAATGACTACATTTTCATGGCATATTCATTTTTAGCTGCATTGCTTAAACTGCAAAAGTTACCAATTTGAAATAAATCAAAGGACTTTATTCAAAGAAAAAATATGCTTGAAAAATCGTACTCTTCAACTCTGCCCAAATGAGCTATTTTTTAAGAGTAACACAATTATTGATCACAATTTGTGCCTGGACCATTGGAATACTTGTCAGAAACCTTTAAGTGATTACATTCGAATGCATGATACTGAAACCAGAATGAGAAAGAAGAAATGTGGTTTTTGGAAGTTATTTTAAAATTACTTTCAGACTGATATTTGTTGATATAATGCGTCTTTTCTTATGAGATTGAGAACTCCCATGCTGATTCCAATTTACATTGTGGTTGGTATCTATTGTTGACCTGATATTATGGAATATGTCTAAAAACTAATAGCACATGTAAAGTGCATTGATTGAGAGATCATTCAATAGACAATAAACAATAGGTGCAGGAGGAGGCCATTCGGCCCTTCGAGCCAGCACCGCCATTCAATGTGATCATGGCTGATCATTCTCAATCAGTACCCCGTTCCTGCCTTCTCCCCATACCCCCTGACTCCGCTATCCTTAAGAGCTCTATCCAGCTCTCTCTTGAATGCATTCAGAGAATTGGCCTCCACTGCCTTCTGAGGCAGAGAATTCCACAGATTCACAACTCTCTGACTGAAAAAGTTTTTCCTCATCTCAGTTCTAAATGGCCTACCCCTTATTCCTAAACTGTGGCCTCTTGTTCTGGACTCCCCCAACATTGGGAACATGTTTCCTGCCTCTAACGTGTCCAACCCCTTAATAATCTTATACGTTTCGATAAGATCTCCTCTCATCCTTCTAAATTCCAGTGTATACAAGCCTATTCAGTTCAGAGGTCACAAGCCAAATGCAGCACAGGCATAAAACAATATCTTGTTCTGACTTTAGTTCTGAAATTGTAAGCGTTGATTGAGTACCTCACTGAAAATGATTTTGAAATATTCTTACCTTTACTGTAGAGGTTTCGCTATAATGAATAGATCAAGGAGTTACAGCTCTGATATGTAATTCTTCAGTATGTGAAGTCATTTCATGTTCAACATCACAGGTTTAATTTGAAGGCAGAGGTAACATTTTAATATCTTTCTGCTTTTAACATGCAGATGCTGGCAGCATTATAGTAAAATGAGTGTTGTTGAGTTATAGTCTTGGCAATTGTTATCTGTATGTTCTGACTGTTCATCTAAATTATTGATGGGCAGTTGTGAAATAATGAAACCAAGAAAGCTCAATTACTCATGTTTAATTGCAGAGCTAAACACTGCTGGGTGATTCATTGAAGAACTATGTGCTCCTAAATTGTCAGTTATTTCCAGATGGACTCTATTAATTACGCTGAAGATTGTTTCCATTGTTTTATCGTTCATTGTTTTTCATTTTATCCTAATGAGAAATTCATTTGATCAACACTAAATCAAGGTGTAATTGTAGATAAAATTATCAAAAGCTGAGACCTTGTTCATCTGCTGGATAATTGTCCTTTCAATTGCAGAAAAACGTTGTGGGCTGCAAATAGTTAAATGGCTTGAACACTTGTAACCTGTCATTCACATAGCATTTGTGTACGCATCAATGGCTCAGTATAGAAAGAAGCAGGCAATAAGATGTTAACATTTCTGAATGCATAATACATTGCTGACAGTAACTTTAAAGTCTGACAAAATACACAATGTACTGGCTTCGTTCTCGATGCTTCAATTTAATGGATCACAGTTCAAAAATCTCCAGAGTTTCCAAACATCTGCAGATGTTTAAACAAAGTTGGTGCTGCCATCAGGTGGCAATAGTCAGGGTTCCAGCCAGAAGATTTAATCCTCAATACTGAGTCTACTGGTTCAAAAAATGCAAGTACTGTGTTCCAATTTTCAGCAATGCAAACATTGCCAGATTGCCATGATATAATTAGATGGTATACAATCTAAAGCATGCAGGAAACAAAGAACTATGTTATTTCATTGTAACTATTTTCTCCCCATGACCTCTCCATCTCCCCCAAGCTACTTTTAAGATCAGATTATATCAGTCGCCTTTCCTTCCCTTACTATCCTTTCGAAGGTATTCCTCCCATATGAGGTAATAATGGCCAATAATTCCAGCTGGTCGAGACAAGCATCTGGACCCATTCATCCTCAACAAGTATGCACATGTGCATCTTCCAATGAAGGCTTCCAAGAAGCATGGTATCCGACTTGCTCTCATTTCCCACATGAGGCTCTAGCCCCAAATCTCTGCTCTGGTAGCCATTCGCAAGGCATATCGTGCCACTGGGTTATCACCTAAGCTGGGAGAACAGCAGAGATGGGACTTCATATGGGATCTTTCCGGCTTGTGCAGACTCATGGGCAATTCTCTAATTGCTAGCATTTAAGAATTGCCTGAGGTCTCTTGAACATTTGCAACAGCTGCGTTATTTGCTTCAATACAGCCACTGTTCAAGTTTGCATTCATGTTTCAAGACTTTCATCCAGATTTTCTTTCTGTCCACAAGGGCCTGTTTCTGCGGTGTACCACTAAACTAAACTAAACTAAATTTAGAAACATAGAAAATAGGTGCAGGAGGACGCAATTTGGCCCTTCGAGCCAACACCGCCATTCATTTTGATCATGGCTGATCATCCGCAATCGGTAACCTGTGCCTGCCTTCTCCCCATATCCCTTGATTCCACTAGCCTCTAGAGCTCTATCTATCTCTCTTTTAAATTCATCCCGTGAATTGGCCTCCACTGCCTTCTGTGATAGAGAATTTCACAACTGTCTGGGTGAAAAAGTTTCTTCTCACCACAGTTTTAAATGGCCTCCCCTTAATTCTAAGACTGTGTCCCCTGGTTCTGGACTCCCCAAACATTGGGAACATTTTTCCTGCATCTAGCTTGTCATTTTATACATCTTTATAAGATCCCTTCTCATCCTTCTAAACTCCAGTGAATACAAGCCTAGTCTTTCCAATCTTTCCTCATATGACAGTCCCTCCATCTCAGGAATTAACCTCGTGAACCTAAGCTGCACTGCCTCAATAGCAAGGACGTCCTTCCTGAAATTAGGAGACCAAACTGCAGACAATGCTCCAGATGTGGTCTCACCAGGGCCCTATACAACTGCAGAAGGGCCTCTTTGCTCCTATAGTCAAATCCTCTTGTTATTCAGGCCAGTTGTACTACCTGCTGTACCTGCACGCTTACTTTCAGTGACTGGTGTACAAGGACACCAAGGTCTTGTTGCACTTCCCCTTCACCTAATCTGACACCATTTTGATAATAATCTGCCTCCTTGTTTTTGCCGCCAAAGTGGATAACCTCACATTTATCTCCTTTCTACTGCATCTGCCATGCATCTGCCCACTCACTCAACCTGTCCAAGTCACTCTGCAATCTCCTAACATCCTCTTCGCAGTTCACACCCAGCTTTGTGTCATCTGCAAACTTGTTAGTGTTACTTCTAATTCCATCATCCAAATCATTAATATATATTGTAAATAGTTGCGGCCCCAGCACCGAGCCTTGCGGCACTCCACTCGCCACTGCCTGCCATTCTGAAAAGGACCCGTTTATTCCTACTTGTACGCTTGTACCAACCAATTCTCTATCCATGTCAATACCCTCCCCCCAATACCATGTACTCTAATATTGCTCACCAACTCCCGTGGGGGACCTTATCAAAGGCTTTCTGAAAGTCTAGATACACTACATCCATTGGCTCTCCATCCATTTCACTTGTCACATCCTCAAAAAATTCCAGAAGATTGGTCAAGCAGGATTTCCCCTTCATAAATCCATGCTGACTTGGACCAATCCTTTTACTGCTATCCAAATGCATCGTTATTACCTCTTTAATAATTGACTCCAGCATCTTCCCCACCACCGATTTCAGGCTAACTGGTCTATAATTCCTCATTTTCTCTCTCGCTCCTTTCTTGAAAAGTGGGATAACATTAGCCACCCTCCAATCCACAGGAACTGATCCTGAATCTATTGAACATTGGAAAATGATCACCAATGTGTCCACGATTTCTAGAGTCACCTCCTTGAGTACCCTGGGATGCAGACCATCAGGGCCTGGGGATTTATCAGCCTTCAGTCCCATCAGTCTACCCAATACTATTTCTCGCCTAATGCAAATTTCTTTCAGTTCCTCTGTCTCCCTAGATCTTCTGTCCTCTAGTACAAGTTCGTGTCTTCCTTAGTGAAGACAGATCCGAGGTACCTGTTCAACTCTTCAAATTCAGGGATAACAAAAGCACTTTTGCAATCAAGGAAATCTCAGAGAGTGTTTAGACACAGAGACTAATGGAATTTATAATTGGTAGAACCAATAACTCTGTTCACATTTCACTAAATCTTGAAGTTATTGCATAGATTTGTACATGTAAGTAGTTGATTGGGGACTGGTCCAGTGGTGCTTTATTGTCACATGTGCGAAGTGCAAATGCACAATGAAATTATTTTCTTACAAACCATCCAGTAGAGTGCCACCACACCACCCCCGATTAGCAATTGTGCAGAAATATTCCATTGAACCCGCATGCGAGAGGCCAAATAGGGCGCCATTTACCAAGTACAGTCCGCGTTCCACTTTTTAAGGTGCCTGATTTAGGCAGGCCCTTGGCTGCTGCAGGGCCTCCAGTCATCGCCTTCCTCAGTCGACCATTAACCAATGCCCTCTTCTCACCCGTCCACATTTGTTCCCCTGGGGCACCTCTCGTAGCCGACCTTGGGGGCGCGTTAGGCCAGACCCTGCTTCCCGCTCCTCCAGCTCCATAGTCATAGTATCATAGAGTGATACAGCGTGGAAACAGGCCCTTCAGCCCAACTTTCCCACACCGGCCAACATGTCCCATCTACACTAGTCACACCTGCCTGCGCTTGGTCCATATCCCTCCAAACCTGTCCTATCCATGTGCCTGTCTAACTGTTTCCTAAACATTGGGATAGTCCCAGCCTCGACTACCTCCTCTGGCAGCTTGTTCCATAAACCCACCACCCTTTGTGTGAAAAAGTTACCCCTCAGATTCCTATTAAATCTTTTCTCCTTCACCTTGAACCTGTGTCCTCTGGTCCTGGATTCTCCTACTCTGGGCAAGAGCGATTCTATGCATCTACCCGATCTATTCCTCTCTTGATTTTATACACCTCTATAAGATCACCCCTCATCCTCCTGCTCTCTAAGGAATAGAGACCCAGCCTACTCAACCTCTCCCTATAGCTCAGATCCCCTAGTCCTGGCAACATCCTCGTAATTCTTCTCTGAACCCTTTCCAGCTTAACAACATCTTTCCTATAACATGGTGCCCAGAACTGAACACATTGCTCTAAATGCGGTCTCACCAACATCTTATACAACTGCAACATGACCTCCCAACTTCTATACTCAACATGACCTACCATCTTCTTGGTCTCTGGTCTTCAGGGGATGAGTAGCGGCGGCTCGGTGGGCTCCCCCCTTCCAGGCACAGTCGTCTGACCCATCCAAGAATGGGTCATCTCGACGGCTACTCCCTGCTGGCCCCTCCGCACCGGTTACCATGAAGCCCTGGCACCCTGTGGCTGCCTTCAGTTGTCCCTAGTGTGTGTAAGATAGTGTTAGCACGCGGGAAACGCTGGCCGGCGCGGACTGTTTACTGGTTCCTGTTTCTGTGCTGTATCGGCTTGTACTCGCTGGAATTTAGAAGATTGAGGGGCGATCTTATAGAAACTTACAACATTCTTAAGGGGTTGGACAGGCTAGATGCAGGAAGATTGTTCCCGATGTTGGGGAAGTCCAGAACAAGGGGTCACAGTTTAAGGATAAGGGGGAAGTCTTTTAGGACCGAGATGAGAAAGTTTTTTTTCACACAGAGAGTGGTGAATCTGTGGAATTCTCTGGCACAGAAGGTAGTTGAGGCCAGTTCATTGGCTATATTTAAGAGGGAGTTAGATGTGGCCCTTGTGGCTAAAGGGATCAGGGGGTATGGAGAGAAGGCAGGTACGGGATACTGAGTTGGATGATCAGCCATGATCATATTGAATGGCGGTGCAGGCTCGAAGGGCCGAATGGCCTACTCCTGCACCTATTTTCTATGTTTCTATGTTTCTATCTCTAAACTAAACTAAACTAAAGCAATGCGGGTCATATAAAGAACTGAATGTACTGCATGGTATTGCAGAACCAGCCGCAGCTGTTTATTTGAGAGTTACTCCCTTTAATAAAGGATTGTCCGCTGATAGCACTACCTCTGTTGTTTTCCCTTTGGAGGCTGCAACACTGACAGTACATGGGGAAACATCTGGAACCCCCGTAGGAATGACAGCAATGATTCAATCCAAGATTTCAAAACTAAAATTTAAAGATTTGTATCTGGAAATGCTTTCCTCATATGTGGAGCAATGGCAAGTCACAAATAGTTCAACCATGAGTTAGACACAAAATGCTGGAGTAACTCAGCGTGTCAGGCAGCATATCTGGAGAAAAGAAATTGGGTCTCAACCCAAACCATCACATATTCATTTTCTCCAGAGATGCTGCCAGACCCACTGTGTTACTCCAGCTTTTTGTGTCTGTCTTTGGTTTAAACCGGCACCTGAAGTTCCTCCCCTACTCAACCACGAGTTCATTGAGTTGTGGATCAGGCTCAGAAGGGTGAGCGCCCTTTTCACTGAGAAAAGTAGAATATTAGCAAAACCTGACCAATGAAGAATCAGAGTAGAAACAAGAAGCAAGGAACTGCAGGTGCTTGTTTTTAAAAATAAGGCACAAACAGCTGGAGTAACTCAGTGGGTCTGAAGAAGGGTCCCGACTCGAAACATCGTCTATCAATGTCCTTCCGAGATGGGTGGCACGGTGGCGCAGCGGTAGAGTTGCTGCCTTACAGCGAATGCAGCGCCGGAGACCCGGGTTCGATCCCAACTACGGGTGCTGTCTGTATGGAGTTTGTACGTTCTCCCCGTGACCTGCGTAGGTTTTCTCCAAGATCTTCGGTTTCCTCCCACACTTCAAAGATGTACAGGTATGTAGGGTAATTGGTTTGGTAAATGTAAAAATTGTCCCTAGTGGCTATATGATACTGTTAATGTGCAGGGAACGCTGGTCGGCGCGGACACGGTGGGCCGAAAGGGCCTGTTTCAGCGTGTATCTCTAAACTAAATTATGCTGCCTGACCTGCTGAGTTACTTCAGCACTTTGTATCTTTTCTTCAATGCAAAATCCCCAAAACATACAACCTAAATATGGTAAACAATTACTGCTCATTGAACAAAGGTCAAATTTGGATATTTTTAAATCACCTTTTCATAGAAACATAGAAAATAAATGCAGGAGTAGGCCATTGAGCCAGCACTGCCATAACATAACATAACATAACATAACAACACTTTATTGTCACTCGGCACAACACCGAGCGAAATTTCAGCAGTCACACAAAATACAGCAAAAAAGAAAAGAACACAGGACACCCAACCCCATCACAAACATCCATCACAGTGACTCCAAACACCCCCTCACTGTGATGGAGGCAACAAAACTTCCCCTCTCTTCCCCCCGCACCCACGGACAGGCAGCTCGACCCCTACCGAGGCAAACGACACGCACAGCCCCCGCAAGGGGATGGAAGGCCCCAATATGATCATGGCTGTTCATCCAAAATCAGTACCCCGTTCCTGCTTTCTTCCCATATCCCTTGCTTCTGTAAGCCTACGCTGCACTCCCTCAATAGGAAGAATGTCCTTCCTCAAATTAAGAGACCAAAACTGCACACAATACTCCAGGTGTGGTCTCACCAGGGCCTGCACAACTGCAATAGGATCTCCCTGCTCCTATACTCAAATCCTTTTGCTATAAAGGCCAACATGCCATCAGCTTTCTTCACTGCCTGCTGTACCTGCATGCTTACTTTCAGTGACTGATGTACAAACACACCCAGGTCCCGTTGCTCCTCCCCTTTTGCTAATCAGACACCATTCAAATAATAATCTGCCTTCTTGTTTGGGCCACCAAAGTGGATAACCTCACATTTAACCACATTATACTGCATCTGCCATGCATCTGCCCACTCACCCAACCTATCCAAGTCACCCTGCAGCCTCATAGCATCCTCATCGCAGCTCACACTGCCACCCAGCTTTGTGCCATCCGCAAACTTGAAGATGTTACAGTTTTCAGATCTTTTCCTCCTGAAATCTTGGGAATGGTTTAACATAATCAAGTCTTGTTCCTTTTAAAGTAACCACAGTGACTACTGGTCTTATTTGGACAACCTCTGTTGGTTTGCTGGAGTTACCGATGGTGCAGTCTTGTATTAAGACTTTAGACTTTAGAGATACAATGTGGAAGCAGATCCTTCACCCCACCGAGTTCTCATATGCCAGCGATCACCCCGTACACTAGCACTATTCTACACACTGGGGACAATTTACAATTTACAGAAGCCAATTATCCTACAAACCTGTACGTCTTTAGAATATGGGAGAAAACTGGAGCACCCGGAGAAAACCCACGCAGTCACGGGGAGAACGTGCAAACTCCGTAAAAACAGCGCCCGTTGTCAGGGTCGAACCCAGGTCTCTGGTGCTGTAAGGCGGCAGCAACTCTACCGCTGCGTCACCCTGCTGCCCTTTGTTGGAGATCAGTACAATGGAATACGGAGAAGTGTGTGCCAGTCACATGATTTATAGTACTGTCAAAGGCTAACACACGCCATTAAGCCAGCTTTGGGTTTTTTACAGATGACACACTCTTGGCTGCCACGATATTTACCTTAGTTGACTCAGCAGGTGGAGTGTCTGAGGAGCAGGAATAGATTAATGGCTGTGCTGAAAGAAGCTTTTGACTCCATTTCTCATTTACGTTGCCCCTTGGCAACATTGGCGGAAAACTCGGCATCAGGTCCCACATGTAAACTAATGACATCCAGCCCTGCCTCACCAGCACCTCCCTCAAACCGTCCTCCGCCTACAATTTATCATGCTGCTCGTCTGGCACCCAGTGCTCAGTCGGCTGAAATTTGTTCTAGTTAAATATAAAGGAACAAACATTGTCTCTATTCCCGCACAACCGATTCCATCCCTCTCCGAGACTCAACCAAACGCTGCAAAAACAGGACATCCTATTTGATCCTGAGCAGAGCCTCTGTCTGCATCTTCTCCCCCTCATCCACATTAATCATTTGGATGGAATACTTTATTGTCACATGTGAGGAGGCGCAGTGAAATTCTTTGCTTGCGTACACAATGTATACAAATAGCAGCTACTTATGGCGCTGACAAAGTTATAAAGCACGCCGGCTCCTCCTTTTTGCTTCCCCCCCCCCCACGCCGGATCCTCCATTGCTCCTCCCCTCCCCCCTCCCGGTGGTCCTCCAAGCTCTCATCGACCGTAGACTGCGGGTCAACCCGCGAGGCATCGCCGCCGCCGAGGCCCCATCGCCGCGAAGCTTCACCGCTGCCGTCGCTTCACCACCGCCTAAGTCTCACCGCTGTCGACGCCCCACTTCACACCTCCGTGGTGCCGACCCGGGCCCCAGCCGTGAGCTCTGTTGGCTGCTCCACCGACACGGACTCCGACACGCGAGGCCCGGCTCCTCTGTCTGACCCGCGAGGCCCTAGCCGGGCCCAGACTCGGGCTTCCACCTTTTTCCACCTCTGTAATATTTCCTGGCTCCAACTGTAAACATAGAAACATAGAAAATAGGTGCAGGAGTAGGCCATTCGGTCCTCCGAGCCAGCATGGCTGATCATTTAAAATCAGTACCCCTTTCCTGCTTTCTACCCATATCCCTTGATTCCGTTAGCCCTAAGAGCTAAATCTAACTCTCTCTTGAAAACATCCAGTGAATTGGCCTCCATTGCCTTCTGTGACAGAGAATTCCACAGATTCACAACTTTCTGGGTGAATAAGGTTTTCCTCATCTCAGTCCTAAATGGCCTACCCCTTATTCTTAAATTGTGACCCCTGGTTATGGACTCCCCCAACATTGGGAACATTTTTCCTGCATCTAGCCTGCCCAATCCCTTAAGAATTTTATATGTTTCTATAAGATCCTTCAAATACTTCAAATACTGCTGAATCCACCTCATTGCCTCCACTCATTCCAGCCTGGTTTTCCATCATGTACAGCCTGTAAACTTGAAAGTCCATCTAAAACTCTGCTACTCGTATACTAACTCCATTATTATCGCCAAAATCAGCTACTCCTAGATTTAATTTGTTTCATCTTTGCTTTCAAATCCCTCCACAGCCGTGCTGCTCGGTCCTCTTGTACCACTGATTTTTCTCACAGTATTGTTGGCAGCATTTATAGACAATAGGTGCAGGAGTAGGCCATTCGGCCCTTCGAGCCAGCACCGCCATTCAATGTGATCATGGCTGATCATTCTCAATCAGTACCCCGTTCCTGCCTTCTCCCCATACCCCCTGACTCCGCTATCCTCATTTCAACATTCACCTGAGGTCTATGCCTTTACTGAACCTCTCCACTCTTTTAAGGTGCCCATCTTCATAAGTTCAGGAGTTATAGGAGCAGAATTAGGCCATCCGGCCCATCAAGTCTACTCTGCCATTCGATTGTCCCTGATCTATATTTCCCTCTCAACACCATTCTCCTGCCTTTAGTTTAGTTTAGTTCAGAGATACAGCGCGGAAACAGGCCCTTCGGCCCACTGAGTCTGCACCGACCAGCGCCCCCCGCATATTAACACTATCCTACACACACTAGGGACAATTTACACTGATACCAAGTCAATTTACCAACAAGCCTGTACGTCTTTGGAGGAAACCGAAGATCTCGGTGAAAATCCACAAGGTCATGGGGAGAACGTACAAACTCTGTGCAGACAGCACCCGTAGTCAGGATCGAATCCGGGTTTCCAGCACTGCAAGCGCTGTAAGGCAGCAACTCTGCATAACACCTGACACCCATACTAACCAAGATAATCAAGAATCTATCAATCTCCACCTTAAAAATATCCATTGACTTGGCCTCCACAGCCTTTTGTGTGCTGATCAACTGGCAGAGGTGTTCACCAACAGCTTCAACCTCTCTCCGAGTCAGTCTGTGGTTCCCACCTCCTTCAAAGCATCCATCATCGTTCCTGTTCCAAAGAAACCAGTAACCTCCTGTTTAAATGACTACCGTCCTGTCGCACTGACATCAGTCAAAACTCACATCTGCTCCTCTCTCCCACCTGGACAAAGGAAATACATATGTGAGAATGCTCTTTATTGACTACCGCTCGGCATTCAACACTATTATTCCCTCAAAGCTCCTTGACCTTGGACTGGAGACCTCCATCTGCGGATGGATATTCGATTTCCTGACGGGCAGCCCCCAGGTGGTGAGAATTGGCAGCCACACCTCTTCCTCACTGATCCTCAATACAGGCACACCACAGGGCTGTGTGCTCAGTCCTCTCCTGTACTCCCTGTTCACGCACGACTGTATTGCTAAGCACAGCTCAAACATCATCCTAAAGTTTGCTGACGACACGACCATCTTGGGCCTCATCACAGACAACAATGAGACGGCCTACAGAGAGGAGGTAAAGGCACTAAACAGCTGGTGCCAGGAAAATAACCTCTCTCTCAATGTCAGCAAAACTAAAGAGATGATCATGGACTACAGGAGACAGAGGGGGAGTGGACACCTCCCCATCTACATCGGTGATGCTGAGGTTGAAAGGATCAGCAGCTTTAAGTTCCTCGGTGTGCACATCACTGAGGACCTTTCTTGGATACTGCACACGGACAAAGAAGGCCCACCAGCGGCTCTTTTTCCTGAGAAGACTGAGGAAGTTTGGCATAAACGCCAGCATCCTCACAAACTTCTACATCGAAGCCTGCTGACGGGCTGCATTACAGTCTGGTACGGGAACTGTTCTGCCCACAGCCATAAATCACTACAGAGAGTGGTGAAGACGGCACAGCACATCACTGGCAACTGTCTCCCGCCGGCCGTTCAGGACATTTTCTACCGGCGGTACCTGCGGAAGGCACGCAGCATCATCAAGGACCACAGCCACCCAGCACGCAGGCTGTTCTCCTTGTTACCGCCAGGCAGACGATACAGGAGTATGGCTGCGTGTACCACCAGACTTAAGAACAGTTTCTACCATCAGGCCATCAGGCTTCTGAACGCATAAGCACATTTCACATCATATATGTTGATTATTTTAATATTGTCTTTTTACCTTATTAATGTCATTTTTATCTTATTTATCCTTGGAATATTACTGCTGAGGTGACCCGTTGTCTTGTCAAATACATTTCATTGTATCGTTGACCCTGTGCCAACCTACATATGACAAATAAAATTATTATTAAAAATTATTATTATTATAAATTGTAGATTGTCCCTAGAGTGTAGGATAGTGTTAGTGTACGGGGTGATTGCTAGTCGACGCGGACACGGGCCGAAGGGCCTGTTTCTGTACTGTATCTCTAAAGTCTGAAGTTTGAAAACTACAATTACTTGTTTATACCAAAGATAGACACAAAGTGTTGGAGTAACCCAGTAAGTCACGGTAGCGCAGCGGTAGAGTTGCTGCTTTACAGCGAATGCAGCGCCGGAGACTCAGGTTCGATCCTGACTACGGGTGCTGTACTGTAAGGAGTTTGTACGTTCTCCCCGTGACCTGCGTGGGTTTTCTCCGAGATCTTCGGTTTCCTCCCACACTCCAAAGACGTACAGGTTTGTAGGTTAATTGGCTGGGTAAATGTAAACAATTGTCCCTAGTGGGTGTAGGATAGTGTTAATGTACGGGGATCGCTGGGCGGCACGGACTTGGTTGGCCGAAAGGGCCTGTTTCCGGCTGTATATATATGATATGATATGATAAGTCAGGCAGCATCTCTGGAGAAAAAAAGGATGGGTTACATTTCGGGTCAGGAAAATTGTTTCTCATTTATACCTTTTATGGCTTTCGATAGAAAATATTGTAATAGAAAACCTCACTTTGGCCCAATCCAATTGGTGGTTTTGGGTAGAAATCTTAGTTAAAATGCACATTCAGAAAAACTAAAAAAATATATTTTGGGCCAGAAGTTATAAAAAATAACTGAAGGTTAAAAAAACCCCACATTTTTAATTAACTGCAGTGGCATGTTTGATTGCTTAGGAGCTGCCTGTGAAATAGATCTGATTTACTTTCAAGGCAACGAGCCTAGTGCTAGTAAATTAGGACACAGGATTAGATGAACATTCTGGAGTTTAATTAGTTAACGTATATGAGGGAAGGAGAACATTTTTCATGAGTAAATGTTATCATTTGTATGATGGAGTAAATGTTTAGATCCTGTGGAATGAACTGACTACTGTTCATGAATAATCTTTAATTTCTAGAATTTAAATCTTTTCATTTTGCTCACTGATCAATCGACCAACATGCCAGAATAATCAAAGCTGAGGACAAGAAGACTATAATTAAAATAAGAGGGAAGGTAGGAAAGTGAAATACAAACAATTTTGCAAGATTCAGCAAAAGATTCAGCAAAAACAACCTACTTTTATTGAACATCGTTAATGTAGAAAAACAAACTAAAGTGCTTCATCAAACAGGATTTGGAACTGTCACTTCTGTGTTCATTTTTTGGGATCAGGGCATCACTCTCAAGGCCAGAATTTGTTGTTCATCTCTAATTGCTCCCTGAGAAATAGTGATGACAACAGAACAGTTTGCTGCGCCTTTTAGAGTCAGACAGTCACACAGCATGGAAACAGGCCCTTCAGCCCAATGTGCCCATGGCCACCAAGATGTCCCATATACACTAAACTGAAGGTCCTGCCCTAGTTTGACTTTGCAACACATTTGCATTCAACTCCATTAACCATTCCTCAGCCCATTTCTCCTGCTGATGAAGAGCCTGCTGTAATTTTGATCATTTACGGCATGGTGGCGCGACGGTAGAGTTGCTGCCTTACAGCGAATACAGCACCAGGGATCCGGGTTTGATCCCGACTATGGGTGCTGTCTGCATGGAATTTGTACGTTCTCCCCCCGTGACCTGCGTGGGCTTTCTCCGAGATCTTTGGTTTCCTCCCACACTCTAAAGACGGACAGGTTTGTAGGTTAATTGGCTGGGTAAATGTAAAAATTGTCCCTAGTGGGTGTCGGATAGTGTTAATGTATGGGGATCGCTAGTCGGCGCAGACACGGTGGGCCGAAAGGGCCTGTTTCCGTGCTGTATCTCTAAACTAAAGTAAACCATCTTCACAATCTATGAAGATGTCATCTGCAAACTTACTAGTCATGCCTTCTATATTCTCATCCAAATCATTAATATAAACCACAAACAACAATGGGCCCAGCACCAATCCGGGAGGCACACCACTAGTCACAGGCTAACCAATCTGAAAATCAACTTTCCACCATCCCCTCTGCTTCCCTCCATGAAGCTAATTCTCTATCCAGTCGGCTAGCTCTCCCTGTATCCCATGTGATCTAACCTTCTAGAGCAGACCACCATAAGGAACCTGATCAGATTTCAGAGGGTATTTTATGAGTTGGCCATGTGGAGCGACTCTGGACAATAAGATAAGCAAGACTAGGGTCAAAAGAGAAAGCTTATTTTCTATCCTTAATGGATTTCAGTGAAATAGATGTGGTTTTATGGCAGCCGAGAAGTTTTTGTTTTGTGAGCCTCATTACTAGTTATTGCTTAAGGAGATATGAAGGAGATCATGAAATATGCTTACAGGAGCCCATAAAGAGAGGTTTGGAGGGAGAGGGGGAATTCCAGAGTCATGACCTTCGTGAGCTGGAGGGATATCCACCTTTCATGAAATAACCATAATTGGGGTTACACAAGAGGTCAGAATGGGAGGAGCCAAAAAGCTGGAGAAGATGGTAGAAAAGGGACTATTGAAATATCTGAAAATGAAATTGAGGAGCTGTTTAGCTGGGAGCCACTGCAGGTTAGGAAACACAGGAGTGATTGATAAATGGTACAGTGTGCATTAGGCAGAGGCAGCAAAGTTTTGGAAGAGTTTAGTTTAATGGTGTGATACAGGAGACCTGACTATTTAAAATGTAAAAACAAGGAACTGCAGGTGCTGGTTTACTCAAAAAAAGACACAACGTCAAAGACACAATGACGTAACTCATCGGGTCAGACAGCATCACTGGAGAATACTGATAGGTGACGTTTCGGGAGGGGACCCTTCTTCAACTGATTGTGTAGGGGGAAGGAAGACAGCTGGAAGAGAGGAGGGGCAGGCCAAAGCAGGTAATAGATGAACACTGGAGAGGGGGGAGGTGGGGTTGATAGGCAGATGTATGGACAAAGGCCAGAGATGAAAAAACAGAAGGTGTGAGACAAAAGGCTGAAGAGTTGCGAGTTGTGAAGCCAAAGGAAGGAATGTAGGTAGAGGGGGAAGGGGGAGGGGAGAAATAGGTGTGAGTCCAGCTGGGGCACAGGGGAGGGAGGGAGGGAGCAAGAGGGTGAAAGGGGGGGGGGGGAGTTGTTAGAGGTTACTGTGAATTGGAGAATTCCATGGCCGTACAGTAGGGTGGTAAGCTACCCAAGTGGAATATGTTAAAATAGTCGAGAGGTAACAAAAGCATGGACGAGTATTTCAACAGGAGATGAGCTCTGGCAAGGGGGAAAGTTTATGTCAAAGTTAATGTATAGCATCACATCGATGTTTGTGGAGTCGATCACTCGTTCCTAATACAAGCATAATGTCAAGGTGATGATCAATCAGGTTCAGCAATCGAGAGTCATCGGGGAGAGGGATGGAATAAATGACTGTAGAATAAGTTGATCATGCCCGCTGCCATGCCGGCAGCTTGCTTGCACAGCTGTGACCGCACATTTTACGGTGAGTCTAATTGGGCAACCTCCAAGTTCCAACTAACCGCGCGGACCGCTGATGCTAAGATCCAACCCCGCGAATATCCCAGTAAGTTTTAAACGTTTTTTTCCACAGCTGAAGTGGCAAGGATGATCAGCCATGTGTAAGCACTGCTCAAAGTAAATACTTAAACTATTATTCTAACACAGTTAAGTGACAGAAATTAAAAGCATTAAGATTACGTACATTCAAGAAAAATATATGTGCGTGCACTTACCATTGCAATCAAGTTTGGGTCACCCCATTAAAAAGCGGTGCAGTACATACTCTAATCATCTCTGAAGTAAAGCTGAAGGGCCAGAGGGGAAAAGAAGGCCACCCCCATCTCAGCACACTTGCTGCCGATGGCAGATTGCTCTCCAGTGCATTCCTGATTTCTGTGCTGCAATGCTTAGCCCTGGAACTGAGGAACAAGCTGACCCAGGCAACTCAGTTCCCTTCAGAACCACCAGCTGAATGTCTCCTTTTGAAGATCTCCCTAAAATTGGCAGCCTTGGTTTTCTATTAATTTATGACTTGGATTGTTTCGTCTGAAATGAAATGATGGAACTTCTATTTTTAATCAAATGGCACACATCAGAGAGGAAATCTGCTAGAATGCCATATGGGGTCATAAACTGTGAAATTTACTGCCATGGACCAACAAAGGACATCAATGATACTCCATGTGTGAAAATGGCCTGTGTTTGTTTGAACTTATTCTATAAATGCACAGCTGAGGTTTTGACATTGATGGTAGAAATGCCTTAATGTCAATTTGGATTGGGGTAGGATGCGGGGGTTGTCAACTAACTTGAAACATGATGTAGCTGGAAATAAATCAATTAGTCCCCTAAATCTAATATATTGTGAATCACTCTGAACAGAGAAAAAATAAAAACAAATTTATTGAGACCTGATATGCCATTATTGGCTTTAGAATTATTTGCATATTATATTCAGAAATATTTCAATGTAAAAGCTAGGAATGGGGTGGCACTGTGGTGCAGCAGTTGTTGCTGCCTTATAGCGCCAGAGACCCAGGTCTTGACTACAAGTGCTGTCCATATGGAGTTGGTCCTTTCCCCCCGTGACCTGCGTGGGCTTTCTCCAGGTGCTCCGATTTCCTACCACACTCCAAGGACGTATAGGTTTGTAGGCTAATTGGCATGGTAAAAATTAAAATTGCCGGAGTGTGTGTAGGTTAGTGTTAGTCATTGGTCGGCGTGGACTTGATGGGCCAAAAGGCCTGTTTCCTCGCTGTTTCTCTACACTAATGTAAATAGTTTGAACAGACTGATATATTTGGCAATGGAATGACCAATTTAGAATTCCAAGTTAATATAATTAATATGCGGCTTTGGAAAAATACCAACCAATACTGATAAAGCTCCACAATAAATCCAGAAGAACTTTTCAAAGTCGGGGTGCAGCCTCACAGTGCAAATCAATCAAAAATGACGAAAAGGAATTGACATCAGGTGAACTAAATTCAAAGATAAAGTTGTTCATGAAACCTTTTAACCATCCCTCCCAGCACAAAGCCATGCTCTAAGAGAATGCGCACAGGAGATATTTTTGTGGCACAATTAGTGTCAATTCTCTGGTTCCTCTGCGCACAGTTTACTTTGGCAGTATCGGGTCAGTACATTTACTCTTATGGTCCCTACCCTAAGGATAAACATTGAAGTACTGGTGGACAGATTCCTGTGGTGGATCAGTCTGTTGGCTAGTCATGGCACAGAAATGCACAATCAGCTTAAAAAAGAAACGTTAATCTGCAGTTATCCATAATCAAAAAACAATGTTTAATATAGTGAGGTGCGGGACTGGGTTTCATCTCCCCTCCTACGATCAGTCTGAAGAAGGGTCTCGGCCTGAAATGTCACTTATCCATGTTCTCCAGAGAGCTGCCTGACGTTCTGAGTTACTCCGGCACTTTATGTCCTTTTGATTTTTTAAATATAGTGAACAAATGCAGTTTGCATAAAATAAGCCAAGTCTGTTTGCATCACTATAAAATGCTGTGTACAACCCTGGCAGATTAATATATTTGCAGATGAAAGCGATAGATCAAAATATGAAACTGCACTGCATGATATTGCTAGAACATTGCAAGCTTTTACATCTCTGTTTGAAAAAAATGTTTCAATTTGATCACATGAATCTTACCTCACATAAAAGAACTACATAAACTAACAATTATAGAGTCATAGAGCGATACAGTGTGGAAACAGGCCCTTCGGCCCAACTTGCCCGCACCGGCCAACAATGTTCCAACTACACTCGTCTCACTTGCCTGCACTTGATCCATATCCCTCCAAACCTGTCCTATCCATGTACCTGTCTAGCTGTTTCTTAAATGATGGGATAGTCTCAGCCTCAACTACCTCCTCTGGCAGCTTGTTCCATGCACCCACTACCCTTTGTGTGAAAAAGTTACCCCTCGGACTCCTATTAAATCTTTTCCCCTTCACCTTGAACCTATGTCCTCTGGTCCTCTATTCCCCTACTCTGGGCCAGAGACTCTGTGCATCTACCCGAACTATTGGCCAATTAGTCTCAGAGGTAAGTTACAACTGCTAGATAGAGTGATGAACATATTGATGAAGGGGGAGCAATGATCAAAGTGAAATTATTGGAGTATTAGAGGACACGCTTTAACTTTTGGAAGTCACATGCAAAGCCTGATGCTGAAAGAGGCAGCCAAGTGCGATAGTCAATGCGAGGACCACAAATAATTGAGAAAAGCAGGAATGTTGTTAACTTATGCATGTTAAGGTTATATTCTGAGAAAGAATACACCTTTTTTTCCTATGCTCAAAATGAGAGTTAATAATAGGACTCCAATCACAGTTAATTTCATGGTAATCTGCTCAACACATCTGATGATAATTTTGAACTTGAAGGTTTCCAGAATGTAGCTTTTGGCACACCTGCAACATTTCTACTTGTCATCATGCCAGTTTAATTTATTTTCCCTTCATTTAATTCAATAGATGCTGGTTTTACTGTCCCAGAGTCTCTCTTGCAAACGGTTTTCATTTAAAAATCTATGAATAATCTGCTTCTCCAGCTCTGAGCGTCTGAAAAGCCTCGGGGAGTTGAGGTTGGATTTGTGCGCACATTTAAAGATTACATAGGCAGTGTACAAATATTAAAAAAGAACCTGCATTTTTTTAATTAGGAGTGAAACGATTTTGCATAATATACCAGACATGACGGAATAAATATGATGCGGTTGTCTTTAACAGCAGTGCTTTTTAAGTGCATGTATATCAGTGCAATGCTCTCTTTGAACTGATATCAGAGAAATGTTGCTTTATTCTGGGCAAAGGAAGGCCTCCAGCACTTTCATGATAGTATCAAAGATTAAACATTTTCAGCGAAAAATAACAAAAAATCATTGAGTGCTTCACATTATGTTGGACAAAAAATTGACTGCAACTACTAGAGCATCCATATGCATAGTTACACATGGAGATCTAGACTCCATTATCAGTGAATCTCTGTTCCTCCATTGTTTGAACTGTTTTTCATTTTTATCTAGCTTAATCAACAGTAATCAGTGGAATTGTGAGAACTTGTCTATGTTTAATAAGTTCATCATCTGTGGTCTTCAAAGGTTCCCATGTCCACGAATCCCAAACATTTTTTTCACCAAATCTTTTCCGCAGCCAGGTATAGCCAGCTATAAACTACCTTTCCTATCATAGTCATAGGGTCATACAGCGTGGAAACTTGACCATGCTGGCCAACATGTCCCAGCTGCACTAGTCCCACCTGCCTGCATTTGGTCCATATCCCTCTATACCTGTCCTGTCCATGTACCTGTCTAACTGTTTCTTAAACGTTGGGATAGTCCCTGCCTCACGTAGATACGGGGAGAATGTACAAACTCCGTACAGACAGCACAAATGTCGGGATCGAACCTGGGTCTCTGGAGCTGTAAGGAAACAATTCTACTGCTACGCCACCATGCCACCCTGTGCAGGGAATGGATGAGAAAGTGGTATAACATAGAACTAGAGTGAACCGATAATCGATGGTCAGCATGGACTCTGTGGGCCAAAGATCCTGTTTCAATGTTGTATCTCTAAACTAAAACTGAAGATGAAATGGAGCAATCTAAAACTCTGGAGCAACTCTGGCACAGTGGTTGAGTTGCTACCTTACTGCGCCAGAAACCCAGGTTTGATCCTGACTATGGGTACTGTCTGTACGTTTTCCTCGTGGCTGCGTGGGTTTTCCCCAGGTGCTCCAGTTTGTTTCCACACTCCAAAGATGTACAGGTTTGTAGGTTAATTGGCTTTGGAAAAAAGTTATAAATTGTCCCTAGTGTGCAGAATAATGCTAGTGTACGGGAATCGCTGGTTGGCACAGACTTGGTGGGCTGAGAGGGCGCTGCATCTCGAAACTAAACTAAACTAAACCTGAATAAACCACAAGATGCAGGAAGATGTAACTGAGGATCCTTCTTTTGGTTTGGCCGAGCTCCTTAAGAAATTATGATTCTTAGAAATATGAATGGAATGTCATTACCTTATTATTTATCACTAATTTAACTTGGATAAACTACTTCAAACGTAACTTTGTTTTGTAATAATTCATTAGTGTTGTAAATCATGCATGAATCATAGATTTTTGTATCAAAATTTGGTTTTATCACTTTGAAAGTTTAATTAAAACCTGAATATTTTAATACCAAATATTTATTCTAAATAGATCGTACAAAAATCGGAAAACGACCGTCTCTCTGCTAATTTGTCCTAATATAACTGTGAAACTTAAAAGATTCAAGTGCAGTACTTGAACTGAGCTACATTTACCACCCCTCTCGAAATGTATGTCGACTCTTAAATCATTTATATAAACTATTGGCAGGTAATTTATATTACTATGACAGTGTCATCCACATCCAAAGAAAACAGAAACAGGCTGTCACTTATATATTCCAAACTAAAAATAGTGCTGTTCCGACTTGGTAAAGATGATGAGTATAAGGGGGAAGTATTGAGATGCTGGCAATGTCTGAGCCATTAGTCTGTTCAAGTGATGTATATAAACAGTACGCATCTTCAAGATAGTTTATTTGGGGATATTATGTTATATATTCCACAGGAATAACCAGTGTGCTGATTTGTTTACGATGGCAGGAGAGAGCAGAACAAGCTTCTACTTATTAAAATTGTCATTCAGCACAAAATCAGGATTCAGCGACTTGGACCAGGCACTTGAGCAACTTAATCAGGTCAACCACTTCCTTCCTGTTCTGCACCTATATCGATCTCTGTAAACAGCATTTACTCACCCTGCCCACTTCATTCGGGGCAGACAAACCAGACTTTTTTGTGTAGCTTTCCATTTCATCATTCCCTGCTGCGTCTGTTTGTAAACCGTGGCTATTTAAAGCTCTTAAAGCAGAAAGCGTTCCAATTCCAATTGGTTAGCAAAGCTTACAAGTGGTAAGTTAAACAGCCTGTCCCTGCAACTAGAGATGGGAGCAAAGCATCTGCCGGACAGGGGATGTCTTTAATCACCCAGTGGTCCCGAGGATTAGGAGGAACTTCTTTAGTCAGAGGGTGGTGAATCTGTGGAACTCATTGCCACAGAGGAGGCCAAGCCATGGGATATTTTTAAGGCACAGATAGCCAAGTTCTTGATTAGAACGGGTGGCAAGGGTTATGGGAAAAAGGCAGGAAAATGGGATTCGAAGACAGATATCAGCCATAATTGTTGACAGGTGCTTTGGTTTTCTCCCACATCCCAAACATGTGCGGGTTTGTAGTTTCATTGGCCTCTATTCCCTTTAATTTAGTTAATTTTGTTTAGAGGAACAGCACAGACACAGCCCCTTTGGCCCACCGAGTCCGCACCACCCAGCGATCCCCGTTACATGAGCACACACTACACACTAGGGACAATTTACAATGTTTACCAAAGCCAATCAACCTACAGACCTGTACGTCTTTGGAGTGTGAGAAAAAACCGGAGCACGTGGGGAAAACTTGTGCAGTCACGAGGAGAACGTACAAACTCTGTGCAGACAGTACCCATAGTTAAGATCAAACCCGGGTTTCTGGCGCTGCGCCACCATGCCGCCCATATTTCAACATGACTTCCATCATCATTGACCTGGGGAATGTTACACGCAATTCAGTCTACAAGAAAGGAAAAATTGAATGCTCGGGTCTAAATGCCACCACATATCATATCATATCATATATATATACAGCCGGAAACAGGCCTTTTCGGCCCTCCAAGTCCGTGCCGCCCAGCGATCCCCGTACATTAACACTATCCTACACCCACTAGGAACAATTTTTTTACATTTACCCAGCCAATTAACCTACATACCTGTACGTCTTTGGAGTGTGGGAGGAAACCGAAGATCTCGGGGAGAACGTACAAACTCCTTACAGTGCATGAATATCAATATGTAAAATTATCCAAAGCATATTGGAATTCTTCTTTATGGTATCAATTCTATCCAACTCCATATTAAATTCTGATTTGGTTTAATTTGTGCTGTGATTTTAGTTTGTACCCTTGTCGCAACACCAAATTCATCTCTTGAGTCACATCATAGTATTCAACATATGTGCAACGTGTCTCTTTGAGAACTGGGACATTTACCGGTCTGGGATATAAGGTTTAGGCTTAGGTTTATTATTGTCACGTGTACCAAGGTACAGTGAAAAGCTTTATTGTGGATGCTATGCAAACAGATCAGATATACTATACATAAATACAATCAAGTCAAACTTAAGCACAATAGAGTAGAACAAAGGGGAGGGTACAGAGTGCATAATTTAGTTCTCAGCATTATAGTGCACCAGTTTCATAGGCAATGTCCAATGTCCACAGTGGGGTGGAGATGAATCAGACAATACCCTTGCTTATTGAAGCATATTTCAAAAGCCTGATAACAGAGGGAAAAGCTGTTCCTGAGTCTGGCAGTGCACACTTTCAAGCTTCTGTACCTTCTGCTAGATGGGAGCAGGGAGAAGAAATAACGACTGGGGTGTGAGAGAGAGTTCGATTTGGCTCTTAGGGCTAACGGAATCAAGGGATATTGGGAGAAAGCAGGAAGGGTACTGATTTAGAGTGATCAGCCACGATCATATTGAATGGCGGTGATGGCCTACTCCTGCACCTATGCTCTATGTCTATGTCTATGTCTATGTCTATGAGACAAGACTTTGATTATGTTGGCTGCTTTACCGAGGCGGCGTGATGTACAGATGGAGTCAATGGTGGGAGGTTTGGCCTGTGTGATGGACTGGGTTACATCTATAACTCTGCAATTTCTTGTGGTCTTGGTCAGAGCTGTCTCTGAACCAAACTGTGATACAACACAACAGGATGCTTTCTAAGGTGCAATCTGTGGAGGGTTGTCAGAGTCGTTGGAGACATGCCGAATTTCCTCGGTCTCCTCGGGAAGCAGAGTGTTGATAGTGTGTATTTTCCACCAGTGCAAATACCTGCAAATCTTTGTATTTTCTTACAATACAATACAATACAATACAATATCCTTTATTGTCATTGTACAAGTACAACGAGATTTTGATTGTCGCTTCCATATCGATGCTATTAAGTCAAATATTAAATAAATCACGGCGAACATGTAAACAACATGAAGGGGGGGGGAGGAAAAAGAAAAGGGGGGAACAAGGTAAAGTGCACAAAAAAAAGGTTCATCCAGGGGTCAGTAGTGCCGGATGTCCCCGGGGGCAGTGACAGTTCATGGCGGGCTCTCAGCAGTTCCGATTCAGAGCAGCTATAGCTCTAGGGATGAAGCTGTTCCTTAGTCTGGAGGTGTGGGCGTAGAAGGCTTTGTAACGTCTGCCAGATGGAAGTAGTTCAAACAGACGGTGGCATGGGTGTGTGGAGTCCTTGTGGATGCTGGTGGCTTTCCTGAGGCAGCGTGCATTGTAGATGTCCTCCAGGGCTGGCAGTTGTGCCCCAATTATCCTCTGCGCTCTGCCGACGACCCTCTGAAGAGCTTTCCTGTCCGCTGTCGTACAGCTGAGATACCACACATAGATGCCGTACGTCAGTATGCTCTCTATGGTGCAGCGGTAGAAGGTCGTCAAAAGCTGTTGTGGCAGACCGACCTTTTGTTAGTGTTCTCAGGAAGAACAGCCGTTGCTGTGCCTTTTTGACCAGTGCAGCAGTGTTGGTGAACCATGTGAGGTCCTGTGAGACGTGTTTGCCCAGAAACCTGAAGCTGGACACTCTCACCACTTCGTTCCTGTTGATGAGGACTGGAGCGTATTCCTCATTCTGTGACTTTCTGAAGTTGACAATTAGCTCCTTGGTCTTAGTAGTGTTTAGGGACAGGTTGTTCTCTGAGCACCAGCACGCCAGGTTCTGCACCTCCGCTCTGTAGGCCGATTCATCATCTTTGGGGACCAGACCGATCACCGATGTGTCATCTGCAAATTTGACGATGGTGTTGGTGGCGAATGCGGGGACACAGTCATGTGTGAAGAGGGAGGAGAGGATGGGGCTCAGTACACAACCCTGTGGTGTGCCGGTACTCAGGGTGATGGTGGAGGACAGGTGGAGGCCCATTTTCACTGCCTGAGGGAAATTCAGGATCCAGTTGCATATATGCGAACTGAGGCCTAGCTGGTGGAGTTTGGAGGTGAGCTTGGTGGGGATGACTGTATTGAAGGCAGAGCTATAGTCTATGAATAGCATCCTCACGTAAGTGCCCTGCCTCTCCAGGTGAGTCAGGTTCTTCCCATAGGATGGAATATTAGATGTAACCGCACCTTGAATTATTGCCTGTTTGTGAACCAATACATTCTCATTGCAATAAATTATTTTAGCGCAACACTTAAAATCTGGGATTCCATTGTTTCTCTTTACGGAAAAAAAAAGTGGATTTTAATGGGTCCTGAATGCTCATGGAAATATTGAAAGGCTGCGTGATTAGATGCTATCCCTTTGCTTCAAGGAATGGAAAGCTGTATATTAGTTGTATGCTTTTTAATGAGAAGTCAACCCTGAGATTACCAAAAAAGTGCGCAGGTTGCCATAGATTCAAATCTATGTAATTATTCAGATTGAAAGTCATTTGACTGAGAACACCTGAGGACATCAGTCTGAAGAAGGGTCTCGACCCGATACGTCACCGATTCCCTCTCTCCTAGATGCTGCCCGACCTGCTGAGTTACTCCAGCATTTTCCAGCAGATGAGAGGGGATCTTATCGAAACGTATAAGATTATTAAGGGGTTGGACACATTAGAGGCAGGAAACATGTTCCCAATGTTGGGGGAGTCCAGAACAAGGGGCCACAGTTTAAGAATAAGGGGTAGGCCATTTAGAACAGAGATGAGGAAAAATCTTTTCAGTCAGAGAGTTGTGAATCTATGGAGTTCTCTGCCTCAGAAGGCAGTGGAGGCCAATTCTCTGAATGCTTTCAAGAGAGAGCTAGATAGAGCTCTTAAGGATAGTGGAGTCAGGGGGTATGGGGAGAAGGCAGGAACGGGGTACTGATTGAGAATGATCAGCCATGATCACATTGAATGGCGGTGCTGGCTCGAAGGGCCGAATGGCCTCCTCCTGCACCTATTGTCTATTGTCTATTGTCATTTTGTGATACCTTCAATTTGCACCAGCATCTGCAGTTATTTTCCTACACACCTGAGGACAATAGTTCAGAGGCACTTGGCCAGATCTCACCCTGCATAGAATGGTACTCACTGTTCTCCCAGGCCCATCCTCATTTTTGCTGAATGCAGAAGGCTTACCGTACTGATCCAAATCACCCTGAAGCCTAATGGGTTGGTGTGGACACTAATAGAAGGATCAGAAGTGCAGTGAGAAAGCCCGCCCCTGAAATATTCCTGACACCCTTTGACATCTGGGCCAAAGCTGGGCACTTCACCAATGGTATAAGCATTAGCGAGTTTTAATGGATGTTATTTATTCACAAAATGCTGGAGTAACTCAGCAGGTCAGGCAGCCTCTCGGGAGAGAAGGAATGGGTGACGTTTCGAGTCGAGACCCTTCTTCAGACTGATGTCAGTGGGGCGGGACAAAGGAAGGATATAGGTGGAGACAGGAAGGTTATCTTGTGAATAAATACCTTAGATTTGTACCAGCATCTGCAGTTATTTTCTTATACTACTTTAATGGATGTTAAATCACTTTGACGTTTAGAGAAATGTAATATTGTGACGATTCGTCGTCGTGGCTACCCCTCGAGGTCGAGGATGATGGTTTACGTTCCGTTGTAGACAATAGACAATAGATGCAGGAATAGGCCATTTGGCCCTTCGAGACAGCACCGCCATTCAATGTGATCATGGCTGATCATCCACAATCAATATCCCGTTCCTTCCCTCTCCCCACACCCCCTGACTCCGCTATCATTAACTGTATCTAACTCTCTCTTGAAAGCATCCGGAGAATTGGCCTCCACTGCCTTCTGCCTTGTTTTTATGAACTCTCAGGTGGCTTATGAGTCCAATACTGAACGATCCGAAGAGGATTGTGACGATTATCCTTGAACTAAATGATAAATTGCAATTAAAAATATTTTTAAATAAAAAAAAGTAAATTTAACTGTAAATTACCATATGATATGTAAAAATAATTAAAAACAAAAATATAGTCATTTTTAAAGCAAATAAATTACCTCTCCATTGCTCATCAAATTTTCCAACCGGCCACCTTATTGTCGGGCACTTAATCTAGTTTAAGTAACTGAATAGCAATGGTTCTCAGCAGAAAGACTGCATTATCTGCAGAGATCCAGCCTGTGGTAGCTGCTCTTTCAGAAACTAGTGGGTGTGCTGTGCGATTGCCTAGCAACTAACCATGTGTTTCGAGCAGCAGCAGCAGCAGTGAAGCTGTTGTATCTCAGCAATGCCCCATCTTCCCCATCCTATATCCTAAGCAAGCGAGAGTAGGACATGGTACAAGGTCGACACGAGCTGCAGCAGCTGTGACTGGATCATGTGCAGCAGTTCGGAGCACCACAAGGTCACCTGAATTGCAGTTGATGTAAATTGAAACCCAGCAGCCACCTGGTCCACTTACCCTTTCAAATTGTGATCACATAAACAGCCAGGGGTTAAATATTGTACACAGACCACACAAAAGTAAATGCCTGATTGCAATGCAATGCCAATCACAAAACAATGAGTTGAAATTAAAGTCTCTATATTTTACCTTGAAAATCCTTGTGTAATTAGGTTTTTTGTTTAGTTTAGTGGAACAGTATGGAAACAGGACCTTCGGCCCACCGAGTCCGTGCCGATCAACGATCACTCGTACACTAGTTCCATGTTATCCCAGTTTCACATCCTACACACTTGGGATAATTTACAGAAGCCAATCACAAAACAATGAGTTGAAATAAAGGTCTCTATATTTTACCTTGCGATTCCTTGTGTAATTAATTTAGTTTAGTTTAGAGATACAGAGTGGAAACAGGTGCTTTGACCCACCGAATCCGCACCGACCAGCGATCCTCATACACCAGCACTATCCTACACACTAGGGACAATTTACAATCTTTACCGAAGCCCAATTAACCTACAAACCTGTACGTCTTTGGAATGTGGGAGGAAACCGGAACACCTGGGGCAAACCCATGCGGTCACAGGGAGAACGTACAAACTCCATACAGACAACACATTGTCCCTAGTGTGTAGGATGGTATTCCATACAGTCGGCAACTCTACTGCTGTGCCACTGTGCTGCCCACTGTGTGGAAAAAATGATGAGGGGGGCACGGTGGCGCAGCGGTAGAGTTGCTGCCTTACAGCGAATGCAGCGCCGGAGACTCAGGTTCGATCCTGACTACGGGCGCCGTCTGTACGGAGTTTGTACGTTCTCCCCGTGACCTGCGTGGGCTTTCTCCGAGATCTACGGTTTCCTCCCACACTCCAAAGATGTACAGGTATGTAGGTTAATTGACTGGGTAAATGTTTTTTTTTTTAAATTGTCCCTAGTGTGTGTAGGATGGTGTTAATGTGCGGGGATCGCGGACTCGGTGGGCCGAAGGGCCTGTTTCCGCGCTGTGTCTCTAAATCTTAAAAAAAAATGAGGGTTTTCTTTATTGGAAGGTGGGGAAGTGCAGAGGTATTGCAGCTGATATTTTAGCCATCTTAAAGGCAGACCCAAAGCCTACATCAATGTAGCAGAAACTTCAGGAGGTTTGTCACTTTAGCCTTCTTGATCCCCAACATCTTCCCTTCTCATGTGCAGATAATGGTGCCACAGTAGAGTTGCTGCCTTACAGCGCTTACAGCCTCAGAGACCCGGGTTCGATCCCGACTACGGGTGCTGTCTGTACGGACTTTGTACGTTCTGTGAGTTTTCTCCAAGATCTTCGGTTTCCTCTGGAATTTAGAAGGATGAGAGGAGATCTTATCGAAACGTATAAGATTATTAAGGGGTTGGACACGTTAGAGGCAGGAAACATGTTCCCAATGTTGGGGGAGTCCAGAACAAGGGGCCACAGTTTAAGAATAAGGGGTAGGCCACTTAGAACTGAGATGAGGAAAAACTTTTTCAGTCAGAGAGTTGTGAATCTGTGAAATTCTCTGCCTCAGAAGGCAGTGGAGGCCAATTCTCTGAATGCATTCGAGAGAGCTGGATAGAGCTCTTAAGGATAGCGGAGTCAGGGGGTATGGGGAGAAGGCAGGAACGGGGTACTGATTGAGAATGATCAGCCATGATCACATTGAATGGCGGTGCTGACTCGAAGGGCTGAATGGCCTCCTCCTGCACCTATTGTCTATTGTTTATTGTCTCCCACACTCCAAAGACATACAGGTTTGTAGGTTAATTGGCTTAGTATAATTGTAAATTGCCTCCAGTGTGTGTAGGATAGTGTTAATGTCGGGCGATCACTGGTCAGTGCAGACATCTCTCTCACTACATTCCACGTGGTATCTCTAAACCTAACTAAACTAAACTTGTCGGCTTCTGCAAGTTGCAATGAGCCTGGGAACTGCTGTACTGCAGGGTATTTCTGATCTATTGAGAGGTGTAGAGTAATACTTTGGGATGCCAAAGAAGGCAAATGGTAACTGATGCCACCATGTACCTGCACTCTACAGCCCTGACACACAGATGTTTGGGATAAACTGGGCAAAAAAAAGACAGGAATTTGGTGGAATTTGGCCAGCTGCTATTTCATACCTTGCTCGATATTCAACAGCCCTGATATACCGTAGCTCATACATTCTGAAGGTCTGGTATCCCACAGAGCTGATATTTAGTTTAGTTTTAGCTTAGAAATAGAGCATAGAAACAAGCCCTTTGGCCCAACAAGTCCACGCAGACCAGCGATCACCCATACACTAGTTCTACTCGACACGTTGGGGACACTTTTTTAACCGAGGACACCAATTAACCTACAAACCTGTATGGATTTGAGATGTGGGAGGAAACCAGAGCACCAGGAGAAAAACCACACGGTCACAGGGAAACCATAAAAGCTCTGTACAGACAGCGCCCGTAGTCAGGATCGAACCCGGGTCTCTGTGCTACAAAGCAGCAACTCTACCACTGCACCACTGTGCCGCCCTAATTCAACAATCGTTGTTGCCTGGTCAGAAATGTAAGGGAAAGTTAGCTTTTGTAAATAGATAGGCCACAGCTTTCATCCACCCAAGAACATCAAATTAAACTTTGGGTGATCTTTGAAATTTCCGCTGTTTGAAGAGAACTGAGAGTTGTGATCAGCTTAAGGACCACTGGCGATAGTTTAGTTTAGTTTAGTTTAATTTAGAGGTACAACACAGAAACAGGCCCTTCGGCCCACCGACCTTTGATCCCCGCAAATTCACAATATTCTACACACGCTAGGGACAATTACATTTTCCTGCACAGGGACAATTACATTTATAGCAAGCTAATTAATCGACAAACATGTATGTCTTTGGAATGTGGGAGGAAACTGAAGATCACAGAGAAAACCCACGCGGTCACGGGAAGAATGTACAAACTCCGTACAGACAGCACCCGCAGTCAGGATCGAACCCAGCACTGCAAGTGTTGCAAGGCAGCAACTCTACCGCTGCGCCACCGTGCCACATGGCGGCAATAGTGTACCAGTGCTTGGGATTGTTCAAAGTATTCCGCAGTTGTTACCGTTATCCTAACTACAGACTGGGGTCCATGTTCTTTAGTCGTTAAGAGATAACTACTCTTTACAATATAACAAATATAATATGATTGTTTTGAATAGCAATGGAAGTAACATGGGGAGATAAGAAACTGCAGCTGCGAGAATCTTGACTCTCTCTCTCTCTCTTTTTCTCTTTTTTTCTTTTTCTTTTTTTCTCTTTTTCTTTCTCTCTCTTTTTCTCTTTTTTTCTCTCTCTCTTTTTTTCTCTCTCTCTTTTTCTCTCTCTCTTTTTCTCTCTCTTTCTCTCTCTCTTTTTCTCTCTTTCTCTTTTTCTCTCTATCTTTTTCTCTCTCTCTCTCTTTTTCTCTCTCTCTTTCTCTCTCTCTCTTTTTCTCTCTCTCTCTTTCTCTCTCTCTCTCTTTCTCTCTCTCTCTTCTCTCTCTCTCTCTCTCTCTCTCTCTCTCTCTCTCTCTCTCTCTCTCTCTCTCTCTCTCTCTCTCTCTCTCTCTCTCTCTCTCTCTCTCTCTCTCTCTCTCTCTCTCTCTCTCTCTCTCTCTCTCTCTCTCTCTCTCTCTCTCTCTCTCTCTCTCTCTCTCTCTCTCTCTCTCTCTCTCTCTCTCTCTCTCTCTCTCTCTCTCTCTCTCTCTCTCGCACAGTGACGCAGCGATAGAGTTGCTGCCAAAAAACGCCAGAGACCTGGGTTCGATCCTGACTACAGACGCTGCCTGTGCGGAGTTTGTACGTTCTCCCTGGGACTGCGTTGGTTTTCTCTGAGTGCTCTGGTTTCCTCCCACATTCTAAAGACGTGCAGGTTTGTAGGTTAATTGGCTTTTGTTAATTGTTTCTAGCGCGTAGTATAAAACTAGTGTAGGGGTGACCATTGGTCAGAGTGGACTAGGTGGGTTGAATGGCCTGTTTCCACGCTGTATCTCTAATACTAAAAAGCAAACAAACTCTTCCTCCCTCTCTTTAAGGAGGCATGGTGGCATTACATAAAATTGGAGAATTCAATGTTCATTGGGTTGCAAGTGGAATGTGTGCTGTTGTTCATTTTGCACGTGAGCTTACTCTGGCGATGGATGGGGTCCATGACAGAAACGTCGGTATGGAAATGGGAAGGGGAGATAAAATGGTTAACAACCGGCAGATCCAGCAGGGTTTGGCAAGTATTCATCGAAACGGTCGCCAAGTCTACGCTTGGTCTCGCCAATGTGAAGGAGACCAATTTGGGAACAGCGGAAGCAGTAGATGAAGTTCGAAGAAGTGCACGTGGACCTCTATCACACCTGGAAGGGCTGCTGGGGTCTTTGGATAGAGGCGAGGGAGGGGGGTTACACTATCTAATAGAGTAACAATGAACAACCAGCTGGTGACAGAATACCTTGACTGGGAGGACAACTCGCCAGGCAAAATATGCAAAATGATCTTGTGATGCTGCTCTCTGCTCATTTGAATAATAATGGGATATGTATCTCCGTAAAGAAAGACGTTTGGGTTAGTAATGCATTGCTGCAATTACTTAGTAAGATCAATTTGATTATGTTGTCAAATAGGTTGCAAAACAATCCATTTATTGCATGCAACCAACTCTTTGTTATGGAGTAACATTGAGTGAAATACACTTTTTGACCTTTATTTTCTGGGTGAAAAGATAACTTGGACCAATTCTTTTCATCCTGACTTTCTACACATTTTGAAGGACAGCCGAGAATGTTTGTAGATCTCTTCACTGTGGGGGCTTAGAAGGTGGAATGAATTGGCATGAAAATGTAATCTTGAACAAGTCCTGGAAATGTAATTGGTTTTGCAAATTCCAGCTGGTCAATCTGTTTGCCAATAAGTTTGTCACTGATCATCCTGAGCTCATTCTCCCTTGCAGGCATGGATCTTAGATCTTTTGCAGCTTCTTTTTTGATGTGGGCATTGTTGGCAATATTTTTACCAATGGTGCATAGCGTTTGAAAAGATTGTGTTGCATCTTTCTTGAACTGCTGCAAAACTTCTGGTGCAGATATTTCCATATTGTTATAGGATAGGGGACTCTAGGCTTTAGATTGATTGACAATGAAGTTCTGATATATATATTAGGACGCAGTATGAAGGGCCATGATCCGAAACATCACCTATCCATGGTCTCCAGAAATGCTGCCTGACCCGCTGATTTACTCCAGCACTTTGTGCCTTTTTTTTGTGTAAACCAGCATCTGCAGTTCCTTACATCTTCAGAAGGACGGAAGGAATCTGGGATGGCAGCATTCCAACGAGCAGCCAGTTATATCCTCACTAGTGATAGAGGAAGCAGGATTGGGAAGTGCTCTTGGAAGAATCCAAAAGAGTAAGAAACCCTCATGCAAACTCCACATAGACCTGACATGAGGGCAATATTGGACTCGGCCCCCTGCATCTGTAAGGTAGGGCAACACCTTACCACTCAAGGTCCAAGTCTATTATTATCCCCTCACAGTTTACTACACTTCAAACATTTTGTCATCTGCAAATTTGGAAAAGTTGACCTTTTCACTGTTATCCTTACCACTTCTATATATTAAGAAGATAGTCATAGTGAGTCATAGTCATACAGTGTGGGAACATGCCCTTCAGCCCAACTTACCCACAAGGCCAAAATGTCCCAGCTACACAAGTCCAACCTGCCCGCGTTTGGTCCATATCCCTCCAAACCACTCCTATCCATATACCATGTCCTTGTACCTGTCCACGTACAGGTATCCATGTACCTGTCTAACTGTTTCTTAAATGTTGGGATAGTCCCTTCTTCAACTACCTCCTCTGGCAGCTTGTTGCATACACCCACCACCCTTTGTATGAAATGGTTACCCCTCAGATTCCCATTAAATCTTTTCCCCTTGAACTTAAACCTATGTCCTCTGATCCTCAATTCACTTACTCTGGGCAAGAAACTCTGTGCATCTACCCGGTCTATTCATCTCACTTGTTGTCCTTATGTTGACCTCTAGGGTTCTCCATGCCACACTTCCCTCCCAATATGAAAACTAACCTTTTGCCATCACACTCGATCTCTTGGTACCTTGTCAATTTCCTATGCAAGCTGCTACATAGCCTTCAATCCTGATAACAGGCAAGAGACATATTTGCATTGGAAGTAGTCTAAAGGGTCACCACATTGAGTGGTGGGATGAAAGGGCTGTCATATGATGAACAATTGAGAAGACAAGAACATTCATTGGAGTTTGGAAGAATGGGGTACCTTATTAATATTTGTTCTTGTAAGATTCTGCAAAGCTTACAGAATAAATGCTGCGAGAATAGTTACCCTCAGAGGAGAATCTGGAACTGTGGACATAGTTGCAGAGTAGAGGATCCACCCACTGATGATGGAGATGAGGAAGAATTTCCTTTCTCAGAAGTTGTGAATCCTTGTCATTCTGAATCCCAGAGATTGTGGAAACTGAGTCGTTGAGCACATTAAAGGCCAAGGTAGATTTTTAAATGAGATTGGAGCCAAAGGTTACAGGGAACATGTAAGCAAAAGGAGCTGAGACCAAGATGAAATGATTTTTTTTTCAACGGTTGAGCAGGCTGCTCTCACTTCTTGCTTTTTTTAGAAACAATCTGTGGAAATATTTCTTCACAATTAGCGATGCATTAATTATGCAAGGCACTATTTATAATAATAGCACCACACTGCAGAGGAACAAGCTTTTGGCCCGTTGAGCCTGCACTGATCCTCAAGCACCTATTAAAACTGATCGTGTGCTAACACCATTTTATTCTCGCCCGCCTTCCCATCTTCTCCCCATTTCTTTCACTTACCTGCTCACTAGCAACAATTCACAGTCTCCAATTACCCTGACAATTCACTCATTTTTTCAGATGGGGGAGGAAACTGTGACACTGAGGGGAAACCCACTTGGTGACACTGAGAACATGCAAACTCCGCACAAACAGCACTGGAGGTCAAGACTGAATCTTGGTCATTGGAGCTGTGAAGCAGCTCCACATACCCTGTGAATGCACTGTCCATTTCTTTCGGGAACTTCAGGTCGAAGTCACTTCACCCAATTTGCACCATTTGAACTTCTTTGCCAAGCTCCTATTATTTATTGTCCTGCCATGATTGCATTCTGAATGCATTCAAGAGAGAGCTAGATAGAGCTCTTAAGGATAGTGGAGTCAGGGGGTATGGGGAGAAGGCAGGAACGGGGTACTGATTGAGAATGATCAGCCATGATCACATTGAATGGCGGTGCTGGCTCGAAAGGCCGAATGGCCTACTCCTGCACCTATTGTCTATTGTCTATTGTCTATTTGTCTCCTGACTGTCAATTGAACAAATTAAAACAAGCACCAGTTCTGCTGCAGCTCTGGAGCCCTATTTTGTACCCCTAATGCCTAACATCGAGCATAGATTATTAAAAAAAAAGTAGAGCACAGTAACCAGCCCTTTGGCCTACAATATCTGTGCTACACAGATAGGCCAAGATAAACTAATCTCATCTGCCAACACATGATCCATACCCTTCCATTCCCAGCATATCCATGTGCCTGTCTGAAACCCTCTTAAACACCAACATTACATCTGCCTCCAGCAGCACATCTGGCAGCATTTTATGGGTAGCATGGACATTATTAAAAAACAAAGCACAGTAGAGGCTGGTTAATAAACAAAAGGACACAGAGTGCTGGAGTAACTCAGCAAGCCAGGCAGCATCTCTGGAGACCATGGATAGGTGACTTTTTGGGTCGGGACCCTTCTTCAAATGGAGGTTTGTTTGGTAGATACTAGACTGGTCATTGGGGGGGAAAATGGAAACTTGAACACTGATTACAGTTTAAAATTACAAGCGCTGCGAAGGTTCCGCTAAAACAAATTAGGTGCTTCCTGTGATATGCAGATTGATTCTCGTGATTTTTATAAGAAGTCAATTGAATCTTGACTCAGGCCCGACTGCATAAGTAGCATGTCTCTCTGCTGCCAAGTTGGAGCAGATGGTCGGGTGATAACTTTGCAAACAAGTATCTAGACAATCGGGAATGACATTTCAGCACTGGAGCACCATAGATCATGTGAGGCTGACAAATGATGGCTAAAACCCAACCTGTAACATCACCTTGTACACTGTCAAGTGATACTTTCAATGCATACATTAATACAGTTTCAGTTCAGTTTAGTTTATTACCACATGTACTGAGGTACAGTGAAAACCTTTTTGTTGCGTGCTATCCAGTCAGCAGAAAGACAATACATGATTACAATCGAGCTATTTACAGTGTACAGATACATGATAAGGAAATAACGTTCAGTGCAAGGTAAAGCCAGCAAAGTCCGATCGAGGATAGTCCGAGGGTCACCAATGAGGTAGATAGTAGTTCACGACTGCTCTCTGGTTGTGGTAGGACGATTCAGTCGCCTGATAACAGCTAGGAAGAAACTGCTTTCATTGATGGTCTTTTACGACATCTTTCATGGGTGCACTTTGTCCTTGGAAAAGTCTGAAGAAGGGTCTCGACCCGAAACGTCACCCATCCCTTCTCTCCGAGATGCTGCCTGACCTGCTGAGTTACTCCAGCATTTTGTGATGCCTTGTCCTTGGAAAAAGTGCGACTACAGATTTGGGTTTAACGATGCCTTTAATGGTGCAGTTTCATCCATGTGGATTGCAGCACATGCTCATATATTCCAAATTATTGCATGTCATTCTCATTTCCAGCAGTACAAGTACTGTGACAGGGGCAGGCAAAATAACCTACGACTGCTTGCAAATATATTTCTAAAACATAACCAGCCTTATTTCGATGTAATTTTTCTGTCAAATACATTGCAGTGTTCCCTGAAGCATTTTCTAATGCATCAGATATATCTGTGATGACAACGAGCTGAAATCTAATGGCTGTACATAGCCTGGTTGTGCCATTCTGCTGCATTCAGCTCTGCTGACTGCGGACACACTACCTGGCACATTGAGTTTGTGCGTCAGCATTCTGGGGTAGAAATTAATGAAAAATCAATCTGTGTGACTGCAGTGGTTGCACTGTCCACTATAACCTAGTTTCGACATTATCTTCTACATTGCTGCTCCAAGTGATGGCACTGTTTAAAACGGTGAGTAGACTCCGAGAGTTTTAGTTTCATGTTTCAGTTCTGTCTGAAGGATAAAAGTAAAATGCTGCAAAGGGGTTTCTGCAGCTCTGAGGATATGACTGATTGGAGTGCTGAACTGATCCGAGCACTTATATTGTACCCATTCGTCTAACCCTGGACTTTTTATACCAGTAGTAAAATATATAAAATAGATGTCATTTCAAAATATTTAAGGCATTAACCCGACGAATGCTGTGAACAAGTCTGTTTCTACTTCTCTCTAATAATATGAGTGTCCTTAAATAATGTGGCAACTGTAATTTAAACTGTACTTTAGCTTTTCTTTCTCTGTAATTTGTGTGGGAATTCTGTAAGGAAATTGCTGATGTTACTAAAACAGGATTTTAATAACAATTCATAGTCCATGTTAGTACTTATCCAGTTAAATTTCACTGTGGGTTAATATAAAGATCGTTGTGTGTGTTTGACTGCAGCGTGTTCAAGACAATTTGCAGCTGGTGAAATCTCTGCTCATTTATTCAATTACCCAAATTCCTTTAGTTTTTCCCACAGTGAAGTGAATCTCTGCAGTCTCAACGATGACTTCTCTGCTGTTACTTGCTCTGCTGTCCGTCTGCTGGGCTGATTCTCATTTTAACCTGAACTTCACAGACTCAAAATACTTCAGAACGATCTACATTGCAGGTAAGGGCACTGAGGCAGAGGGATAACCAATACCTTTCTTTAGAGAGTAGCAATCACTGTATTATACATTAATTCTTGTATTCATGGATTCATGTAAAACTCTGTTTGAATTAACTGATACTGCATTAAAGATTACAGAAAGTAATTTAATAAATATATATTGACATTTAAAGTATTTGAATATATAATAAATGCAATGTATTGTACATTATATATGAATTACTAAAACCATTGTCTATTTGTTTAAATGTTTTTGCTGCATATATGCCTGATAATTATTCCACATTACTATTTTAAGCAGTACTCACCAGGTACCAAGCAGAATTCTACAATCCCCTCCTTCACTCTGCATATTATGTTAAATTGGTATAACACTTCCCTTCTTCACAGTAGGCTCTCAGTTTTTTATCAGTATTGCCAGCTGTTGTTTCTGTGCCTGCTGTGAATGTCTCAGATATAATGAAATCTGTGGCCTTGACTCAGTACAGATCATAGTGCATGTTTCCAACCATGCCAGGTTTTACCAACTCCTTCTATGCGAAGGAAAGTTCAAAGCCAGCTCATCACATCACTCCAAAAAATCTTCCACAAAAAAAAATGGGGGTTGCATTGAAGTGAGCAAGCATGGTGGCCATTTTGCAAGTGTCTTGAAATGAAAAATGGGCTACATGACTAAAGAACTTGGCTTTTGTTAAGAGGTGAACCTATCATTAAAGAATTCCTTGTTCCTCTGTAATTTGTGGTCTGTGACCATTAATGTTCACCAGGATCGGTGGAATAATCAAGATCTTGACTTGACAGCTCATCCAATGGATGCTTTCTCACATAGCGCAGTACTGCTATGAATTCCTATCTTAGATAACCTGCTCAGCTCTTGCAATTTTTGATATTTTGTAGATAGCACAATTTATTAAGCCAAATATCACAATTGATAAGGCATAATTATGGACCTGGTAACCTAAATTTGTTAATTTCTTGTTATTGGACATCTGTAAATATTGTATTGAATTCCATTGGCTAAAAATCACAGAAGCCTTTTCGATAATCGTGAAAATAGCAAACTTAGTTTTACCTAGCTAACTTTAAGAAACATGATGGATTTGCCTTGCTCTGGGAACAGTTACTGTTCACTAAGTAGCCCATAGTGACATTACAGAGTGCTCACAATTATGGCACTGTCATCGTCAAATGACCCACCCTAGCTTCCCCCATTATTTTGCTTTAAATAAGAATTGACTTTACTTTAGCTATATTCTGCTTTTTGATCGAGTAACCAAGTGTACATATAGCTGCTGAGATGATAGAGAAAAATGAAGATGGAGTTTAAAAAATAGGGAAATTAAGCTGCAATTGAACAATACATTGGAGAGACATGTGGAATACTGTCGACAATTTTAATTCACTTACTGTCAATAGAATGAAGCATTTGCTCTGGAGCGAATTCAGAGATTGATTCCTGGCATGAAAGTGTTTCCTTATGACGAATGACTAAGGAAGCTGAATAAGAGTTCATAAGAATGGTGTTCTTATTGAAATATATTGGTTTTTCATGGGGCTTGACAAAATAAATGCTAAGAGGATATTTCTCTTCATAAAAGAATCTAGAATCAAATAGCACTGTTTTGAAGCAGAAGTCATTGTTGTGAATCAAGAAAGAAAATAGGATACTTTTCTCCAAACAACCCTTTGGAATTCTGTACACCAGGGGGTTGCAGAGGCTGAATCATTGAATTTATTCATGGCTGGTTTTGGAGAGACTTTTGGAAATCATCGGAATCAGGCAGGAAAGTTGAGGCTAAGATCAATCAACCACACGATTTTTATATTGTGGAGCATCCTCAAGAGGCTACATGATCTGCATATTTCTTATGCTCTCATGTTGCAATATTAGCATCTGACTGGTGATTCTATCATGGTTATCATTCCATTCCGCTGATGAACATTGAAGTGGCAGTACCTCAAAATGCTACAAGGACTGCATTTTCAACCAGATAGGTGACTAGCCCCTGCCATCTCCTAGAAGGAGACGTAGCCTTTCCAGTCTCTAGATGGTGCAGGCAGTAATAGTAACTCAACTCTGATGCTATTGGCATCTTTAACGTCCCCCTGTGTATGCCGTGCCATGGAGAGAAAGTTGCTTGCACTTAATCCATTTCAACTACCAATAACTGCATCAACTATCTTCCAGAGGAACTTATTTTGTCTTGATTATGCATGCAGTTTTGCCTAGATGCAAAAGGTTATTGATAATTTGAGGAAGGACATTCTTGCTATTGAGGGAGTGCAGCGTAGGTTCACCAGGTTAATTCCCAGGATGGCGGGACTGACATATGATAAAAGAATGGATCGACTGGGCTGAAATTCACTGGAATTTAGAAGGATGAGCAGAGATCTTATAGAAACATATAAAATTCTTAAGGGATTGGACAGACTAGATGCAGGAAAAATGTTCCCCATGTTGGGGGAGTCCAGAACCAGGGGTCACAGTTTAAGAATAAGGGGTAGGCTATTTAGGACTGAGATGAGGAAACACTTTTCAGCCAGAGAGTTGTGAATCTGTGAAAGGCAGTGGAGGCCAATTCACTGGATGTTTTCAAGAGAGAGTTAGATTTAGCTCTTACGGATAACGGAATCAAGGGATATGGGGAAAAAGCAGGAACGGAGTACTGATTTTGGATGATCAGCCATGATCATATTGAATGGCAGTGCTGGCTCGAAGGGCCAAATGGCCTACTCCTGCACCTGTTTTCTATTTTTCTATGATTGGTCACACAGACAAACCCCAAAGTTACGGCCATTCCGGTTATGGAAACTCGCCCTTAACAGAACTCACAAATCACCAAAGATACTAGAGGAACAAGATAGACCACTCGACCCTAAAAACCGTAGTATGTCATGGCGCCATTTTAGTAGGCAGAAACTTGCAGAAACATTTTAAAATAAAAATAACAAAAATCTGTGAATTGATAGATGAGATATATTCTGCATTTTAATAGTGTCATCACAAATACTGTTCCCCCAAAACACTGATTACACTGCGAGAGGCATTATGGATGGCGGGTTTTTGCCTACTGAAATGGCGGACGTTACGCTCCTTTGCGTACTACACTTCAGTACAGGCGATTTCAATGGAGTGGTCCATCTTGTTCCTCTGGTATCTTTGGAAATCACGACCAAAAATTTGAGATACAAAATAAAAACTTGTTCTCATGGAATCTGCGAGAAAGAAAAGGGAAATAAATCAACACAAAATGTATTTATTTTCATCTCGCAATTCTTGATACGTGCGTAGTTGTTGTGACTTTGTCTTCAGGAAAATCGCAATGCAGCCCATTTTCTAGGAGCGCGACTTCTCCTTGACGCGGTGTCACCTGTACATCCAACAATGCACCCAGACATAATCCGATGGCTTACATTAACCATGGAGAATCCAGCCCTTCTGTATTCAGGTGGATTGTGGCCATGTCCTGAAATCACATTTTGTCAGCTCTTGATTTTCCAGCAGCTCACATAATAGATTTGTCCTGAGTCTGATCAGTTAAAGTGGAAGAGTGGCATTGCTAGAACAAAACTTGCAGGACACAAGTTATAGGAGTAGAAATAGACCATTCGGCCCATCGAGTTTACTCCGCCATTTAATTCTGACTGATCACTGCCTCCTAATCCCATTCCCCTGCCTTCTCCCCATAACCCTTAACACCCATTCTAATCAAGAATTTGTCTATCGCTGCCTTAAAAATATCCACTGACTTGGACTCCACAGCCCTCAGTGGTAATGAGTTCCACAGATTAACTACCTTCTGACTAAAGAAGTTCCTCCTCACCTCCTTTCTAAAAGAGCGCCCTTTAATTCTGAGGCTAAGACCTCTGGTCCTCGACTCTCCCACCAGTGGAAACGTCCTTTCCACATCCACTCTATCTATGCCTTTCATTATTCTGTAAAATTCTGTATTTATTCTGTGTACTTATTCTGTACACGACAGTTACTAACATTCCTGCTGAAGTAACCCCTGCACTGATCTGGGGAATATGTACATGTAAGAACATATTCAAGTGTGTAAATGTGAGGTGCTGCACTTTGGGAAGCCACATGTAAGGGGATTATTACAGTTAATGGCAAGACCCGTAATAGCATGGATGAACCTGTGGTGCATGGCTCCCTGAAAGTGGTGACACAAGCAGATTGAGCGGTAAAGAAGGTGAATGGTATGCTTGGCCTCATCAGTCGGGGCATTGAGTATAAAAATCGGGAAGTCACGATGCAGCTCTATAAAACTTTGGTGAGGCCAAATTTGGAGCAAGACATGCAATTCTCACCCCCTTACAGGAGGAATGTGAAGGGTTTGGAGAGGGTGCGTGAGAGGTTTGCCAGAATGCTGCCTGGATTAGTGGGCGTTAGCTACAAGGAGAGGTCTGTCAGGCTTCGATTGTTTTCTCTCGAGCGCCTGAGGAGACCTGATAGAAGTACAGTATATAAAAGTAGGCGGCACAGTGGCGCAGCGGTAGAGTTGCTGCCTTACAGCGAATGCAGCGCCTGGAGGCCCGGGTTCGATCCCATCATGGGGTGCTGTCTGTACGGAGTTTGTACATTATCCCCGTGACCTGCATGGGTTTTCTCCGACACTCCAAAGACGTACAGGTATGTAGGTTTATTGGCTTGGTAAATGTAAAGAATTGTCCCTAGTGTGTGTAGGATAGTGTTAATGTGCGGGGATCGCTGGTTGGCGTAGACCCGGTGGGCCGAAGGGCCTGTTTCCGCGCCGTATCTCCAAACTAAACTAAACTAAACTAAAAGGCATAGAATGAGTAGACAGTCAGCACCTTTTCTCTCCAGGGTGGAAATTTCAGTGAGAGGGGAAAATTGTAAAGCAGATGTGCAGGGCAAGTTCTTCAGACGGAGTATGGTCGGTGCCTGGAACGTGCTGGAGGCAGATGTGATAGTGGTGTTTACTAAGCATTTAGATGGGCACATAGTTATGCTGGGAGTGGAGAAATGTGGATCACATGCAGGCAGATGAGATTGGCTTATTTTGGCATCATGTTCACAAGAAAATAGGAGCAGGAGTAGGCCAACCGGCCCCTCGAGCCCACTCCGCCATTCAATACGATCATGGCTGATGCTACCCCAACCCCCTTCCCACTATCGCCCTTCTTCCCACCCAAAAGAACTGTGTGATCTCCTGGGAGAGGCGAAAAACCGGATAAAAACCCAGGCCAGTTTGGGAAAAAAATCCGGGAAATTCCTCTCCGACCCCAAGCTAGGCGATCGAAACTTGTCCAGGAGATTACTCAGGTCTTACTATACTAACCATAGTTCATGTCCACTTCCCTGCCCGCTCCCTGTTACCCCTAATTCCCTTGTCTATTAAAAAACAATCTATTTCTGTTTTAAATTTATTTAACGTTCCTGCATCCACAGCTCCCTGAGGCAGCGAATTCCACAGACTAACCACCCTCTGAGTGAAGAAGTTTCTCCTCATCTCAGTTTTAAAAGAGCCCCCTCTTATTCTAAGACTATGCCCCCTAGTTCTGGTCTCCCCGATCATCGGAAACATCTTTAGCGCATCCACCCGATCAAGGCCCCTCACGATCTTATACGTTTCAATAAGATCGCCTCTCATTCTACTGAACTCCAATGAGAAAAGTCCCAACCTACTTAACCTTTCCTCATATGTCAACCCCCTCATCCCTGGAATTAACCGTGTAAACCTTCTCTGCACTGCCTCCAGAGCAAGTACATCCTTTCTTAAATATGGACACCAAAACTGCACACAGTATTCCAAATGCAGTCTTACCAACACATCACAGTCATTACGGGCATAAGGACCGCCATAGGGTAGAAACCGCCATAGGGTAAATTTTCAGTGCCATTCAGGTAATATTTCTGTTACATGGACAGTGCAACTGAAAACCATAAAGACATGCTGTTCTCAACTGTGACATGCAATTCTCAAGTTTATTGATCTGCCGTCTTCACAAAAAATATCATATAATCCGGGTACATAATTCTGAAATGTTGCTAAGTTTTCAGAACTACATGAAATATAAGTAGAAGATGCCTTTTCAGTCTTAACAAAAGCTATTCCACATGAAAAAATGAAGTGAACTCACATTTGGACACAAAGTGCTGGAGTAGCTCAACAGGTCAGACAGCATCTGTGGAGAACATGTTCACCACAGATGCTGCCAGACCTATTGAGTTACTTCAGAACTCTCTGTCCTTTTTCGTAAACCAGCATCTGCAGTTTCTTGTTTCTGCATTTTCACTAACGTGCATTTGTCCTTGGTTGCCAAAAATAACCAGTTCCTGCAATTCTGCTGAATAATATCCATCAGTCTTCACACCATGCTTCCTGAAGGCTAAAACGTACACATTCTTTGCTGTGCTACACAATTCTCTCCTTGAAACAAAACAATAAAATGCTGGATGAACTCAATGGGCCCTGACGGCATCTTTGGAGGCAGAGGTTTCATGTCAAGACCCTGCATCAAGGTTGTGTGATTCCCTCTTGGAGATCTACTGTTGAGTTTAAATCTTGTCACTTTCCCCAGAGTAACATTATGAAATAAATATCTTCACCACAAGGCCTGCAGTGGTTTAAGGAGATGGCTCACTGATTACCCCTTATGGGCAATCCGAGACTAAATGCTGGTCTTGTTATCATCCCACAAATGATTTGGAAACCCGCTCTTTTCTAAACTGCCTATTCCTTCATGCCAGGAGGCATTTACTCGAGCCACAAAAAGCTGGAGTAGCAGCGGGTTAGACAGCATCTCTGGAGAAAAGGAATAGGTGTCAATAGACCATAGACAATAGGTGCAGGAGTAGGCCATTCGACCCTTCGAGCCCGCACCACCATTCACGGCGATCATGGCTGATCATCCACAATCAGTACCCTGTTCCTGCCTTCTCCCCATATCCCTTTAAGAGCTCTATCTAACTCTCTCTTGAAAGCATCCAGAGAATCTGCCTCCACTGCCTTCTGAGACAGAGA